>NC_042997.1:16169359-16184359 GCF_006345805.1 Octopus sinensis | reverse complement strand
ACAAGTTTCTTATTATTTTCCACGACCGTTTTGCAAACTCCCGAAAGTATTAAAAGTGAAATAATATAGAAGTGAAACTGTAACTATTATTCCGTAGAAGGTTTCACTTTTACTCGAGTTTTGTGACTTAATACAGAACCAGAGCCAATGTTGCATTGTTTTAATCTCCCAAAATGACATGTTCCCACTCGCGAGGTCTCATAGTATTACTATGTAAAATTTGATTTGATTTGATTTCGTTGAGCCGTGTGAGAATGCATTGGGAACAGACAGAGATAGAAAGGATTTTAGATATACATATAGAGATGAACTATTCACTTCTGTCGCACTTCACGATTTTGAATCTTTATCAACAGGTAAAAGAAAAATATATATTGGCTATATTTTTGTTTGTTTTGCAATCAGAAGATGAGAAAGGAGGGTGTTCATAAATCTATTAAGTAACCAAGTTTTTTTGAGAACAGAACAAAATATTTTATCAATTTTGGAATCTTTATTATGTAGTAACCTCGTAAAATGCTTCGGTCATAAATTTTATTTGTGACATTTTATTTCAAATGCTTTTTTTTCATAGTTCTTTTTGCTTCCAATAGCTGGTTCTATCGGTCAAACTATTGTGTCTCCAGTTGCTGCAGATGCCAAGATATCCAAAAATTGTCAAAGTGTAGTACAACGGTTTTGCTATGGAATGGTGAAACTATTTTTTTCGTTTTCTGAAAAAGGAAATTTTTTGGACTTTCAACGCTTTTGCATAATAGCAACGATATAAATATACATCATGTGTGTGTGTGTGTGTGTGTCTGTGTATGTGTGTGTGTGTGTGTGTGCGCGCGCGTGTGTGTGTGTGTGTGTGTGTGTGTGTGTGTGCGTGCGTGTGTGTGTGTGTTTGGTTTACTGTTCCGTTATAAGTATGATCAGTAAAACAAGTAAGAGATTAATATCATTCAATATACACAATTTACAAAGGACATATATAAAGTGGCTTATATCTCCAAGCAATCTTTTAGACTCAGTGCATATCGTTAGATGTATTGAAAAACCAGTACGCTGGTCTGTGAGAAAACATGAGAGAGAGAGAGAGAGAGAACAGAAGTAAAAAGCCAGAGAAAGGTTGATATATAAATTAACAAAATAATGTTGACAGTAACTTCGAAGATTCGGCCTTGCCTTCACCAAATTTCCTTATTCCTGTCTTGTAAAAGTTAATAGATATGTACTCTATTAAAAAGCATTGAATAATCTTTCAGTTTAAAGTTAAATTTGATTTCATATATAGTAGTAGGAGCACTCCGTCGGTTGCGACGATGAGGGTCCCAGCTGATACGATCAACGGAACAGCTTGCTCGTGATATTAACGTGCAAGTGGTTGAGCACTCCACAGACACGTGTACTCTTAACGTAGTTCTCGAGGAGATTCAGTGTGACACAGAGTATAACAAGGCTGGCCCTTTGAAATACAGGTACAAGAGAAACAGGAAGAAAGAGCGAGAGAAAGTTGTGGTGAAAGAGTACAGCAGGGTTCACCACCACCCCCTGCCGGAGCCTCGTGGAGCTTTTTTATGTGTTTTCGCTCAATAAACACTCACAATGCCCGGTCTGGGAATCGAAACCGCGATCGTCCGACCGCGAGTCCGCTACCCTAACCACTGGGCCATTGCACCTCGATTTCATATATAACTTGATATATAAACAAAAAGTACACACACACATGCACACATATAGTAGTAGGCATCCGACGGTCTCGAGAGATCATAGATCTGCACCCGAAGAAACGGTTTCAGCTGCTGATGGTGCTGCAGAGTCTGTTGTGACTGTAGAGGCCCACACGGGAGTGACAGTCACGTATACAACAACTGCATTTGACTGAGCTTTCTGCTGGTGTTACTGGTTTTTTCCTTCCATCGAGTGCAGTTTCTTTAGTGGCGAGTTCCTGTTTTTCTTCTCCTTGCTTCATCCTTTTCCACAGAATTTATCTCCAGCGTGGGCGATCATTTGCGACCTCTTCCCATCTCAGGACATCCAGATCAAGTGACTTCATATCTCTCTTGCAGACGTTCTTGAAACGCAGATGAGGTTGTCCTCGTGTTCTTGAGCCGGTGGCCAAGTTTACATACACACACAAACACACATATATATGGCAAATGAAAGACGCATGTATATATATGTGTGTGTGTGTGTGTGTGTGGAGGCGCAATGGCCTAGTGGTTAGGGCAGCGGACTCGCGGTCGTAGGATCGCGGTTTCGATTCCCAGACCGGGTGTTGTGAGTGTTTATTGAGCGAAAACACCTAAAAGCTCCACGAGGCTCCGAGAGGGGGTGGTGATCCCTGCTGTACTCTTTCACCACTCTTTCTTTCACTCTTTCTTCTGTTGGCCTGCTCGCTTAGCCAGCGGGGTGGCGTCATTCGAAGGCTAAAACAATGCGAACGCATTGTGACCAGCGATGTGTAAAACATCTGATGGTCTGGTCGGTCACGTGATCACGTGATATATATATATATATATATATATAATATATATATATATAAACGTTGATAACACCCATTTGAATCCTTTTAGAGGTTAGTAAAAGATCTTCTTTGCTGTAGTCAGGTGTTAGCTGTACTCACATTTATTTCAAAGTGTAAGGAGATCCTAAATAGGAAATCTTGTCTCATCAGATCCGAAAGTAGGATGAAAAGTTGAAGAAAAAAACAAAACAAAACAAAAAAAAAAAGACGCCATCTGTATATAGTTAAAAATTCATTAAATAGTATTGTTGATATTATTTTCTTCGTTATTTTTCTTTTAATTTTAAATTGCTGTAATAAAATCTGCAACATATGCATCTGTTCTCCTTGTTCGTCGCCTTCTACAACTTTTATCCTCTATTTCGAGAGTACACAAATAGACAGACGGATTATATGTACGAATATGTACGAGTATGAAGCGGCGAGCTGGGAGAAGCGTTAGCACACCGGGCAAAATACGTAGCGGCATTTCGTCTGTCTTTACGTTCTGAGTTCAAATTCCGCCGAGGTCGACTTTGCCTTTCATCCTTTCGGGGGGGGGGGGTCGATTAAATAAGTACCAGTTACGCACTGGGGTCGATATAATCGACTTAATCCGTTTTGTCCTCTCTGTGTTTAGCCCCTTGTGGGTAGTAAAGAAATAGGTATTTCGTCTATCTTTACGTTCTGAGTTCAAATTCCGCCGAGGTCGACTTTGCCTTTCATCCTTTCGGGGGGTCGATTAAATAAGTACCAGTTACGCACTGGGGTCGATATAATCGATTTAATACGTTTGTCCTCTCTGTGTTTTAGCCCCTTGTGGGTAGTAAAGAAATAGGTATTTCGTCTATCTTTACGTTCTGAGTTCAAATTCCGCCGAGGTCGACTTTGCCTTTCATCCTTTCGGGGGGTCGATTTAATAAGTACCAGTTACGCACTGGGGTCGATATAATCGACTTAATCCGTTTGTCCTCTCTGTGTTTAGCCATTTGTGGGTAGTAAAGAAATAGGTATTTCGTCTATTTTTACGTTCTGAGTTCAAATTCCGCCGAGGTCGACTTTGCCTTTCATCCTTTCGGGGGGTCGATTTAATAAGTACCAGTTATGCACTGGGGACGATATAATCGACTTAATCCGTTTGTCCTCTCTGTGTTTAGTCCCTTGTGGGTAGTAAAGAAATAGGTATTTCGTCTATCTTTACGTTCTGAGTTCAAATTCCGCCGAGGTTGACTTTGCCTTTCATCCTTTCGGGGTCGATTAAATAAGTACCAGTTACGCACTGGAGTCGATATAATCGACTTAATCCGTTTGTCCTCTCTGTGTTTAGCCCCTTGTGGGTAGTAAAGAAATAGGTATTTCGTCTATCTTTACGTTCTGAGTTCAAATTCCGCCGAGGTCGACTTTGCCTTTCATCCTTGCGTACTTGGGGGCGATCCAATCGACTGGCCCCTCTCCCCCAAAATTTCGGGCCTTGTGCCTAGAGTAAGAATGAATATATACAAGCATACCTACCTGACCCCTTTTAATCAATATCATTCTCTCTCACGTTTTCCAATAGTTCAAAATGACTACCTCATATATTCCATTTTTACAAAATAAAAGACGATAAACGATAAACTGCGAAGGGCAAAAGAATACTTTATGAAATTATAAATCCGAAACTAAGCCGGAAATAATTAACACCATTGCTAAAATCAACTCCTCAATACACATTAGCCCAGAACACGTGTGTTTCAGAGGTTGAACAAAGAAAGCACACACTATACGAAAACTTCTTCCCCAAAGGATTGCGACATTTTGACTTCTAAAAAGTTTTGTTGAATAGTGAGTAACTTTAAAAAGAACCCTTTTCTATTTTCACACACACGCACACACACACACACACACACACACACACACACACACACATACACACACACACTCACTCACACACACACACACACACTCATATATATATATATATTAAATTCGTTTATGATAACATTAGGGTTGTATGCAAATAAGCTGCTATTTCATTTTGGCGCATATCGTCTAATGATACGGACTAGTAAGTTTTTCAGGATTGCATCATGGTTATACCGATATAATGTAGGATAAATATAAGTGTAACAATAATTCTAGGATGATGGAATTTATAAATATTTAATATACCACTACGTGATGATGCTAAAATGTTGTTAAAATCATGTGATTTGTGGAAACGCGCATAGCGGTGTATTAAATATTTATAAATTCCATCCTAGAATTATTATATATATATATATATATATATATATATATTTGAGTAGTTGAATGAATTATCTTATTAAGGACAATTCGAAAGATAACCGATACCTGGGTAGCAAATTCACATCAGAAAGAACACGGTCGAAGTTACGTCCCTAGGGCATAGACTACGTGCTTTCGTGCGGAAATTTGTATGTTTATTTAAAAATTATAAGTATATGAAAGAATGGAGTTGAACGACTTGTTAACAAATTTCCTTTATTTTCGACATATGTTTCGAAGGCTGCATATTCCTAATTCCGAAGGAATAAGGAGTACATTATGCAGATTTCTCATCAGGAAAGGCAAGGAACTTATGTCGACATCAAAATGCACAAAAAAATTTTAGCTGACTGCTCTCAAAGAGTCCATGGCGATAATGAGTGTCTGTTTATAAGGAGTGACGTCAGAGTGGCTGAATGTAGAAGAATCTAGAAGGATCTAAAGGTTCATATATATATGTATAGAAGTGGCTGTGTGGTAAGTACCACGCAGTGAGACTAAGCCACTGAACCATGCGGTAGGGAAGTAATCTTCTTACGCTGTGTATGTCTGTATGTGTGTGAGAGAGAGAGAGACAGACAGACAGACAGACAGAGACAGACATAACGACTGACAGACAGACAATGATAGAGAGAGAAAGAAAATTTAGCTGAACAACTCAGGTAAAGAGAACTCAGTACAAGAATAAGTGTATATCATTTACACGTGCTGTGGCCATCTAGAAGTGAGCTGTCGTGGGGCAGACAATCCCTTAAGTTAAGACGGGATTGGAAGTTTGAATTTTAAGTCAAGGTGTGAAGAAGGTTCACGGTGTATATAACTTTACCGTTTTCTTTTTCAACACATTAAAAAAAATCTTTAAATTTCCAGTCATTAGTAATCATGTATAGCACCATTTCGTCCTTCTTTGGAATCGTCAGCACAACATAAATCGAATTGTTTTTTAATCTGCAGATATACCAAAAGTGATTTAAGGGCTGAGAATTTTGTGCATGGCACATCAAATTATACACACACACACCACACACACACACACACACACACACACACACACACACACACACACACACAAACAAAAACAAACAAGCACACACATACATATGTATATATATAGTTGTGGCTGTGTGGTAAAAAGCTTGCTTCCCAACCACATGGCTCCGGGTTCAGTCCCACTGCGTGGAATCTTCGGCAGGTGTGTTCTACTATTGCCTCGAGATGACCAAAGCCTTGTGAGTGGATTTGGTAGACGGAAACTGAAAGAAACCCGTCGTATGCGTGTGTCTGTGTGTGTGTGTATGTTTGTGTGTCTGCGTTTGTCCTTCAACTATCGCGTGGCAACCGATGTTGATGTGTTTACGTTTCCATAACTTAGTGGTTCGGCAAAAGAGACCGATAGCATAAGTACTAGGCTTATAAAGAATATATTCTGGGATCGAGTTGCTCGACTAAAGGCGGTGCTCCAGCATGGCCGCAGTCAAATGACTGAAACAAGTAAAAGAAAAAAAAAAGAATATATCTATATGTACATATGACGCGATTTCACAGTTTCCGTCTACCAAATTCACTCACAAGCTTTGGTCAGCCCAGTGCCTTTGTAAAAGACACTTATCGGAAATGGTTTTCGGTGGGACTGGATCCGAAACCACGTGGTTACAAAGCGAGGTTTTTGACCACATAGCCATGCCTGCGCCTGACTACAAAGAAGCAAAGGCAAATATAAACCAAAAACAAAATTTAACGAACTATTAGCCTTCTCTATGAATGCGAATAATTTGTCTGTAGAATTAAACGAATTATATGTGTGACAATTCCTTTCATGTCTTGAATGTTTTATTGGAACATTAATCAATCTCTGGTACTTGATTGGTACTTTTATTTTATTGACTTGGGAAGAACGAAAGGCCAAATTGACCTTGGCGGGATTTGATACTAAAACGGTATTCGAGTCGTAGCTACATGTCGCAAGATATTTATTTTGTCCGTCGCCATACTATGTAAAAAAACAACGAAGGTGGCGTATAATGGATTGTATCAGCAATTAGCTGAAGGGCTGGTACTTAGTTCCTCATGCTCTCTCTCTCTCTCTCTCTCTCTCTCTCTCTCTCTCTCGCTCTCTTTCTCTCTCACACACACAATTTTCTCGATGTCAAGAGGATGAATTAAGAGAATTTAGTCAAAATTGAACCCGATATCATAAAGGACAATATAGGTTCTATAAACTATTTAGCTCGGTGATTTTCCTTCTCCACCCAATTATTCCACGTTCATAAAAAGAAGAAATATTAATTATCTGCAGCTCAAATCTAGGTTGCATTCATGGTTGAACGTTAATATAACCACTCATTAAAGTTGATGATAGCTGAATTTGCCAAGATGAATGACAGATCCGTCAAGTGAATAGAAAATAATATGCGTCGATGATTAAAAACTGGTAACGACAACGAGAGATAATTGATTTTTGGCGCTGTTAATTTAAATCCAGGAAAAATTCACAGGAAAAATATAACTGGAAAAAATCACAGAAAAATATCACAGGAAAACTTCAATAAACGACTAATTTGATATTTTGCTTTTGTTTCGTTCATATAATTAAGACATCGAATAAAACTATTATTTTTTCATATACTTAACACCAATATATATAAATTGTGCAATGATTATGTAAAAACAACGTATTATCGGCTAAAAGGCGACTTAAATTTTGTATTATTTTATCCATTGTATATAGTTACTAAGGCAATATTTTATACCTTTTTTACGTTTCAGTTGTTGGAATGCAGTTGATAAAGCCCATGTTACATTTTCCCGGTGACTTTGTTGCCAAATATGGAACTGTTTTTTTTTTGTTTTTTTTCCCCAGTACCTATATTTCCGTTCACCGTTGGATTAGTTGGCTGCTCGAACTTAAAATGTTGAAGCACAACGTTTGAAATAAGGATGCGTTAAAGTACACGCATAAATCGGTCTAGTAGCTTTAACAAAGCAAAGTTGGTGAAATTAGGCGTTGGTTGTTGATGACATTTAACTATAAAGTGAAAATTACAAGCAATTTGTGGGGGCCGGTTTTGCTTAAGGTCATTATATTTTATAATAGGGACTGCATCTGCATTAATATATTTGTGTGTGTATGTGTGTGTGCGTGCGTAAAAGCATGTATATATGTCTGTGTGCGTGTGTGTGTGCGTGCGTAAAAGCATGTATATATGTGTGTGCGCATGTAAGTATAAATATATATGTATGTGTAATATAGAACGCTTCACGAATTTTCGTGTCATCCTATATGCATTTATACGTATACACGTATGTATGTTGTATGTCTATTCATATGTATATACATTATAATATCATATATATCAACATACATACATATATATATATATATATATATATATATAATATATATATATATATATATATCTATATATATTTACATATATTTATATATATAAATTATATATATATATATATATATATATATATTATATATATATATATATATATATATATATGCCCATATGTCGACTCGTGTGTGTGCGGATATTCAATGAATTATTTATATAAGTATGTGTATGTATATGAATGACTTTGCGTACGCGTTTGTATGCATGTAGATAAAATATCTATTTGTACACAAGTAGACATATTCCATTTCAAATTACAGCTGAATATATCCGACTTTTCACATTTATGTGCCCTAACCAACTTGCATGAAAGGGATTTTTGACACATTCTATCTATTCCATGATAACTGCATCAGTACATCTCGAAAAATATTTTAACCCTTTAGCATTTAAACCGGTCATATCCGGCCAAAAGTATTCTGCCTGTTTTATGTTCAAACTGGCCAGATCAGGTCTCTCACACCAACCCGACAATATCGTTTTAAAAATTAAAAGCTACCTCATCAAATTCTCATAGTTACAAGATAATGCATGATTAGTTCAAAACAAAGTGGATGAAAAAGGATTAATTTTGGTAGAATAATGCAAACACTAAAGAAACATATTTTAAATATTTTAAGTGTTTTGACAAAATTCTAGGTTTCTACGTAATTCCTTAAATGTACGCAGGAATATATATATATATATATATATATATATACATACATGCACACACGCACATGCATGCACACACACACACATCATGTGCAATGGGTAAAATGTCGCCATTTTATATTTTTTATTTTGCGCATGCGCATTGTTTCATTTTGATTTTGTCGGCTACACAGTATAGTTGGGTCAGTTGAGCACTGTCTGAAAGAAAAACAGCACCACGACGCACTTCACTCTGCCGGAAATTTGGAAACGACATGCTCCAATACGAACATTTTTACGAACAGTGCTTGAGTGTGAATCTAAGGACAGTGCAGAGGATTCAGAAAATGTTGGATGAGTCCAATGGTGATTGCGAAGGTACGGCAGCTCGGAAAACTCACTCCGGTTCTGATAAGAAAAGAAATCCTGAATTTGTTGGTGAGATCCAGGCCATGATTGACCACGATCCCTACAAGTCAATCAGGCCCGTCGCCAGGGACATGGGAGTGACTGAGTTTCTTATCAAGTAGTGCACGAAGACATTCGGTATTCCTCATACAAGATGAGAAAGGATCCAATTTTTATATCAAGGATGGGAGGAAAGACTGCACTACGAAGCATCTTCAACCGAACATGTTATGGTTTTCCTCAGACAAGAAAAATTTCTGTCAAGATCAGATAGTGAACATACAGAACAACTTTTGGATTACCGTGTTCCCAAAGCATGTACCGAGGGTGATAAAACTCAAACATCCAGCCAACACCATGATGTTTGTGTTTGAAGTGATCACTAGTGATGCCGACCTTATGCATCTATTCACCTTCTCACATGACCTTACACTTAAAACGGAGGCCTACATCAAGTGCCTGGAGGTGGTAGTGTTACTGTGGGTGAAGAGAGTGGGTGCTGGAAGACTCTATGTCTGGCAACAGGACTCTGCACCATGCCTCACCAGCAAGAGAATCTAGTTATGGCTATCAGACAATTTCTGTGCCCACATCACCCCTAACGTCTGGACTAATGTCCAGACGTTAGGGGTGATGTTTCCCCAGACTGCAAACTCCTTGATTATCATGTGTGGGGCACAGTTGAGCGAGAAGTCAACAAAACTCCTTGTAGCACCAAAGGTGAACTGAAGGTAAGAATTGTGGCAGTATTTACCAACTTAAACAAGGAGACTGTCGAGAAGAGTTGCAGAGGATTCCGAAGTCGTCTGAAGGCCGTGGTTGAAGTCAATGGCGATTTTATTGAATAAAGTTACTCTTTCGTACGTCAAGATATTTTTATCTAATTTTGGTAAATATATCTGTTAAAATGAGATGTCAGTGTTATTGTCATTTTTGAGTAATTTCGACAATTTATTCACTGCATCTTATATATATATATATATATATATATATATATATATAATATATATATATATATATATATATATATATATATATAATATATATTATATATATTTATATATATCATTAAATAAGGTATAATGTATTATTATCATTAATAATAATAATAATAATAAAGTGGCCAGCAAGTTTACACCTATTTAGGTAAAATATAAAAATAAATTAAGTCGGGTATCAGAATACCACTTGCTAGAAATAAGAGCTAACATTCCAAAACCACAAATTTCTCACTATTAAAATACACACGGTGAATGCACCGAATATAACTGAAATAAGCTTACCTTATATGAACTACACAAGCAAGACAGACAGACATTCTTGTATCAATATACTTTATGTTCGTTTTTGAATGTCACGAGGGCATTCAAATGAAAGAACGCGCACGGTGTAATGTGATGAATATTTTCAAAAATATATGATATACAGTAAGTTCAGTAAGTCCAACTGCCTTATTTGTCCGATTAGATCTTATATCGGTCGGCTTAGTAAATCCATTCTTGATATTGTTTTATCCCTTTTAATTCCTAGATTATCTCTTAAATTATGGAATAACACTGATGAAGTAATACACTGGTTTACCTCAAATAAAATAATATAGGGGTGGTAATCAGATCCACAATAGAAAAGAGGACTATTATTATTTAGCATAGTTATAATGTAATAGCATTAAGAGAAATTTAGAAATTATATATATATATATAATAGTATATTATATTAAAAAGTATAAGTATTTGTGAAGGAAATCTAATTCTCGGCGACAACTATGATTGTCACACGCTGACGAGAGGTCAATACCTCGAAACTCGAGTCCGTGTGTATCATAAGTTGAAGACGGGAAGGATGACTTCCCTTTGCAAATACTGACAGGACACAGATAGTGTGTCTATGGCCAGCTGGAGGAGTGTGTCCTCCTGGGGCTAAAAACTAACGTAGCATCCACCCTTGGGTTAGCCATATGAAATGGCAAAAATACGTCACGATGTGTTACCGCTACTGTATATAACTCACTTTGATATTTATCATTGTTTGATTTCACTTTTTCAATATCAGCGACAGTGGGCGCTGGAAAAAGTATAAGTATTTGTGAAGGAAATCTAATCTCGGCGACAACATGATTGTCACACGCTGACGAGAGGTCAATACCTCGAAACTCGAGTCCGTGTGTATCATAAGTGAAGACGGAAGGATGACTTCCCTTTGCAAATACTGACAGGACACAGATAGTGTGTCTATGGCCAGCTGGATGAGTGTGTCCTCCTGGGGCTAAAAACTACAGTAGCATCCACCCTTAGGGGTTAGCCATATTGAAATGGCAAAAATACGTCACTATATATATATAATAACAATTAAGGAACGGCCATAATAGGCCATTCACCCACTAGAAATAACAGCCAAAGCTTCTACCGCAAATAAAGATTAATTCCGTAAACAGGAGAAAATTAAAAAAAACATTTACCCTGTAATTTCTTGTACGGTATACCGTTTCATCCGCTGTTTAATGGTAAACTAACATGATTAAATTAAATCAAGCCAATCTTCCATAAGCCCTCGGATTCTTCAGCAAGAAATAGCTCAAGTCGGAACAGATATTTACACGAGGCATACCCAATCTTGCCAAGTCAATATCTGACCACTGGGCCGCTGGTGGCAATAAAATTCTACAAAATTTTCCTTGCCACCCTATATTGATTAATATATATATATATATATATATAGGTGACGAATAAATTGTAATTAAAATTATTAAAAGAACGCGAGGAAAAATTATTTTAAAAATATATAAATGAATGTATTAGCTACAAAAACATAGAATTAGGTCCATAAGTTAATAAGGAAAATAATGTATCTAAAATATAAGGGTATAAGCATAAAATATACGATGAGGTATATAAAATATAAACTGTAAAAATATATAATCTTTAAAGAAATATAAATAGGATATATAAAAAATATATAAAAGAATATATAAAATAATATTAAGAATATAAGATATATAAAAGTATAAAAACTATAAAAATAAAAGAATATAAAATATAAGAAAAATATAGAAAATATTTTTAAATATTTAAAAAATAATAATATATACATAAAAATCGTAAAGGTATGAATGTATGTATAGAAAAAAATTATAAAAATTATAAAATTATAAATAATATATTTCAACTAATCTCTAGTGTAAAGTTTAAAGAAACCTAATTAGAAGGAACCCCTACCCGAGGAAACTACAGGACTTTATTAAATCATTAAGAAGCAAACCAGGTTTACTTGTACCTGCGGATAGGACGGGGAATTTATATAGATTAGACTACAGTATTTATAGGAAGCTAATACTCAAGGACCTTAATACAAAATATAAAATACCTACGGATGCCAACCTGAATGAGATTAACTCGGAGGTTAAAAAATTATGATGGACCTAAACTTAGTGGACCAAACGGAACCCATGAAGCCAAGCGGACCTAGGATCAACCTCAAGGACTATAAAAAGAACTTTCATGGAAATCCCTCTATTAGCCTTATTTGTCCGATTAGATCTTATATCGGTCGGCTTAGTAAATCCATTCTTGATATTGTTTTATCCCTTTTAATTCCTAGATTATCTCTTAAATTATGGAATAACACTGATGAAGTAATACACTGGTTTACCTCAATTGATGATTTAATTAAACGCTCTTTCATTCAATTTGATATTAAGAGTTACTATTCTAGCAGCTCCCCTATTCTCCTGAATAAATTCCTGATTTTTGCTGAAGGCCTCTCTCTTTTAACTAGAGATAAAATAGATATTCTCTTAGCTAGGAAAACCATTAATGAATTTGAGGGTAAACTGTGGACAAGAATTGACACCCGTGATAATTTTGATATTGCCACGGGTTTAAGCGGCTCGGATCAAGTTACGGATTTTGTTGGTGCATACCTCCTACATTGTCTTAGTAGAGAAATTCCTGAACTGCAGGGTAGTCTATTTAGGGATGACGCATTATTTATTATACCAAATAATAGTAAGGGTGTCATAGAAAGAATGCAGAGGGAAATTAGAAAATTTTTCAAAAACTTTAACCTAGGGTTCACTTTTCAATATGACACTCCTCCTTTATAGATTATTATTTGTTGAATCGTTATAACTTATCGTCAATTTTGACACTTTAAATACCATAATTTTAAAAAATTCTTTTTAACATATTGGCATTAACATTGCTGTTTAACCTTAATAATACTTATATAACCAACTAAATCCTTTAGTAAATTCCTTGAGTATATCATACTTATGACACTCTGTCGTGACTTGACCTTATATAACTTTTAGGTTGAAAAGATTATTCCATGACTTAAACTAGGAAATAATTATTTATAATTTAAAATGTTATAAGCCAGAAAATTTATACCTTATTGATTATTACAATATGTATCTACACATTTCCTAAATCAATTCCATTCATATCTGATTCATACAAAATATGCTTTTATCTTTACTACAAGTGATTTTTAAAATTTTCGCGCCTCCCCTAAGTACAAAATATATCCTCAAAGGGCCATTATTATTTTATCTGTTTTTATATGTTTTATTTTATGTGTTTTTATTGTATAACTTACAAACATTCATCAAACCTTTTCCCACTTTTAGCTTTATTTATATTAATTTTGGTATATTTATTTTTTATCTCTCACTATTTATTTATAATAAAAATTTTGTTATAATCTTTTTCTGTTCATACATACTTTTATAAATTTATATATATTTATTTTTATATTGCTTTTTAATATTATTTTTGTATTTTCTATATTTTTATATCTCTTTATGTTTTGTAGTTTTCATACTTTTATATATTTTATATTCTTAATATATTTATATATCCTTTTATATATTTTTATATATCCTTTATACATTTCTTTAAAGATTCTATATTTTTTATAGTTTATATTTTATATTCGTAGCACTTGCATGTGCAAGTTGTTTGCAAAAAACTATACATGTATATATATATATATATATATATATATATATATATATATATATATATATATATATATGTATGTATGTATGATGTATATATGTGTATATATATGGTATGTACATATATATATATATAATATATATATATATATATATATATATATATATATATATACAGAGTACGACTGATAAATTGTTGCCATTTAATATTTTAATTTCGCACATGCGCATTGTTTATTTTTGATTTTGTCGACTACACAGTGTAGTAGAATCAGTTGGGCATCATATGTGAGAAAAACCGCACCACGACGCAATTCACTCTTCCAGAAATTTGGAAACGACCTGCTGTACTGCTTTATCACTCGCGCCGGAAGCTCAAATACGAACATTTCAGAATGTTTGGGTGTCAATGTTTCAGAATGTTTGCCGTGTCCCTAAATCAAACATCCAGTCAACATCATGGTGTTTGGAGTGATCACTAGTGATGCCGGCGTTATGCATCCATTCATCTTCCCACGCGGTCTCACACTCAACACAGAGGCCTACATCAAGTGCCTGGAGAAGGTACTGCTGCCCTGGGTGAAGAGGGTGGCTGCTGGAAGACCCTATATCTGGTAACAGGACTTTTCACCATATCACACGAGCAGGAGAACCCAGTCGAGGCTATCAGACAATTTCTGTTTCCACATCACCCTTGAAATCTGGCCACCTAACTCCCCAGACTGCAACTCCCTTGTGTGGGGCACAGTTTGGTGAGAGATCAACAAAACTCCTTGTAACGCCAAAGATGAACTAAGGCAAGGATCATGGCAGCATTCGCCTACTTAAACAAAGAGATTATCCAG
>NC_042997.1:16146859-16161859 GCF_006345805.1 Octopus sinensis | reverse complement strand
TGTAGTTTAAGGAAGAAATTAAAGAAGAACTATAACCTATTGTCGTAAATTGTAACAAGACGGTGCCGTATTTAGTTTTATTTTTCTATAACCAACATTATTTGACAAATCAGCTGAAGGCTAAGACTCGGCTGTCAGAAACTAAACACTACACAACGAAGTTTGTTCCATATAGCTAAACTATACACTACACAACGAAGTTTGTTCCATATAGCTTTGAATGTGTAGCTTTAGGCTTTAAGAATGGTGAGGTATATAGTAGGAAATGCACAGAAAATTTGATTGCTAGGAAAATATCTTTAGGTAGCGTCTTCTTGAAGGATACTGTCTCGAAGTGTTAGTATTTAGTAGAGATCCCAGAAGTTAAATGTATGAATATCGAGAGAAAGAGTAGTAGATTGATCAAATATATTTAAACGGCGGTGCATCAGTATGGCCGCAGCTCTGAGCTGAAACTAGAAAAAAAAAATGAGTTGTCCAAGGAGAAGCATGCTAGAAGCAGCTCACACATCATCTCTTTCTCCCTTATTCACTCACTTCCTCTCACTTTCTTTCACTCTCATTCAGTCACGCTCATCCACTCACTCTCTTACTAACTCGTTCCCTCTTTCTTCCTCCCCCTCTCCCCCTCTCTCTCTCTCTCCCCAGTTCGATTGAACGAACGAAAGTGATATCCTGTACTTAATGTGTATTATATATATATGTGTGTGTGTATATATATATATATATATATATATGTGTGTGTGTGTGTGTGTATGTGTGTATGTGTGTGTGTGTGTGTGGTGTGTGTGTGTGTGTGTGTGTGTGTGTGTGTGTGCTGCTGATGATGGCACTGCATTTAAATTGATGTAATGATTACGGCTTGAAACGGCCGTACTGCATCACTACTTGATATCCTGTTGCTTATTTTGATTATATATATATATATATATATATATACATGCACGTGCGCGCGTATGTGTGTCCGTGTGTGCGTGAATGTGTGTGTAATGATGAGAAGTGTTTGCTTACTCACATTCATATATTCTTGTCTGTTCAACAATTTTGTTGGCAGGTGCATTGGAAAGAGTGTTGGATATGGACCCAGTAACGGAAGAAGAAACGCAACATGAATTCTTGACAGCAATGGATGGGCAGGTAAGGGGTGCTGAAAGGAAACGGAATCTCTTGGTATTTAACTTCCATTCACCTAGATCACCAGTAACTACGCTCGTCTTAGCAAGAGGTTCATGTTTCTAATTCGAAGATATTTACTTCCTATTTCTTTGTCGTACCCTCTCTCTCTCTCTCTCTCTCTCTCTCTCTCTCTCTCTCTCTCTCTATTGCTATTCATCGTCACATACTTCCTTCTCTCTTCGTCTTTATCGCTATCGGTTTTGTTTAATATGTTCTAAACTCCAATATTTTCTTGTTGATAATTGTTTATCTAAATAATATAATAATAATAATAATAATAATAATAATAATAATAATAATAATAATAATAATAATAATATTATAATAATAATTATTATTATTATTATTATTATAATAAATGCCCTGATGCAGTACCAGACAGTGTCTCTTATGGCTTCTGATCTTAACTGATTGGAAGTGTTATCATGTACATTGTTTTGTCTTAATATAAAAGATGGGCTAAAACAAATATTCTGTTCAATTCCACAGATTTGCTTGTCAGTTGTCTGACCTTAACCAGTTGAGCATGTCCCTTAGTGGATGACGTTATGTGCATCTCTGAACACGAGCTGTGTGTTGAAAGGAATTCTTAGAGGTTTGGATAATATGGGTGGTTCGTTCAACATCCTTAAACAATCCTTATTCAGGGACCTTTTGAGCGGGATGGGTTACTCGACCAGAGAAAATTCTAACTGGGCCCCACCTGGAAGATCATGCACTATTTATCTTGATATGAGATGACCATGTCGTGCATATATGGTTGTTATGCATGTTCCTGGTGTACCCTTATCAGACATGTAGTCATGATGGTTATACTGGGCTTCGTATATATTACCCCAGTGTCACATTGATGGCATGCACTGCTCTCTCACTCAATAATAATAATAATAATAATAATAATCCTTTCTACTGTAGGAACAAGGCCTGAAATAATAGAGGAGAGATAAGTTGATTACATCAACCCCTGATACTTAATTTATCGACCCCGAAATGATGAATGGCAAAGCTGACCTCGGCGGAATTTGAACTCAGAACGTAGCGACAGACGAAATACCTATTTCTTTACTACCCACAAGGGGCTAAACACAGAGGACAAACAAGGACAGACAAACGGATGAAGTCGATGATATGGACCCCAGTGTGTAACTGGTACTTATTTAATCGACCCTGTAAGGATGAAAGGCAAAGTCGACTTCGGCGGAATTTGAACTCAGAACGTAACGGCAGACGAAATACGGCTACGCATTTCGCCCGGCGTGGTAACGTTTCTGCCAGCTCGCCGCCTTTTTTGGTGGTAGTAATAATAGTTATAACAATAACAACAACAAAAATAAAAGTATAAAAATATCAATTACAAGAACAACAACAGTAACAACAACACTGATAATAATAATAATTGTTGGTGTTATAACAGATATTACAAGATAATTACTTCTAAATGCTTCGTAAATGATAAATGTTATCTAAGTTTGCGATAAAAACATACTGAAGAATTTATGAAGTAACAGATTTTATTAAATCCTGTGCATTTTATATATGATATCAGGGATCTTTCTTCGTCTGTTTCAAATAATTTGCGTATGATATACTTTATAAACAAACACACACACACACACACACACCCACACACACACACATATATATATAAGATATATATATAGATATATATATTATATATATAATATAATACACTATATATATATATATGTATATTATCATCATCATCATCATTATCATCATTTAGGATCCGTTGTCCATGGGTTGGACGGTTTGACTGGGCTGGCACGCTGGAAGACTGAGCCAGGATCCAATCTGATTTGGCATGGTTTTCTACGGCTGGATGCTCTTCCTATTGCCAACCACTCAGAGAGCGTAATGAGTGCTTTTACGTGCCACCGGCACGGGTGCCATTGCGTGACAACGATATCTGCCACGACTGCGATTTTGCTGGTCTTGATGGGTCTTATCTCAAGCACGACATAATGCCGAAGGTCTTGGCCATTGCCTCCATCAGGCCCAACGCTCGAAAGGAACTCGGCCATCTCGCTTCCGTGGGGCCCGTTCGAAAGAAACTCAGCCATCTCGCCTGCATATATATATATATATATATATATATTATATATATATATTATATATATATATATATATATATAAGAAATTAAAGAAGGAAAATGCACACACTTTATATCGTTTTAATATAAATTTTAATATATCTTGTATTGTGTTTTCGACCGGCTTCGCTGTTGCTAACCATAATCTATCATGAAACAACTCGAAATAATATTTCCTTTTTAGCTCATGCCACCCGAAAGACATCAAAATAAATATCCCCTTTAATTTGTCAAAAAGGATTTACACACTATTGTCTGATAGAACTACTCAGGAACTTCGTCTTCAAGACCTCAAAACAACACTAACTGAAAGACAATATCCACCTTCACGTATATAGGATGGAATTAAGCGTGCTAAGAAATTAGATATAAAAACGCTAAGGACAACAAAGCATAACACCACACCTCATCTCAAAACACTACTGTATATATCAACTCACAATCCTATAAAGAATGTGGCATACAACACTATTGTGCAAAATCTTCCATTACTAACTAGAGACCCAAAAATGAACAATATCCTGAAAGCACATAAATTCATGAAATGCAAAAAGCAACACTAGTCGCTAAAGTGACTTCTAACAAATGTGAAGCTTTACAGAACAACTACGAAACCAACGGTTAATAAATGTGGACTCTCAAACTGTGGAACATGCCCCAACCTACTTGAAGCCTCGGATTTCATTTTCAAACAGAGAGATTCACAATTAAGACCAGCTTCACTTGTGTCTTTGAGAACCTAATTTATGTAATAACCTGTTCTGCTTGTGGACATCACTATATAGGACAGACGAGTCTGACATTGAGGCGGAGAACCACTCTACATAAAGAGCAGATCCAGTTCCTGCAATACAAATTCCTTTAAGTGAACACATAGAGATGTGCAGGTAACAGCAAACCGAATTTCACAATTTCCCCCTTCTACCAGTACAAAGATACAATTTCTTTACAAGAACGTTTAAATAAAGAAAATTTATTCATCGAAAAGTACAGAAAATGTCTGAAAATGCACGCATAACCAACTTTGATCTCTATACATATTTTAAATCCCGATTACATACCAATTACTGTACATACTTCTCCCCATTACTCTAGTTGTTGAATTTTTGTGTGTGTATATATATATATATATATATATATATATATACTCCCACGACCACCGAAAGATGAGCAATTACCTCCCCTGTCTACAATAATGACATCCAATTACCTCCCCTTACATTTTTCTACTTGTTAAATCATTCATTCATAAACTCCACGGACAACATGGACAATTTTTTTTTCTTAAGAAAATACGTATTTAAATAAATTTTAATGTCAGGGTTAGCGAAAGAGAAACCGGTCGACAAACACAATACAAGATATATTAAAAATTATATCAAAACTCTATAATGTGTGTGCGTTTTCCTTCTTTAATTTCTTATACATATTACAACTCACCACGTGGAGATAATCGAAATTCATCCCTTTCTGTTACTATATATATATATACATATATAACCCGCCGAGTACGAAGGACTTTGATTCTTTTATTTTTTCTCGTATACACACATACATATATACACGCACGCACGCACAAGATTCCTTTGCAGCTGTATTTGCTAATGTTGTGTGTGCGTGTCTGTATTATATCATCCGTGTGGGCATGAAGGAGAGAGAAAGAGAAACACAGAGAGACAGGGTGACAGTAACAGACAGACGGAGACTCTATGTGTTTGTATGTGCGCGCGCATGTGTGTGTGTGTTTTTTTTTGTGTGTGTGTGTGTGTTTATGTACCTATGAATGTATATGTATGCAAGAGATTTTATTTATTAGTATACCAGCAAGTTTATATACATTTACCAATGTCTGGGTTTATATTTGTTTATTAGAAACTTATATATATATATATCTACTAAATTCTTGCTAACTAAACTTCTGTATATGTATCTATCTATCTATATATATATATATATATATATATATATATATGAGTATGAGTGGGCTTATATATATGTGCGTCGGTGTATGTGTGTGCTTGTGTGAAGGAGTTTGTTGATTTAGATATCGACTTAGTGGCCTGCATATTTATGTAATGCCTAAGTACGTGTGCGTGGGTTCCTGAAAGTATATGAGTGATGTTTGTAAACAGATGAGGTGATATTGAAATGCAATGTGTACGCCAGTGTCCTTCTTAAATCTACAGATGACGTGTTTGTCGTCTTAGGTGTGCCAGCAAATTTTATTCGCACCTCTGTGTATACACTTCATTATGCACATATGTATGTACGCATACACACAGACACTGACACCTACTTCCTCTCTTCACTTCTACCCACCTTCTCCCTTCCACCCTCTCTTTTCATCGTCACCCCTCCCTCGTTACCCCACCCCTACACATTCCAACCCTATATATCCTATCCCACCCCACCCCATCCCTTATACCCCACCCTTGCTTACTCCACTCTCACCTCCCCCACACCCCAATACCACCACACCACAATACCACAACACACTATCCCGCACACAGTAGCACTGACCAATTCCCTGCACCTACACCATCAACCACACACCTACACGTGTACACACGCACACGTCAAGGTCACCAGCCACCTTCAACACGCACATACACGCTCTCACATACACACGCACACCTTCGTTTTTGGATCACCACTACTTTATTATATCCCCTTCTTCCTAGCACTCCTGTGTGATCCCTCTGTCCGGCATTCGCCATGATATATCGCTAGCCACCAAACCTTTTCTATTTTCTCTCCCTGTTTATTTCTGTGTTCCTTTCTGTAGAAGAGCGTAGGCTCGAAGCGTAAAAGACTTTCTCACTTCTCGAGCGTTAAACTAATGCATATGTCTGTTGCTTATGATATCAGTAATGTCATAAATATAGTTGATGAAGAGAAGTGGGCCCAACACAGTGCCATGTGGGACACCACTACTGACTTTGACTGGGCTGGATTTTACTCCTTCGACTATAACATGTTGGGTTATGTTTCACAGGAAGCGCCTGATCCACTGCAGCAGATTTCCAGTTACACCAATACTGGACAGCATTCTCAAAAAGATCTTATGATCAATCCTGTCAAAGGCCTTGCTGAAATCAAGGTAGATAACATCAGTGTTGGAACCCTCTCCCAAGGCTCTCAAAATGTCATCAAAATGATGCAGTAGCTGCGCCAGGCAATTCCTTCCATTACGGAATCCATGCTGGTTGGAGTTAAGCATATTATGACACTCAAGGAAGTGAGCCATTCGCGATCTCACCACTCTCTGAAATACCTTAATGATATGAGAGGTGAGTGAGATTGGACGGTAATTCACGGCAAGGGATTTGTTTCCTTTTTTGAAAACTGGGCGAGTGTGGATGGTTTTAATTGTTTTGGTATTGGGCGTCTTTCAGTTTCCGTCTACCAAATCCACTCAAAAGGCATTGGTCTGTCCGAGGCTATAGTAGAAAACACTTGTCCAAGGTGCATGCAGTGGGACTGAACTCGGAAACATGTGGTTGGTAAGCAAGCTGCTTATCACAGAATATATATATATATATATATATATATATATATATATATATATATATATATATATATATATATTATATATATATATATTCTTTATTGCCCACAAGAGGCTAAACACAGATAGGACAAACAAGGACAGACAAAGGGATTAAGTCGATTATATCGACCCCAGTGCATAACTGGTACTTAATTTATTGACCTCGAAAGGATGAAAGGCAAAGTCGACCTCGGCGGAATTTGAACTCAGAACGTAATGGCAGACGAAATATCTATTTCTTTATTACCCACAAGGGGCTAAACACAGAGGGGACAAACAAGGACAGACATAGGTATTAAGTCGATTACATCGACCCCAGTGCGTAACTGGTACTTAATTTATCGACCCCGAAAGGATGAAAGGCAAAGTCGACCTCGGCGGAATTTGAACTCACAACGTAACGGCAGACGAAATACCGTTAAGCATTTCGCCTGGCGCGCTAACGTTTCTACCAGCTCATATATATATAATATATATATATATATAATATATATATATATATATATATATATATATATATATATATATATATATATATATATATATATATATATATATATATATATATATGGATAGAGAGAGATACACACGTATATATATAAAGGTATGTTTATATGCAAATATATATGCATGCATGTATGTATGTATGTATGTACGTACGTATAGAAATACCTACTTATTGTGTCTGTATGTATGTATCAGTTCGTTTGGGTGGATAAGTATGTATGTATGCACATTAAAAGATCGCATTTAGTTGAAGGTTTTCCTGACATTGTATAGGATGAAAAAGCCGAACGCAAACAAAGCCCAGAAGATAAACAGTATTTCGTAATCTTGTCTACTACAATATATATATAAACAAATTATAATCTTCGGGGCGGGGGGGGGGGAATTAACCCCCTCTACCTACCAAATGTTTTGTCAGGAAACCTTTGACCAAACAGATGCATATTCTATAATCATTTTTTAAAATATTATATGTATTTTATTGTTCTTTTATTTGTGAAAAAAAAAAGATATTAATCCTTTCTATAGAACATCACCTATAATAAGGGATAAACGCATTTTGACGAGTTTCTGACCGTAGAGAGGTTAAGCTCCCGCCGCCTGGCGAGATATGTCATCCTGAAATCCGGCTTCGATTTTTTCCCAACAGAAGCCATTTTTATTTACTTATGCCTTTAATGTTCTCGTGCTTGAGAGCAGTATTAACATCATATCTGGCGTTGTTTCTGTCATTTGCATGTTTTGTTATTGTGCAGTCCATCCAGATCAAGGAGTCCTTATGATCAAAGGCATTAAAACCATGGCGATTTCGCATTTTCATTTATTTATTTTTATTTATTTATTTATTTATTTATTATTATTCCTCTTTTTACTCTCTTTTACTCTTTTACTTGTTTCAGTCATTTGACTGCGGCCATGCTGGAGCACCGCCTTTTTTTAGTCGCTCAAAATTAACGTGCATGTGGCTGAGCACTCCACAGACACGTGTACCCTTAACGTAGTTCTCGGGGATATTCAGCGTGACACAGAGAGTGACAAGGCCGGCCCTTTGAAATACAGGTACAACAGAAACAGGAAGAAAGAGTGAGAGAAAGTTGTGGTGAAAGAGTACAACAGGGATCACCACCATCCCCTGCCGGAGCCTCGTGGAGCTTTAGGTGTTTTCGCTCAATAAACACTCACAACGCCAGGTCTGGGAATCGAAACCGCGATCCTACGACCGCGAGTCCGCTGCCCTAACCACTGGGCCATTGCGCCTCCACAAACTGGGATTCTAACGAGTCAATCAATTCTTTGCCATTGAGTCCTATTAGGAAGTATTTTCCTTTTAACTATTTAACACTACGAGATTCCAATTAAGGCTCCGTCCGAATGAAAGGTTTACTGTTTAAAAAAAACAAAAGGTAAAATGGACAAATATGTGAATATGTGCTTATAGAAAAACGTAATCTGCAGAACTCCTTTGTATCATCATAATGAAAGGATCACAAAAATAAACAAATTTTAAAATAAATGTCTTTAGTTCAGTGATTCATGTGAGTGTTAGGAATTATTGAGACAAGGAGTAAATCATGAGCTGAACAACATGATTTTTTTAAAAAATTTGGTCTGGATTAGGCTTTAAGTTTCCTTAATTCTCTCGAGATTTTCCCATAAGCTTAAAAATAAAATATATGAACAAAGTTCTTTTCAGTTGGAAGGAAACTTTCAAAGGAAACATTCATTGGTAATTTCAGTCTTTCGGCCGTTTCCTTTGTTCTTCTGCTGTTGAGAAGATTTGAGGGGTGGGAAGGCTCAATACAAATCGCTCGTTCTGTACCGAAGCTCGACATAAATCGGTGTTTGTTTATTGTAACGTTGCTCTCTGTTGGCGGGAGGTGTGTTTGGATAGAATGAACAAAATCAACATATGTTTTGATCTTCTTGCAGAAATTAATATAGCTACGGTTTAAATAAGCAAATTTTCTTAGGAAATAAGCGTGGAAGCTTCTTATTGGACTGATGACTTTTTAGATAACAACAGCTGAATGCTAACATGAAGCAGAATTTTTTTTTTTTAATTCTGTGTTTTGGATCCACTAATTTAGGGAATAATAAACATTCGGTAACATTATTCGCGATTACAAACAGTGGCTTCTACTCAATTACAAATGTTTAACTCAAAAATATTCTTTTAGTTGCCTTTCTTTTTTTTTCAATATTGTTGTTTTTGATGTTGTAGCTATTACTGCTGCTGTTCAGTGCCAGGACAGCCTTGACTGAAAAAGACCGATGATCAAATATCTTTCAGCTATGATCATGTCGTTTTGTAGAGCTAGAAATGCTTGTTTCTAATTTTGAGAGGGGATTAGTCAATACCATAGACTCCAGTGCTTGAGTGACACTTTATTTTATTCTTTTCTACTCTAGGCACAAGACCCGAAATGCTTGGGGAGGAGACCAATCGATTACCTCGACCCCAGTATGCAACCGAAAAGATGAAAGGCAAAGTCGACCTCGGCTGAATTTGAACTCAGAACATAGAAACAAATTAAATACCTATTTCTTTACTACCCACAAGGGGCTAACACAGAGGGGACAAACAAGGACAGACAAACGGATTAAGTCGATTATATCGACCCCAGGGCGTAACTGGTACTTATTTAATCGACCCCGAAAGGATGAAAGGCAAAGTCGACCTCGGCGGAATTTGAACCCAGAACGTAACGCAGAAGAAATACCGCTAGGCATTTCGCCCGGCGTGCTAATGTTTCTGCCAGCTCGCCGCCTTAAATATTCTTTTCTGCTCTAGGTAAAAAGCCCGAAATTTTGGGGAAGGAGTCTAGTCGATTAGATCGACCCTAGTACGCAACTGGTACACAACAATTTATCGACCCCCAAAAGGATGAAAGGCAAAGTCGACTTCGGCGGAATTTGAACTCAGAACGTAACGGCATACGAAATATCGCTAAGCATTTCGCCCAGCGTGCTAACGTTTCTGCCAGCTCACCACTTTAATACTTTATTTTATTGATCCCGAAAGGATGAATAGCAAAGTTAACCTTAGCAGAATCTGAACTCCGGACGTAGAGCTCAAATTCTGCCGAAGTCAGCTTTTATAAATAATACGTTACCATTCCATTTTTTCCTAAGGTGTAATTTGAGGAAATTTGGTAGTTGTTTTTAGTACATCCAGTGACCAAGTTTAGACACGCTCATTGATTCGTTCCATCAGTGATCTTTTCATTTTTTTTTTTTTTTGCATCAGAGATCAAACAATAAAAAAGTGGTCAAGAAGAAATAAGGCAGCTTTATAATTAAAAGTTGATCAAATCAGGTTTTAAAAATAAAAATGGAGAAAAATTCTCCTGATATTTGAAATGAAAAATTTACACTTAAAACGCAGACATTCGAGAAGGAACTTCAAAGGAAAAATTTAAGATCTGAGAATACAATGTCATGAAGAGATTATCTTATTGTTTAGTCTCCAGGTCAGCCCTGGCGGGATAGACCTATGATCAAATTCCAGTTCGACCATTCTGTCTTTTTATAGATATGTAGGATCATATAATGTAATATGATGGTTTCAAATTTTGGCACAAGGCCGGCACTTTCGTAGGAAGTGTTAAATGGGTTACATCGATCCCGGTGCTCAACTGGTACTTATTTCATCGACCCCGAAAGATGAAAGGTAAACTCGACCCTGGTGGCATTTGAAACCAGAACGTAAAATCGGAAGAAATACTGCTAAGTATTTTGTCCGGCGCTGTAATGTTTCTGCCAACCCACCGCCGTATATTATCTAAAATAGGTCTCAAACGATTCCCCACATAAGTTATCAAGGTGCGTCGTGGACTTTAAATATATAATTTAAAGCTTTTAAAAAAACAAATTCAATTTCTTTTATACGGAGAATTATTAATAAAACAAGGTGGGTGATAGTTTTCTGTTTTACTGTCTTTTTAATATCATAGCATGTTTTTTTTTTAACTTTCCATACGAAGTGTTCCAGTAAAATTTTTGCTTAATCTCCAGTGCATTAGAAGGTCGAAAAGATTGAAAACAACTACTCTAGCCTGTGGAAGGAACATTCCAGTTCTTGTGTCGGAGATAAATATCGAGGCTAAATATCTGATCTGAGAATAACTTTTCTCTTTGTCTTCCTAATAATATGGAAAGCCCTGAGAAGAGGCACGATGCTGCCTTACAATCAATGTCTAAGCTATTTAAAAGAAATAACACAGAATGATTTCCCTTCCCCTTTAAAGCCTATCCAGACTCATGGGCCCGGTTTCCCGGTTTCAATGGCGTATGTGTTCCCCAGCTGGACGGGACGCCAGTCCATCGCAGCGTTACTCATTTTTGCCAGCTGAGTGGACTGGAACAACGTGAAATGAAGTGTTTTGCTCAAGAACACAACGCGTCGCCCGGTCCAGGAATCGAAACCACAATCTTATGATCATTATGCTGGCACCCTAACCTCTAAGCCACGCGCCGCCACCCCCTCTCTCTCATTACTTAAATACCATTAAGTGTTTTATGTGCTCATCATTTATATTTCTGATTTTCAGTTGGACCCTTCACTTATATCTCAAAAGACTTCAGCCAGCAAGGAAATCTCTATGTGCTCGCTTGACCTGCTAGGATTAGCAACCGAATCTCCATATCCCAGCCTAGTGTCTTTTGAAAAGTGATGTTAGATGAAGTAATGTTATTTAATGTCACCAACAAAGGCATGATGGTCACGGGCTAACCGGCCATTAGTTATAGGTTCGTGGAGATTAATTAATTATTCCTTACACCCACCTACCTCCGAAATATTAAGATACTTTAATTACTTGTTTTGTTACGTAGACGCAAGGCCAAAATTCCATAAAGAAGCAGAATGAGATTGTATTATGTTTATGATTTTAGAAGTGCATTTGAAGCAATATCGTCCAAACTGGGAATCGAAACAGCCTTTTTGTAACTGTCTACTGACACCTTCAATTCACAGGTCTTCCTAAATGAGCTATTAATAACATCTCTCTCTATATAAACGGCAGTTTGTCTGTCTGCGTGTCTGTGTGTCTGTTAGGTTGTACCCTCACCCTGACCACGGCTTTCAACCGATTCTGATGAAACTTGACACACACATAGCCCAATGTCATAATTCAAAACTAACGCAGCGAAAATTTTGAAAAGTTCCCCCAGTTCTGAAAAAAATCGATAAATTCGACATGGGGTCGAAAATCAGAAACACAAACCACAGACTGTCTAGGGGACGCAACTCGACCTTTTTAACTCTCAAAAAAATTTACCATCATTTTTTTTTTCATTTTTTTGCTATTTTTTGGCTAATAACTCTCTAAAAATGCTTTATAGTTATTTCCCTTACAAACTCGAGCAACGCCGGGCGATACTGCTAGTAGTGCAATAAACTAATAATGAACAGTGGGGGGCTAATGAATGCCAGGGAAATGGTGATATAATAGACAGCAAAAAGTATTTAATGATAACACAAAAAGTGAATAGATGACAAAAAGAAGTGATTTCGCTGTTGAAATAACTAAGCCGTAAGATTAACCAACGGAAAAAAAAAAACAACAACAACAAACGAAAAAATAAAACAACAAAAGAAAAAAGAAAGATATTGCACCATTAATCGTTGATCTATATAATAAAGAACGGAAGCAACAAAAGTGATAAACCGCTTGAAAGAAGAGAGAGATAGCCATAACACTTCTTTGCCACAAGTAAATTTGTTTGATGTGTGAGCAAGTGTTGAAATAATCTCCACTGTCCTGCTGTTTTATTTGTGTAAGTCTAGTATTTCAACGGCGGACAGTATTAGGTAGCTACTATGGCCGCTGCTATCTTGAGTGGACAGCTTATTAACGCATTTCATGAAAGGTTGCCTTTTCATTATCAGCAGAAGCCTTACCGGTAGCTAAGAAGGACAGACGAGACTTTCTATTATCTATTTCTATGGTATAGGTTTCTTATTATTATATATGGTAAGCTCAAATTTTTGCTGTGGTACAAGCGGTAAAAACTCTTCTACTTTAGATCCTTTCGCTTCACAAACGTTCACTAATCTCTTGAAGGAATGTATGTATATCACACACTCGCAGTTATGTGTCCGGGGAAGGCTATGGCCTTGTGCCCCCACAAAGGAAGCAATGGCATTGTTGCGGTAAATGTTGTGTTAAGGCGGCGAGCTGGCAGAAACGTTAGCACGCCGGGCGAAATGCTTAGCGGTATTTCGTCTGCCGTTACGTTCCGAGTTCAAATTCCGCCGAGGTTGACTTTGCCTTTCATCTTTTCAGGGTCGATTAAATAAGTACCAGTTACGCACTGGGGTCGATATAATCGACTTAATCCGTTTGTCTGTCCTTGTTTGTCCTCTCTGTGTTTAGCCCCTTGTGTGTAGTAAAGAAATAGGTAAATGTATTAATAAAATTTCGAATATCAGAATCAGAGCTTTCTCCATAACTTCCTGTTTAGCTCTTTTTTTTTTCTCTTCTCCCACACTTTCTCTGTCACTTACTCTCTTTTCTGTGTGTGTGTGTGTGTGTGTGTGTGCGAGTGTGTGTGTGTGTGCGAGTGTGTGTGCGAGTGTGTGTGTGTGTGTGTATGTGTGTGTGCGCGAGTGTGTGTGTGTGTGCGAGTGTGTGTGCGTGTGTTATTATTATTATTATCATTAAAGCGACGAGTTGTCAGAGTCTTTAGCGTGTCGGAAAAAGTGCTTAGCGACATTTCTTCCGACTTTACGTTCTGAGTTCAAATTCTGCCGAAGTCGACTTTGTCTTTCATTCTTTCGGCGTCAATAAAATTAAGTACCAGTTGTACACTTGAGCCAATGTTTTGTGCCTGCAGCTGAAAGGGTTATTGTTGCTATTTGTTGTTGTTGTTGTTATTTCTTAATCGGCATAATAGTACAAAAGTGGCTCAAGAGCCGAGTGTTTCGTGCATACCGAACTGATAAGTTGTGGGGACGTAAACAAACCAATACTGGTTGTCAAGCGGTGGTAGCAGAACATATACAGACACAAAGACGCACACATACACATATAACGGCTTCAGTACAGTTTCTCTGTACCAAATTCACTTACAATGAATTGGTCGGCCTTGGGCTACAGTAGAAAACACTTGCCCAAGCTGCAGCTCGTAATCGCAAGGCTGCAAAGCGCCTTTCTTAACCACATATCCATCCTGCCCCAAAGTAACCCCAGTCATGACTTCAGTCGACTTTTATATTCGACGTGTCCTTTCCTAAAACAGGAGGGAATTTAGTAACGACATCTAGCAGTTAGATCGACCACGTAGACGGTCACGTGGGAGTGACAATAGCGTTGATGGTGTAATATTGTAGTTGTTGGGGGCTGTTATTCATTATTCTTATCGTCATCATCATCATCATTATCAACCTCGTCGTCATCGTTGTCGTCGTCATCGTCATCATCATCATCTCCACCACCACCACTACTACAACCTATTTCTTTACTACCCACAAGGGGCTAAACACAAAGAGGACAAACAAGGACAGACAAACGGATTAAGTCGATTACATCGACCCCAGTGCGTAACTGGTACTTAATTTATCGACCCCGAAAGGATGAAAGGCAAAGTCGACCTCGGCGGAATTTGAACTCAGAACGTAACGGCAGACGAAATACCTATTTCTTTACTACCCAC
>NC_042997.1:16136859-16144359 GCF_006345805.1 Octopus sinensis | reverse complement strand
TTTTTCATGTAGAAAATACCAAAGGTACTGCGGGATCAGGATTTTGAATGATACTCAAGAACTTTAACGTTTTACATTCAAAACTGAAAGTGACCTCATGTTGCAGATTTTTAGATTATATATTATATATATAGATTATATATATAGACGCAGGAGTGGCTGTGTGGTAAATAGCTTGTTTACCAACCACATAGTTCCGGGTTCAGTCCCACCGCGTGGCACCTTGGGCAAGTGTCTTCTACTATAACCTCGGGCCGACCAAAGCCTTGTGAGTGGATTTGGTAGACGGAAACTGAAAGAAGCCGCCCGTCGTATATATGTATATATATATATATGCGTGTGGTGTTTGTGTGTCTGTGTTTGTCCCCCTAGCGTTGCTTGACAACCGATGCTGGAGTGTTTATGTCCCCGTTACTTAGCGGTTCGGCAAAAGAGACCGATAGATTGAGTACTGGGCTTACAAAAGAATAAGTCCCGGGGTCGAGTTGCTCGATTAAAGGCGGTGCTCCAGCATGGCCGCAGTCAAATGGCTGAAACAAGTAAAAGAGTAAAAGAGTAAAGAGTAAGAGTATATTAGCAGATATATTTTATCGAATCTATTGAGTTGTGTGACTCAAAATTAATATGCGCATTAAAATATTCGGTTGCAAGTAAAAATGTTATTTATTTCCTGTTAATTTCGTGCAGTCCAAGCCCTTGTCAATTTCCTACTCGTTGATTTTCCCTTGGTATTGACCGTTGTCCCCCTACTAGCATTTGTCTCCCCTTGTTACCTCCCTTTCTCTTCTCTAATTTTCTTACTGTTATTTTTTTTCCTCACTCCCATTACTTCCCTTCCTTTTATCCACCACAGCTTGTAAACCTTTTTCAGTTCTCTCTGACGAACAGTTCTCCCTGAACCCTTGGACTTCACTTCTTTCTAGCCTTATTCTTTTATTTTCTGCTTGTTTCGGTAATTGGACCAGAACCATACTGGGGCACCGGCCTGAAGTGTTCAGTCGAAAAAGATTGGCCCGGGTACATCTTTTTATGCCTAGTACTTATTCTTTCGATCTCCTTTGCCGAACCACTATGCTATGGGGACGCAAGCAAACAAACACAACACCTGTTGTCAAGCAGCGAAATGGTGGGACACACACACACATATACACGCTCACCCAACACACACACTCACACGTGTAGGACGGGCTTCCACAGTGTTTCCATTTACCAAATTCACTCACAAGGCATTAATTGGCCCGGAGCTCTAGTAGGAGTCACTTGCTCAAGATGATACAGTAAGATTGATCCTTAAATCAGGTGTTTAACCAAGCTTCTTAACCATACCTGCGCATTTTGTACATATTTTGCCGACTGTAGCAATCGGATCATTTCCTTTTGATCGGCAGGTAGATAAATTAAATTTTTTTAACTAAACACTTTCAAGCTTCGGATACTGGTAGAATGTGTCATATAGAACATCTTTTACTCTTAGCGTTGTTGAGAAAAGTTTCTATTTTCGAAGTTATTTCGTGTTAAAGTTGTCGGGGTAATTTCAACCAATCAGTGACGTCTATTGTGCTGACTAAAGTTACTGCTGTTGTTTGTCAACAACTTCCGGTGGTGTATATTTCGTTTGTCACTGTTATTTATGACATATTTCATCTCAGTTACGTTCGTATGAATAAACGAGTGTATCTGAAGCACGTTTACTTCACGACACCACCATAATCGTTCGTGCATTTCTACTGCTTTTAGGTTTTTATTCCTGTTTTTCAGCAACTATTTTCGGAAAGACTTCCTCCTGCCCCCCCCCCTTTTTTTCTCGCAGATTATTGGGTTTTTTAAAAAACATTTTGTGCCAAAAACCCAGCTTTTCGGATACAGGGATACCGGAAAATTGCCAAAAATTGGAATTTTGACATTTTTGGCACCCCACCCTCCCCCATCCATTCGTTACCCTAACCCTAAAACCCCAACTCTAACCCTAACCCCAAAACCCTAACCCTAAAACCCTAAATCTAAAACCAGTACAAACGCACGGACAATGCCATAAATAACAGTGACAAACGAAATATAAATCACCGGAAGTTGTTGTTGACAAACAACAGCAGTAATTTTATTCAGCTGAATACACGTCATTGATTGGTTGAAATTACCCAAATACGACAACTTTAACACGAAATAACTTCGTAAATAGAAACTTTTCTCAATAACGCTAACAGTAAAAGATGTTCTATATGACACATTCTACCAGTATCCGAAGTTTCAAAGTGTCTGGTTAAAAAAAAATAATTTATCGATCTGCCGATCAAAAGGAAAATATCCTAGCCATCTTTGGCTTTCTTAATATTCTATTTACTGTCTCCCTGAGATTTGTAGAGGTGGTTGTATTAATATTGATTTCTTTATTGCCCATAGGGAGCTAAACTTACAGGGGACAAACAAGGACAAACAAAGGGATTAAGTCGGTTAGATCGACCCACAGTGCGTAATTGGTACTTATTTAATCGACCCGAAAGGATGAAAAGCAAAGTCGACCACGGCGGAATTTGAACTCAAAACGAAATACCGGCAGACGAAATAACTATATCTTTACTACCCACAAGGGGATAAACACAGAGAGGACAGACAAACGGATTAAGTCGATTATATTGACCCCAGTGCGTAACTGGTACTTAATTTCTCAACCCCGAAAGGATGAAAGGCAAAGTCAACCTCGGCGGAATTTGAACTCAGAACGTAACGGCAGACGAAATACGGCTACGCATTTCGCCCGGCATGCTAACGATTCTGCCAGCGCGTCGCCCTAAGGTTGTATTAATATTGATTTCAAAATTTTGCACAAGGCCAGAAATTTCGGGAAGCGGCTTAGTTGATTACATCGACCCTAATGTTCAGCTGGTATCTATTTTATCGACTTTGAAAGGATGAAAGGCAAAATCAACCCCAGCAGAATTTGAACTCAAAACAGACGAAACGCCGCTAAGCATTTTGCCCGGCAAGCAAACGATGCTACCAGCTCAATATTGATTGACATCGTAGTGGCGAATGTAGCATTGCTAGATACTGTATTGGTCGTTGTATTGGTAACCGTTGTGGTGATGGATGTAATCTTGGTGGAAGTTGTAGTAGCGTCAGTATTAGTGGTGACTGTTGCTGTTTTTGTTGTTCAACCCTTGTTTCTCTTTGACTGATATGACCAATGATGACAGATATTCCATCCATGACCATTCCGTCTCTTCTCTCTTTTTTTTTATTATATCTAGGACTTTGTCCAATATTTCTTTTTGCTCTTTTGATTCAGTAGAAATAGAATCTGAGAAAATATGGCAGCTATTTTAGCAGGCCGAGTGTCTAACGCTCCCTGTAGATTGTTGAGGGATAACATAGTAGTAAGTGAATATAGAAATGAATAACACAGCGACGAATGTTACAACATTAGAGCAACAACCATGTTTACGTCAACAACATTAACAGCAGTAACAACAACAACAACATCAACAAGAGCAGCAACAATAACAACAACTACTACTTGTTCCTACTTACCATATTTATATGACATATGGCATTGTTGTTGTTTACTTCGGGACAACCCTAACGGAACAGTTCCATCATCAAAGATACTCCAGCTGTGAAAATCCCGACTTTTTAAGAGTGTCTAAGACTCCATTATCTAAAGTGTACTTTTAGTTTTAAAGACTGTGTGATGTAAGTTGGGCGAAATTTAGCTGCTGCTTATATCAGCCCGTAGAAGTTCCATCGACGAATGTGGTGTGACCAGAAATGGTAAACGAAAACCAAAACTTATGTAGCTTTAACCCTTTTCTTGGAGCTAAAATATTACCATTGTGAGATGTGTAGCTCATTTACTGCACGCCAGACCAGCTCTGTAGATGTGACCTATTTTTCTAGCGCGATATGATAAATCTTGAAGCCGCCAGTGGACTATATGCATGCAATAATGAAATATTGTTGCAGAAGCATAAAAACAAAACTTCTGAACTTCAGGCTAGAATATGCTGTTGGGGAATCTGTTATTCCTTTAACTCTATCGCGGATCTTTTCACTTTGACCGGCAGATTTTAAAATAATTTTTTGTAACTAAACACTTTTAAACTTCGTATACTGGTAGAATGTGTCACATAAAACATCTTTTTCTCTTGGCGTTCTTAAGAAAATTCTGTAGTTTGTAAGCTATTTGTTGTTAAATTTCTTCTTGTTGACAAACAACAGCAGTAATTGTATTCACCTCAATAGACGTCATTGATTGGTTGAAATTGCCGAAATACGAGAAATTTAACAACAAATAGCTTACAAACTACAGAATTTTCTCAAGAACTCCAAGAGAAAAAAATGTTTTATGTGACATATTCTACCAGTATACGAAGTTTAAAAGTGTTTAGTTACAAAAAATTATTTTTTAAATCTGCCGATCAAAGTGAAAAGATCCTCTATCGCTACTAATGTGAGTAACATTGAGAGAAATATATGTATTTTACTGAAGATTGCAAATTTGCATGTATGAAGCATTTCCACGGACGCTTGAATTGATGAACAGCAGATTTAACCTAATTATACTTGCTCATCATCAACCGATATTATGTCTACACGAGCGAAATGCACCCCCCCCCGTCCAATGGTCGGTACTGAGTTGTCAAACATTTAAACCAAATTTTCTCAAAACAACTTGTCCGACCGTCCCATAGGCCTCCCCTTTGAGAGACACTGATTTATCCTAAATTTGAGACACCTGCAAAAGAAGAAATAAAGATAGACTTTTTTCTATTCCAAAGAATGCTTTATCGATCGCATTCTCACCTGGAATCGATTTTTGTAATTTTTTCAAGACTTATACACGCCCTAATACCGTCGGTATCTACATATCAAATTTGAGCGCATTCGGATGGAAGATGCCCGAGATCCTAAAAGACAGACACACACACAGACAGACATAACGGATTTTATATAATAGATTTGTAATAAGATTTCAACGACAAGAAGTAAGCTCTAAGAAATTGCGGTACGGTTTCGATTCTCACTGGATGACGATTCATTTTTCATTTTCAGATGTCATTGGGATAGGAATGAAAGACGCACAATCCAATTTCACTTCAAAATATATGACTAATGTACCTCGAGATAAAGACACCAGTATTTTATTTCGTTCAAGTAACTGTAGTAAGCGCAGTTACGTGAATTTTGATAATCAGTTATGAGATAATCATCATCATCAAATTGTTGCTGATGTTGGTGTTGTTTAACATTAGCACAACGTTTAATGAATTAATAATCAAACACATCCAATCCCCTTTTCAAGTCTAGTGTATCAAGGAAAAATCACTTCTCATTTTATAGGGTATACATGAGTGAGATTTTGTTATTTTTTTTTTTTGCAAGTCGAACGACTGTTTAAAGTTTCTTTAATTCATTAAAGAGTGATATAGTCTAACGGCATCGACGTAAGTAAGTGAAATGAAATAAATGGTAACGAGAATCGAAATCAAGTGGTAGATGCAGCTCACTAGTAGCTTATTCCGACCTATTGCCAGATATTTTGTCATCAAAAATAATTGATAATTGGTTTTAGGCTCTGTTGGCGGCGAGCTAGCAGAGACGTTAGAACGCCGGGCGAAATGCATAGCGGTATTTCGTCTGCCGTTACGTTGTGAGTTCAAATTCCGCCGAGGTTGACTTTGCCTTTCATCCTTTCGGGGTCGATAAATTAAGTACCAGTTACGCACTGGAGTCGATGTAATCGACTTAATACCTATGTATGTCCTTGTTTGTCCCCTCTGTGTTTAGCCCCTTGTGGGTAATAAAGAAATAGGTATTTCGTCTGCGTTACGTTGTGAGTTCAAATTCCGCCGAGGTCGACTTTGCCTTTCATTCTTTCGGGGTCGATAAATTAAGTACCAGTTACACACTGGGGTCGATGTAATCGACTTAATACCTATGTCTGTCCTCGTTTGTCCTCTCTGTGTTTAGCCCCTTGTGGGTAGTAAAGAAATAGGTATTAGGTTCTGTTGAATTCTTGAAAAGAAGAAACAGGAAGCAGCAGACGTAATTTCATTGAATGGAAATGGATTCAGAATAGAAATGTGTGCCGCGGACACAGGCTTGTAGGCGGTGCCTTATTTACTTTTTTGGATTTTGTGATTCAGTAACATTGTTTGTTGCAGGTTTACATAGGACAGTCACTCATTCAATGTGTTTACGAATGTGAGAGTGACAAGGTAGACACTGCACAACTTGAGCGCAACAAATATCGCAAGGGAATTGGTTCGAACGCACCGATTTATCAGTTTTCTCGTCGATTCTTACAACTTTCACGTATATGCCTGTTGATTTAGTTTGAGCATCACAAATCTTGTTCCTCCCCATTTACTGATGGCATGCATATCTCCTGTTTGTAGCTAATGATGCTTGTAATGCGACTAACGAGAAACCTTCTGCCTGGTTGCACCATCTGCCAGAATTAGTAGCCAGGCTTCCCTCATGACCTTCATCCCACGCATGTTTGCACACCAAGTGACAGGTCGTCTCCAAGGTTCTGGATCAGCCACATGTTATTCCATGTTTTCTCAGCATCTGCTAACAGCCGTGATCTATGGTTTCTCCCGCTGTCTTAAAAACAGAAAATATACAAAATATTTGATTCTAAAAATATTATATTAAAAATTTCGTATTTTTTGTACAAGTATCTCTATAGTTACTGCTCTCCAAAAAGTGTGACATTTTGACTTCACCAACTGGGAGGAAACGGCAAAAAACAGACCACTCTGGAAAACCACCATCCATGAGGGAACGGCGAATTTCGAGTCGAAAAGGTCTGCAGAGCTGGAGGAGAAAAGACGACGACGGAAGGAGCGCCAACAACAACCACGTGCGACTCTCCCTTCCGGCACTAGATGTCCGCACTGTGATCGATCTTTTCGAGCAAGAATTGGTCTTATCAGTCACCTGCGGACTCACCAATAAATTTGCGCCAAGACCATCATCCTCGACCTTGAGGGATTGCCATAGTAGTAGTACTTTCTGTCAAGGCCTTATCACCCGCTTCTCTTTCCGGACGCATCGTTTCTCTTTTGAGCTTTCTATTATTTATAAGTCCTTTTATTCTAATAGGTATTTTTCTCGAACTGCTTCTCTCTGGAACTCACTACCGTCGTCTATGATATTCAGTACTTCCTTTCATTTCTTCTTTGTCGTCCCTTACGCTTCAATGGCTTCAGGCCTGGCTCATAAGGGCCGGTTTCCAGGTTTCCTTGGCGTATAGGTTCCCCACTTGGACGGGACGCCGGTCCGTCGCAGGTGAGCTACAAGATGCATATATATATATATATATAAAGAACTAGCAGTATCGCCCGGTGTTGCTCGGGTTTGTAGGGGAAATAACTATATAAGCATTTTTAGAGAGTTATAGCAAAAAAATAGCAAAAAAATGCATTAAAAATGGAAAAAAATGATGGTAATTTTTTTTTTAAATCGTTGACTCATCGTAGATATTTTTAGAGAGTT
>NC_042997.1:16111859-16131859 GCF_006345805.1 Octopus sinensis | reverse complement strand
ATTAAACAAGTTTATGCAAGGGTATATCATCTGTAAATTTGAGAATGAAGCTAACATTAGCTTGAAATGTAACAGTTTAAACTCGTGTTATCGTGTCGCATTTCGGAAGTTGTGCTTCTGCAATCCAAATGCAAGAGATAGCTACAAAATAACTATTGAATTAATTTTTTAGGAAGCACCCCGTCGGTTACGACGATGAGGGTTCCGGTTGATCCGAATCAACGGAACAGCCTGCTCGTGAAATTAACGTGTAAGTGGCTGAGCACTCCACAGACACGTGCACCCTTAACGTAGTTCTCGGGGATATTCAGCGTGACACAGAGAGTGACAAGGCCGGCCCCTTGAAATACAGGTACAACAGAAACAGGAAGTAAGAGTGAGAGAAAGTTGTGGTGAAAGAGTACGGCAGAGATCACCACCATCCCTTGCCGGAGCCTCGTGGAGCTTTTAGGTGTTTTCGCTCAATAAACACTCACAACGCCCGGTCTGGGAATCGAAACCGCGATCCTATGACCGCGAGTCCGCTGCCCTAACCACTGGGCCATTGCGCCTCCACTACTGAATTAATAAGAAGTAATGAAGTCCTTAAACCAAGACGCGAGTGAAAGAGTCGATTGTGTCTCATTTCTGTGGATGATACTACACATGTAGGAGACGGCAACGATCTGGCAAAATAGTTAGACAACCGAACAAAAAAATTAGCCGCATTTCGTCCGTTCTTAGTTCGAATTCCACCGAGGTCGACTTTTCCTTTCATCCTTTCGGGGTCGTTGAAATAAGACTCAGTTGAACACCGGGATGTAATCGAGTAGCGCCCCACCATCATCAAAGAAAAAGAATTCAGGCCTTGTACCTATTTCTTTACTGCCCACAAGGGGCTTAAACACAGAGAGGACAAACAAGGACAGACAAACGGATTAAGTCGATTATATCGACTCCAGTGCGTAACTGGTACTTAATTTATCAAACCTGAAAGGATGAAAGGCAAAGTCGACCTCGGCGAAATTTGAACTCAGAACGTAACGGCAGACGAAATACGCATCTCGCCCGGCGTGCTAACGTTTCTTATTTCTTTACTGCCCACAAGGGGCTAAACATAGAGGGGACAAACAAGGGCAGACAAACGGATTAAGTCGATTATATCGATGCCAGTGCGTAACTGGTACTTAATTTATCGACCCCGAAAGGATGAAAGGCAATGTCGACGTCGGCGAAATTTGAACTCAGAACGTAACGGCAGACGAAATACGGATACGCATCTCGCCCGGCGTGCTAACGTTTCTTATTTCTTTACTGCCCACAAGGGACAACTGCCCATAGAGGGGACAAACGATGAAAGGCAATGTCGACCTCGGCGAAATTTGAACTCAGAACGTAACGGCAGACGAAATACGGATACGCATTTCGCTCGGCGTGCTAACGTTTCTGCCAGCTCGCCGCTTTTCAGGCCTTGTACCTTTAGTAAGAAGGATATTACAGATGTAATCAACAGCTACCCCAAAAATGTCATTAAGGTACTATATTCTAATACGACTATACTAAAGAGCAATCTTAATTCATTCATATGACTGTGGAATCCCGTTAATTGCTTGATTATACGATCTACTTGTATGAGATCTACTTGTAGCACATGAAACAAAATTCTATTGCACGCCAACTCTTCACATTAATTACAACTTATCATTGCAAACATATCAATTTGTCACAGCTATATGTAAACAGATCTGTTGAATTAACACCCACAATGATACATATATATATATATATTTCAGTCCTTGTTAATTTTAGCATTTATAAATAACAATGAAGTATAAATAACATCTTGTTATTTGTTTAATTTCATTATAGACCGACAGCCACATACATATATTTAAATAAAATACGTCATCTTAAACCTATCACTTTTCATTATCAGACACGAATAAAAAAAACCCTGTCAAATTCATAAACATAAACACTTTTTAGTTATCAAATTAATTTATTTCCACTCATTTGTTTTCCATTTTATTATATATTCACTTATATTTTTATATAAATATCTACTTTGATATCTCAACACATAACCTATAATGATAACTCAAAACATAACTATATATATATATATATATATATATATATATATATACTCACATAAAACAATTATAGACTCTCCACTTCAGTTTATATAAACAATGTAGACAATTATTTTGATTATTTTGTCTCCTTTCCTCTCTCTCTCTCTCTCTCTCTCTCTCTTTCTCATATATGTGTGTCTGTGTCTGTGTGTCTGTGTGCGCGTGTGTGTATATGTATAGATACAGATATATCGTTATAAAACATAAAAGGTGCCACTCACCATAAGCATATAACGAAACTGTTAAATTCATCTTTGTTCGATGCATGAATAAAACTAAAAATTCTATCTGTGCATCAAAAACTAGAATTAACCACACAACTTTGATGCGTGGTTTATTACGATATTTTTATTGCAGGTTTATAGTAAGAACAAAGAATTTTATATATGCATAACAATTTTATTTATTCCGTATGTATGTCTGAGAACATTCGTCTGTGTGTGTTTGGGCGCATGTGTTTGTTTGCGCGTGTGGGAGGTGTGTGTGTGTGTGTGGTGTGTGTGTGTGTGTGTGTGTGTGTGTGTGTGTGTGTGTGTGTGTGTGCGCGTGTGTCGTTCTCGTAAATCAATCAGCGAACAATAGTTACGTGGTTCGAATAGCGTATTATATGGACCTGTTTTAGTTTTTCAATCTTAAATTAATGCTGAATTGTCAAATCACCTCTCTTCCTCTAAAGAAAGTTTCGCCTAACGGTTTATTCAACCGGTCGAGCAATTTTATGTCATGTCATGTGTGTGGTGTGTGTATGTGTGTGTGTGTACATATTGTATTGTATTGTATTGGCATCCTTTCTGTCTCGGGAGACAATGGAGTTGCGCATTTTTTTTTTTTTTGTAGCCTAGTCCGGCTTTTATATTTCATGTCCTGATACATTTCCTGCTGTGGCTGTGTAGTCCTATCCTGGACAACCAAAATACACTCTCCTTAAAAGTAATCCGAAATAATTATTGCCCTTGCGATACATCGAAAACATACGTTATAACTATTGATAGACTTCATTTTGTGAGAGAAGGAAACTACATGATACTAAACAACTGAAAAGGGACCTTATCACTGTATATAAAAATATGGCCTTCTTTATAGAGTGCCTTACTAACCTTTAGCAGGGAAGCTTTCAATCTCTCTATATATAAACGGCAGTTTGTCTGTGTGTGTTTCTGTGTGTCTGTTAGGTTGTACCCTCACCCTGACCACGGCTTTCAACCGATTCTGATGAAACTTGACACACACATAGCCCAATGTCATAATTCAAAACTAACTCAGCGAAAATTTTGAAAAGTTCCCCCAGTTCTGAAAAAAATCGATAAATTCGACATGGGGTCGAGAATCAGAAACACAAACCACAGACTGTCTAGGGGGCGCAACTCGACTTTTTTAACTAAAAAAAAAAAAACCATCATTTTTTTTCCATTTTTTGGCTATAACTCTCTAAAAATGCTTTATAGTTATTTCCCTTACAAACCGGAGCAACGCCGGGCGATACTGCTAGTATGGATATAAATGTATTAAATTGTTTGACGTTGACAGAAATAAATCTAACGTCAAAAAACAAAACTATTCACGTGGTGAAAACTTACCATCTGATTATTTTCTTTTATTCTTTTATTTGTTTCAGTCATTTGACTGTGGCCATGCTGTGGCGCTGCCTTTAGTCGAGCAAATCGATCCCCAGGGCTTATTCTTTGTAAGCCTAGTACTTATTCTATCGGTCTCTCTTGCCGAGCCGCTAAGTGATGGGGACTTAAGCACACCAGCATCGGTTGTCAAGCGATGTTGGGGGGGGGACAAACACAGACACTTAAACATATACATACACACATACGACGGGCTTCTTTCAGTTTCTGGATCAAATTTACACAAGGCACTGGTCGGCCAGGGGCTATAGTAGAAGACACATCTCCAAGGTACCACACATTAAGATTGAACTTGAAACCACGTGGTTGCAAAGCGAATTTCTTAGCCACACAACCCTTGGGTAGAAATGCTATTTATCAGTGTCGAGTCCTTTTTGTTTTGTCTTTTTTTTTTTTTTTTTGGTAGCAGGATTGTTTCCATCTTTTTGTTTTTCTTGGTGGTTAGAAAAAATGCAGCCAAAGTTCAATGTAAAAAGCACAGGGGAAAAATAAAAATTAAGTTAAAATTAATTCCGCATTGTATTTATATAAACAAACCTGTTACCGGATTAACTTTACCGTGTGAAAGAAATGGTTTAGTTCATCTAGCTAATGGGAAGAGTTGTTTGAGAATATTACGGGCGTTTGACTGACGACCTATGAAGGAGTAACTTTATCTCTTGTGATTTATATGAAAGTGAAGCAAAGCAAAGGTTCTATGGGAGTTCTATCACAGTACTTTGGATATATATATATATATACATATATATATATATATATATTATATATATATATATATATATATATATATATATATATATATCTTCTTCTTTATGTTTCCGACGAAGAGCTCCGCTCGAAACGTCATACCTCCCTGCTTCTTTTTCCTGAGCGCCTATTAATAATAATACTGTAATTGTTCCATTGTTGTTGTTTTTTTGTTCCCGTTTGGATTAAAAATATATATATATATATATATATATGTTGAATCGCTAGCTTCTGCACGCATTTTTCTCTCCTTGTTCTCTCCGTGTTTCTTTCCTGTGTATCTTTCTGTTGAAGAGCGTAGGCTCGAAACGTAAAAGACGTTGTTTTATTTATATCCTGATCGCCATACTAATACAATTGTTTGTTTGTACTCCACCTGCCTTCGTCTTTTGTTATTTTTCATAAAGCTTCCCGTTATATATTATATACATATATATATATATTATATATATATATATATATTACACATATTTGAAAGTCTTTGTGAAAATTACTTAATACAGTTTTTAAGATATTTTGTTTTTTAAAAACAGTTATAAAAATCTTATACAGAACATCACTAACTTTTTCGTTTATTCCATGTGTGTGTGCGTGAGCGCTTTCGATTAATCTTTTCAAACATACGTGCTCTTGGCTCTGCCGTATGTTATGACAGTGTTTTTACAGAATCCATTAGATGCAGAGGCCCAATGGCAAGTTATGTTCGCCTTTGTCTGAGTATTTTTTTTTAACATGCAACAAAAGAGGTAATTCCATGGCCCAGATCTGCCCACGGAGACTAGTGAGATTTAGGCCGTTCATGTTCCATTTAATGTTGCACGCGGACTGCTTCAAGCCATGAATAGAGAGTTGGGAATTATGGACGACCGATTTACTGGGTACGAAAGACAGAATATAAAGTTTATGGCCTTCGACAGTGTAAATACAATGTAGGTATTGAGGGGAGGAAAGATGAGTAGGGATTGCCTAAATGGGGGTTGAAGAAGACCCTCAACTTTAGGAGCAAAGGCTATTGTACTAGGAGCGGAAAAGACAGTAAGAGAAGAAAACACGGCTAATGTGTGTCTGTGAATGACATTTTACCCAGTAGTCGAGTGTGGTCTAGGATGTCATTGTGCGCAGCAGTAACAGATTCCCAGTTGTGGGTCAGTACCAGGGTTGGTTTAAGACCCATAGCGGCCCTGAGCATTTAAAAGGTTTTGGTTCCCCCGTATATATGCAATTCAAAATATAAGTAATAACAAACCATAAAACAAATTTTTCCGATCATACAAACCACTTCGAATATTATTTTAACAAGTTTAAAGAGATTTATTTTGTGCCGTAAACCATTTACAATTTCTGTGGTAACTCCCTTCCTTTGATGCCCTAGACACGTGCTTATTTTGCTTAATGGCTAATCCAGCGCTGGACAGTATTCTGATGTAGGTTTCACTTTAGCTTTTTAGAGGGCAATTGCAAAGCGATGAAGGTATTTTGTAACTCTGAAGAGAAGGGGCAGTCTTTGAGATGTACTCTTAACTACATCGAGAATGTGAGGTTGCAATGAGAGGGGTTTTGAGATAACACGATAAATAAAGTGAATTCACTTGATTACAGTAACAGCAACAACAGATCCTGTCTAGGGACATCACATAAAACAGTAGTAACACCAACAACAACCACAGCAACAGAGACAGGTAAACAGACCGACAGACAGATACAATGTAGGGACATGATATGACATAGCAATAACAGAAACAACATATATATATATATATATATATATATATATTATATTTGTTGAAATGGAAAGATAAATTATCTTGTTACGGATTATTCAAAAGTTTAACCGATACCTGGGTAGCAAAAATCACAGCAGAAAAAACACGGTTGGAGATAAGACCATATGGTATTGCAAACCGTGCGTTGGTGCGGATAATTGAAGTTTAATATAATTAGTGAATGGAAGAAATGGAGTTGAACGAAGATTGTACAGAATTCCTTTATTACATTCTACACAGTTTCAAAGGCCAACAATTTCCAAATTCTGATTAATAAGGATACAATATTGCAACTTTCTCTTCAGGAAAAACAGAGGCGCAGCAAAGCAAAGCGTTCGAATTGCTTCGCTGCGCCTCTGTTTGTTTTGTTCTGACAACGTAATTCCTGGTTTTTCCTGAAGAGAAAAGCTGCAATTGGTATCCTTATTTAATCAGAATTGGAAAATTGTGGCCTTTGAAACATGTGTAGAATGTAATAAAAGGAATTCTGTACAATCTTCGTTCAACCTCCATTTCTTCCATTCACTAATTATATATATATATATATATATAAATGGAGTTAACGCAGGTGTAATCAAATATTCCTACTTTCGACACTGTTTTTGTGAGATTTTTGCTGCCCTGGTAACTATTTATTTATTTTTTCCGTGTTAATTGTTAACAAGGTAAAAATACACTCATCTATTTATATATATATATATATTTATACACTATATATATATATATATATATATATATATATATATATATATATATATATATATATATACATATATACATATACTAGCAGTATCGCCCGGCGTTGCTCGGGTTTGTAAGGGAAATAACTATATAAGCATTTTTAGAGAGTTACTCCCTTATAGATGCAATTCGGACTTTCTTAGCCATTTCTGTTTTGGTGTCTTCAAGCCATGAAGTCGTTGTTCTAAAAGAACGCTGGTCTCCTTGACAACGCTTTACGACGTTGATTTCCTTACACTCCCTTCCCCACAGCTTCACGAGGGAGGGAAGAAGGGGGAGAAGCAAAAAAAACAGGTGCAGGTGTGACCATGGACGCCAACTCCGCCGCCATCGACACACGAAATATTATGCATTAAAATGGAATAAAAAATTATGTTAATTATTTTAAAATCGTAGACTCATCGTAGACGCGCGCTAATACTCAGACGGGCTCGATATGAATCACGACTATAAGATACCCGAATTTGGTTAAAATGCACCGCAAAATGTGGGAGTAGTTAGGAATCTAAATCGAAGGGGACAGACACTCACACAACTACAGTTTTATATATATAGATATATATATGTGTGTGTGTGTATGCATGTATGTATATATGTATATATGTATGTATGTAGTATGTATGTATGTATGTATGTATGCATGCATGCGTTGAAACATCACATGATACAGTAACAACAACAGAGACACGGTTATGTACAGCCAGTAGAGATCACATGGCATAGTAAGAACGAAAACGACAGCTACAGTCTCGAGACATCACATGTCACAGTAGTAACAACAATGGCAATAATAACAACTGATAAATCTAGCGACCACGTGACACAATAACAACCACATTAACAACGATAGATACAGTCTAGAGACATCATGTGACGCAGTAACAAAAACACAACAACAACAACAACAGACAGTAACAAATACGGCAGGAATTGATTTTCTTGTCAAGTGTTTTCATTATATTTGCTTAAGGTATGTTTGTTCTTGATACGTTGTTGATGCCATTTGTATTAATGATGTTAGCGGTCGTAGTCATGGTATTTCTGGCGTGTAGTGGAGTTGCAAATAGGTGTATCTTGTTGTTGTGCTTGTCATGGTGAAGGTGCTATTGACAGCAGTGGTTATGTTAGTGGTGATGGTATCTTTTGTTGCTATTGGTGGTTTATAAAACTTACCTTTATATGTTGTATATATTCTTTTCTTCTTTTTTTTTTGATTCAGTAATTTTACTGCGGCCGTATTGGAGCACCGCCTTTAGTCGAGCAAATCGACCCTAGGACTTATTCTTTGTAAGCCTAGTAATTATTTTATCGGTCTCTTTTGCCGAACCGCTATGTTACGGGGACGTAAACACACCAACATCGGTTGCCAAGCGATGGTGGGGGGACAAACACAGACATATATGACAGGCACAGACATATACATACATACATATGTGGCGCCCGGTTCTGGCATTTGTGTGACTCTCGATGCCAAAGTTTGGGACAAGTCCTTCCAGGATCTTCCATTTGTATATTATGGCATATCTTTCTCGTCTACGCTCCAAGGAATAGAGTTTTAATCTCTTGAGTCTTTCCCAGTAGCTTATATGCTGCACAGAGGCTATCTTCTTCGTGTAGCTTCGTTGGATCGCCTCAAGTTCTGTGATCAACTTGACACTGGATGGTGACCATAGCTGAGAGCAATAGTCAAAATGGCTTAGGACAAGTGTCTTCCAGAGGACCACCATGGTCTCTTGTTCTCGTGTTCTAAAGGTTCTAAGAATCCATCCGGCCATATATATGTATATATATATATGAAATGTATTAATCTATGTATATGTATTATATATATATATATATATATATATATATATATATATATATATATATTTTAATTGTTCCACGTCCTCGCGTTACTGTGTTTTTTTCTGTGTTTTCTTGTTTGGATTAACTTTAACTATAATAATATATATATTAATATATATATATATATATATATATATATACATGCTTGACAACTTAGGCAAGTGTCTTCTACGATAGGCTCAGGCTGAACAAAGTCTTGTGATTGGATTTGGTAGACGGAAACTGAAAGAAGCCTGTCGTATATATATATATATATATTCTTCCTTTGATGAGAAATCGCTCCAATACACCACGACGTTTGAAGCTTTTGAACTTTTCAAAACTTTTTTGTACTTTCTGCTTTTTCGTATTGTCGTTTCTCTTATTTCTGTGTTCCTTTCTGTCGAAGAGCGTAGGCTCGAAACGTAGAAGACTTTCTCACTTCCCGAGCGTTAAACTAATACATCTGTTTGTGTTACACACCGTGTTTCGTCTTTTGTTTTTTTTTTTGTAAATTCTCATTATATAACATACATATATATATATATATATAATATATATATATATAACTATATATATATATGTGTGTGGGTGTGTGTGTGTGTGTGTGTGTGTATGTGTAGTGTGGTGTGTTTGTGTATGTGTGTGTGTGTGTGTGTTGTGTGTGTTGGTGGTGTGTATATGTCTGTGCTTGTCCCCACACCATTGCTTGACAACCTATGTTGGTGTGTTTGCGTGCTCGTAACTTAGCAGTTCGACAAAAGAAACCGATAGAATAAGTACTAGGCTAAACAAAGAATAAGTCCTAGGGTCGATTTGTTCGACTAAAGGCGGTGCTCCAGTATGGCCGCAGTCAAATGGCTGAAACAAATAAAAGAATAAAAGAATACATATAACGTATGAAGGTAAGTTTAATAAACCACCAATAGCAACAAAAGATACCATCACCACCAATATAACCACTGCTGTCAATATATATAAAATTAAATAGAGATACAATTGACAATCCAAATATTATCTATTTATTTATTTATTTAGTTAGTTAGTTAGTTAATTTGGCTCAAAAGCAAATAGCAAGGCCATGTAGGGGGACATGGAGTTAAGTACAGGGTGGTGTTCATGTAAAGAGTTCAGGCAAATGAGAGGTCAAGGGAGGCTTTGAACAAAGCGGTCGTCGGCATCTTCACCATCTCGTCTGGCAGCTTGTTCCACGGATCCGCAACCCGGACGGAGAAAGCTCCTCTCCTTCGATTGAGATGAAATCGTCGCAGGTAGAGCTCTGACCCCGCAGCCGACGCTCTGGAGCAGGAGTGAAGAACAGCTCATTCGAGAGGTTACACTTTCCGCTTATGATGTTGTGGGCAAGAATGAGATCACCACGGCGGCGGCGTTTTTCTAGAGAATAAAGGTCGAGCGTCCTCAGCCTTTCTTCGTAGGACAAACTTTTGAGACCATGAACCATGCGGGCAGCCAGCTTCTGGACTCTTTCGAGATGCTAAATGTTTTTGAGGAGATAAGGAGAAGAGGCTTGAATCTCATACTCCAATATGGGTCTCACCAGCGTGACATAGAGTGGTAGGAATATGGCTGCTGTGAGCATTCCGATGACCGTCGAATCAAGAACAGAATTCCGCGTGCTTTGTTGGCAGCATGGACGCACTGGGCCGAAGGCGAAAAGGAGGAATCCACCAAGATACCTAGGTCCTTTACCTGATCGGTCCTCTCCAGCAGCAGACGACCGGCTCGAAATCAAGTTGAGTTGCAGGAGTAGAGCCGACAGGCAGATGACAGCACTTTGACACGTTCAGACACAGGTCCCAATTGTTAGACCACTTCCAATTTGGTGGAGGCATCGACGAAGATCCTCTATATTACCGCGAGGAGCGACCAGTTTGATATCGTCGGCAAATAGAAGGGGGTGTGTTGCGTGAGGTCGTCGGGCAAGTCATTTATGAAGACTAAGAACAACAAGGGCCCAAGCACTGAACCTTGAGGCACGCCACTGCTCGCACTGGAGACGTCGGACCGCGAACCATTAACTTGGACTTGGAAGGAGCGATCTGAGAGGAAGGCACCAACCCATCGTACAATATCCGGATGGAAACTATATGCTTGAAGCTTGACAAGCAATAGGCGGTGGTTTACCGAGTCAAAAGCTTTGGCAAAGTCCAGTAAAACGATGTCAACAGCATCTTATAATATAACATAATATTTATAATATAACATAATATAAGATAACATAAACAATTATAAAAACATTAAAATGCCAACAGCTTGTTTCGACTTATATACATTTTTTTTTTATATAAACAATTCCTTTATATATAAGTCTCATCAGAGTCAGAGTTTAAAGATAGACGAAATTGCGTGTGAAAGGACGGCTGCATTGTAAAAAATGAATTCAAATGCCTATGTATTATGAGCGTAAGCGTTAACTATTCAATTACATATCAATTACAATAAAAAACAACAACAAAATTTTAACTGACAAAATAATTAAGTGTAAGCTATAACTATTACTCTCTTTTACTCTCTTTTACTTGTTTCAGTCATTTGACTGCGGCCATGCTGGAGCACCGCCATTAGTCGAGCAAATCGACCCCGGGACTTATTCTTTGTAAGCCTAGTACTTATTCTATCGGTCTCTTTTGCCGAACCGCTAAGTGACGGGGTCGTAAACACACCAGCATCGGTTGTCAAGTAATGCTAGGGGGACAAACACAGACACACAAACACACACACATATATATATATACATACATACGACAGGCTTCTTTCAGTTTCCGTCTACCAAATCCACTCACAAGGCATTGGTCGGCCCGGGGCTATAGCAGAAGACACTTGCCCAAAATGCCACGCAGTGGGACTGAACCCGGAACCATGTGGTTGGTTAGCAAGCTACTTACCACACAGCCACTCCTGCGCCTATTGAAATATATTTCTATATATCTCAAAAAATATTAACCCAAACTCGTTTATATTTAAGAGAATCTTTCGCTATCATAACATACAATAATGATATATCACGTGACCGACCAGGCCATCAGATGTTGCTACACATCGCTGGTCACAATGCGTTCGCATTGTTTTAGCCTTCGAACGACGCCACCCTGCTGGCTAAGCGAGCAGGCCAACAGAAGAAAGAGTGAGAGAAAGTTGTGGTGAAAGAGTACAGCAGGGATCACCACCCCCTACCGGAGCATCGTGGAGCTTTTAGGTGTTTTCACTCAATAAGCACACACAACGCCCGGTCTGGGAATCGAAACCGCGATCCTCCGACCGCGAGTCCGCTGCCCTAACCACTGGGCCGTTGCGCCTCCACATAATGATATATATATGTGTATATAACTAAGTATCAAAGTATTGCTTTATCTAGAACTCTAATAAAATGTGTAAAAATATATATATATGATAATTATAACTTTAATATATAATAACTCTTCTATTTATTTAAAGCTACAGATATTAAAAAAATTGTTTAAAGTAACTAATAGGAATATTCTATAAATATTATTTATTGGAGGGCTAATTCCGTAATAAATATGAATGGTACAGGGCAACAAAGTTTCTGATCTGCCACCAAGATGTGAATGAGGAATCCTTCAACCTACTCAGACTGACAAGACATTATATTAATGTCTACCTACACACCTATCTACCTACGAATTTTTCCACCGTCTAGGCTTAAAAAAGCCCTCAATGTTGGTTTCCTTGTCCTGTTTTTATTCTTTATGTGTACTGTGTTTTTTATTTGTATTGCTTTTACGTCCTGTTCTTGTCACTTTTTTTCTTTCCTTTTTTTTTTACCCCTCTGCAAAAGAATTTTATTTAATTCATTTTGCAGGAAGGACTGCTTCGGCCGGATCGTGTTCTGCCCTTACCTTCGAAACACGCATTGAGTCGAACCAGGGGCAGCTGATGAAGGGGAATATTCCTTGTATTTGTCTTGTACTCTGTTTTTTCGTTGTTAAAAAAAAGAAGTTTCTTTGTTTACTTAATTTATCGTAGGGAGAATTCCGTAATAAATATTAAGATAAACTTATGGCTGTAAACACTATAAACTAAACACCCCATAGATATAGAGCTAGGCTATAATAATGGATATCAACATATTATTAGTTCTTTTAGAAGTAGCCGGATTTGGAGTTACTTAAATAAGGATTATTATTCGTATATCATGGAAGGGAGAACTCTGTAAATAAGTAAAAATTAAGTAACATAACAAAACAAGTATTAAGGATTGTTCACGATAAAATAATTAATATTATTATTCTTAAATTAAATGACAATAAAAAGTATGCATTTTTAATTCTAGATAAAGCAAGACCCTGATACTTAATTATATACACATATATATCATTGTTGTATGTTATAACAGCAAAGAATCTCTTAAACACAAACGAGTTTGGATTAATATTTTTGGAGATGTATAGAAATATATTTCGACAGTTGTAGATTACACTTACTTAATTATTTTTGTCCGTTAATATTTTTTGATGATTTAAAAAAAAATTATAATTGAATAGTTAATGCTCACGCTCATAATACATAGGCATTTGAATTCATTTTTTACAATGCAGCCGTCCTTTCACACGCAATTTCGTCTGTCTTTAAACTCTGGCTCTGATGAGACTTATATATAAAGGAATTGTTTATATATCAAAAAATGTATACAAGTCGAAATAAATTGTTGGCATTTGAATGTTTTTATGATTGTTTATGTTATCATATATTATGTTATATTATAAATAAATAAATAATATTTGGATTGTCAATAGTATATCACTATTTAATTTTATCTTTGTAATTTGCATTATACTCATATCTATATGGTATTCAACTGACGCACCCGTGAATTGGATGCTTTTTGCACCCCCCTTTGAAGGAATATTTCCTTAATCGTTATTTTATCTATATATATTATATATATATTTAATATATATATATCTATATAATTATAACTATATATATATATTATATATATATATATATATAAATATATATATATATATATATATATAATATATATATATATATATATATATATATATATAATATATAAATATTTATATATATATATATATATATATATATATATATATATATATATTAGATAGTATTTAGGTTCATCGAAGACGGGACCACGGGGCCATACGTCCCCTGCCCAATTCAAGATCACAGCATATATGTACACTGCAACATAATTCTTTTCCTCAACAGGCCCTGCCCTATTTAACATTGTCCCGAAAGAGATCAAAGAGGAAAAGGATCCCATCAACTTTAAACGGAGTCTGGATAGATTCCTTCAAGGAATACCAGATAAGCCACCCATAATTGGATACAACTCACCCAACAAAAACTCACTACTTGAATGGACCATAAACAAAACTTGACTTAAACAGGATTTAGATAATCCTATCAGGTGGTGCTATTAAGTTAGACATGGCCTGGACCAATCTTTGGTCGAAACACATCTAAGTTTATATATATATATATATATATATATATATAATAATTTTAATCCAAACGGGAAACAAAAACACAACAATGGAACAATTACAGTATTATTATTAATAGGCGCTCAGGAAAAGGAAGCAGGGAGGTATGACGTTTCGAGCGGAGCTCTTCGTCGGAAACATAAAGAAGGAAGAGAGAGGAAAGAAAGATCCAGAGCGGGCAACAGGGAAAGAGAAAAAAGACGACTGTGTTTACGAGTTGCACATGGTAAAGGCGGATATATCTATATATATATATATAATCTATATATATATATATATATATATAAATATATGCATATACGTGTGGGGTGAATACATACATACACCACGCACACATATATAAGTTAAAAAAGAAAAGAAAATTGGAAAAGGCACAAAAGTATATTTTAGAGAATGTTTAATATTTTTGTTACAGAGAGTGATTTAAAATATAAGCAGTTTCGATGTATCTTAAATATTAAAAAGAATTTTTAGAGAAGTCAGAGAGAAAAAACAAGGAAAAGAAAATAGGGTTTAACACTTTGTACCCATGTTTCTGTGCATTGGAAGATTTTACTTTAGAGTCACTCGTTAAATATGTTTTGCCTACATAGGTTTAGGGTAAGGTTCAAGAGTTCAAGCTCCAAGAATTGTATTGAAAAGACGTCTTTTGAATTGAATAAGGTAATTTCTATTCAGGATACGGTAATCTGTGTGTGTGTGTATGTGTGTGCGTGTGTGTGTGTGTGAGTGTGTGTGTGTGTGTGTGTGTGTGTCTATCTCTCTCTGGAATATATTGACTTTTTTCTATTGAGAGAATATGGTTATTGGTTAAGTGGCTTTTTAAAGGATGGTCATTCAAAGGAATTGGAAGGAATTATTTTTCATTTGATTTGTTTCTCTCTCTCTCTCTCTCTCTCTCTCTCCCTCTCTCTCTCTCTCTCTCTCTCACTCTTCTCTCTCTCTGTCTTCTCTCTCTCTCTCTGTATTGTTTTGTCTGTGTGAGTGAGTGGGTGTGTAGGAGTGGCTGTGCAATATATATATATATTGCAAGTCTATTTTCTGAATTTTCGCTCACGATTTTTCCACCGAAGTTGTTTCCAAAGGCCCCAGGGAAAAAGACTGTGCAGGCAACCGAAAGAAAAAAAAAAAACCACGTCTAGCTTAAAAGGCGCAATGTTGTGTTCCTTGTCCTGTTTTATTCTTTATGTATACTGTATTTTTATTTATTGCTTTTACGTCCTGTTCTTGTCACTTTTTTCTTTCCTTTTTTCTTACCCCTCTGCAAAAGAATTTATTAATTCATTTTGCAGGAAGGATTGCTTCGGCCGGATCGTGTTCTGCCCTTACCTTCGAAACCGCATTGAGTCGAACCAGGGGCAGCTGATGAGGAGAATATTCCTTGTATTTGTCTTGTACTCTGTTTTTTCGTTTTAAAAAAGTCCGTTTCCTTGTTTGTTTTTATGTTTTCGTTTCTCGTTGTGTTCTACGTTTATTTGCTCCAGCATGGCCGCAGTCAAATGACTGAAACAAGTAAAAGAGTAAAGAGTAAAGAGTATATACCAACACACACACACATACATATATATATATATATATATATATATATATTCTTTTACTCTTTTACTTGTTTCGGCCATTTGACTATGGCCATACTAGAGCACCGCCTTTAGTCGAGCAAATCGACCCCAGGACTTATTCTTTCGGTATCTTTTGCCGAACCGCTATGTTACGGGGACGTAAACACACGAGCATCGGTTGTCAAGCGATGTTGTGGGGACAAACTCAGGTACACAAACGTATACACACACATACATATATATATATATATATATTAGAAGGTTTGGAGATGATTAGAAGGTCTGGAGATGAAAGCGCTAATATATTGAAAAATGTTGACTCATCTTCTTGGCACATCTCCAAATTCATCCTCGAGCAATCGACACGTTCTTGCTTCTGGAAAGATGTGAGCAACCTGGGAATCCATCTGGCAGACACCTTTTGCATATGCAAATGGTCATGAATGATAGTTTCCACAGACCCGGTACTAATCTTGACCTCATGGGCTATTTGGCGAATAGTTATGCGTCGATCTTCCAAAATGGCAGCCACAACATGACGGACAGATGCTTCATCAATGGCAGAAGGGGGCGACCAGATCTGGGAGCTGTTTCCACAGAGTTCCGACCATGTTTGAATTCACGATGCCAGCGTGAACTCCCAGAGCCCACAATATACCATACTCCTTGTCCTTTCTCCATCAGAATATTCATTCATACGCACTAATCAAAGGTAAGGTCTATGAAACTGACGGAGGCAAAAAGATGCAGAAACTACGAATCATCAGCTATATCCCAGATGACGAGCTCCTACAGTTTACCGTTTCTGATAATTTTTCGGTCATAAGGCTTCTGTCGACATTTGAGGTTATTATAGAATTCACTTTCTAAGGCGCTGCGCAGTGGGTTTGAACCAGGAACGGAAACTGTGTAGTCGCTCATCATATTCATGTGTGTATGTGTGTGTCTTTGGGGTTGTGTTAGTCCATTGTTTGAGAACTGGTGTTGGTTTGTTTACGCTGATAATTTTTCGGTCATAAGGCTTCTGTCGACATTTGAGGTTATTATAGAATTCACTTTCTAAGGCGCTGCGCAGTGGGTTTGAACCAGGAACGGAAACTGTGTAGTAGCTCATCATATTCGTGTGTGTAAGTGTGTGTCTTTCGGGGTTGTGTTAGTCCATTGTTTGAGAACTGGTGTTGGTTTGATTACGCCCATGTAATTAGCAGTTTGGCAAAAGTCACCGACAGAATAGAGACAAGACTTTAAAAGTAAGCACTGGGGTTGATTTCTTCGAGTAAACACTTCAACCCGGTACTCCAGCATGGCCACAGGCAAAAGGTAGAAGACAGATTTAACTATTATGATGTTCACCTTAGTTAATATTATTTACAGAAAACATCTGCTGTTAAATGCAATATGTATATGTGGTTAGACTGTCTGGAGTTGGAAATTAAATAGATTTGTTGGATGAAGAATTAGTGTGTTATTGGTCTTCTGCCTACAATGTCCAACGTTAAGCAAAAATTAAAATTACTGTCTGGAAGAAGCAGCCATGGTGATGCTTGCCAAAACAAAAAAAAAAAGAAAAGAAGAAAAAGAAAAAGAAATGGTAGAATCGGTTTCTTGGCAAGAGATCATATATTTCCATCCTAACTCTTTATCATAAATTTGAAGATTTTTATCAACACAAAGTTTAATGATTCCAGAATCTCTTTTCCTACATCTCTCTCTCTTTTTCTCCTTCTCTTTCTCTCTCTCTCTCTTCTCTCTCTCTCTCTCTCTCTCTCTCTCTCTCTCTCTTAATCTTTCTTTTTCTATTCTTTATTTGTTTCTTTCTACAATGCTAACCTATTTATATTTACTTATTATTTACATAGGCAAACATGCGCACACATAAGCATTCACCTGCATATATATATATATATATGCATTGAATAGTTTATTCAACGGATTATCCATCCATCTTTCTGTCTGTCTGTCTGTCTATCTATTTATCTGTCATGTTGATAGAAGATGAATGTTCTGGACCCACAGGCAGCCTTCGACTTTTCCTATCTTAAAGGGTGTCTAACCCAGTATTTACATACTATTGTTTATAACATTATCTACTTCGAGTTTCATAGCTAAAGACGAATTATTTCACATGTATGTATTATCGTTATTATTATTATATGAAAACTCACAGCTTATTTTGCTGGGTATGATGGAAAGTGTCAGCTGTCCACAGCCAGAAGGCTAAGGTGACTCTTATTTACTAGTCATGCTTTAAGAATCCTGCGAAAAATTCTTGCAGTTCCAAGCAATGCTGATTTTTATAGGTGTTCTACCTTCACACTTGCACCAATCTTTTTCAGCCATGTTGGTAGTTGAGTGTTGATTCTTCCAAGAGCACCAATTACTATTGATATCACGTCTACTCTCTTCATTGACCACAACCTTGGTATTTCTCACTTCAAACCGTCATAACTGTTTATTTTTTCTTCTTTCACATTGATCCTGTTGTCACCTGAACATGCTACGTTGATTATCATATATGTTCTTCCTTTTTTATTCACCACAACAATGTCCGGTTTCCGATGTCTGAGCTGGCAGAATAATAAGGCGGTGATCCGGGCAAAACGCTTACCGGCAATTTGTTCGTCTCTACGTTCTGAGTTCAAATTCCGCCGAGGTCAACTTTGCTTTTTATCCATTCGGGGTCAATAAATTAAGTACCAGTGAAATACTGGGGTCGATGAAATCGACTAGTTTCCTACTCCAAAATTTTAGGTCTTGTGCCTTTAGTGGAATGGATTATTATCATTATTGTTTTATTTCTCAGAGTGCTTGGTCTTATTTGCTCTGATTGATTCTGTGGGAGTGAACAGCAGCCCGTTGTCAGAAGTCTCACAGGGTCTCTTTCCGCATATTATAAGCTATGATAATTGGTTGTTGATTATCGTGGAAGACATTCAGCACTCAAGTATCACTCTCAAAATCCTAGCTGTCCTCAGCAAAGCAGTTTTGGGGGCTTGCTCTCCTCTCATGACAATTCCGATTTCTTTGACATATTTCTCGAACTTGGTTGTTATTGTTTCGAGTGCCCCTAGAACTACTGGGATGACAGACACTCTCCTCATAGTCCACATTCTTACAATTTCGTTTTTTAGTAGTCCGGACTTTTCCACCCTTTCTAGTTCTTTGTCACTTATGCATACATCTCCAGGTATTGCAATATCTATAATCTTGGTTTCCTTTTTTACTTTATCTGCCACAACAATGTCTGGTCTCCGAACATCGATTAAGGAATCACATTGAATAGTAAAATCACATAATATCTTATATTCATTGTTCTCATTGACTCCTTTTGATTCATATTTGCACTGTTTCCATGCTCTGCCCAGGCTGTACTTTTCACATAGTCTCCAGTGAACAAACGTAGCCACGTTATCGTGCCTCCATTTGTAGTAATTTGGGGCCAGCTTGCTACACTCGCTCACAATATGTGAGGTTGTTTCGTTTTTGCTGCCACACATCCCACAAAAGGCCGATTCACTGCTCTGATCTATTTAGAACTTGGAGTGATTAGTTCTCAGCTGCATATCAATTCCTCAGTGCATCCTTCAGATCACTTTTTCTTAGCCATCTCCAAGTGTTGGTCTTGTAATTCCTTTGATTTCTCTGCGAAATCCACTCACAAAGCTTTGGTCGGTCCGAGGATATAGAAGAAAAAGTGACTACTTCCTATAATTAATTTGGCTCTTCTCGCCTAAACCTTTAGGCCTAAATTCTCGCCTAAACCTTTACTTCATTTCACTTTCCTTGATTTTGTCATATTCCAAAATACCCAGATACATATATCCATCAGTCTGAATACCCTTGATTTTCTCACCGCTGGGTAGTTCTACACCATCAGACGACGCTACTTTGCCTTTTTGTATTATAAGAATGGAAATGGAAGCACTCCGTCGGTTACGACGACGAGGGTTCCGGTTGATCCGAATCAATGGAACAGCCTCCTCGTGAAATTAACGTGTAAGTGGCTGAGCACTCCACAGACACGTGTACTCTTAACGTAGTTCTCGGGGATATTCAGAGTGACAAGGCCGGACCTTTGAAATACAGGTACAACAGAAACAGGAAGTAAGAGTGAGAGAAA
>NC_042997.1:16096437-16109259 GCF_006345805.1 Octopus sinensis | reverse complement strand
GACGTCTTGGCAGCGGTATACTGCAACTGGCAGCAAACGGGAGCATACCCGTTTTGTGAGTCGAGGAGCTGTAACCCTGCTGAAGCAGATCAAACAAGGGAAACATTATAGATAACTTTAGACCAATCACGCGCTCAATGCAGACCTGAAAATTTTTGACAAGGTTTTAGCCAAGAGGTTGGCGCTTGTCATCGAGAAACTGGTCGACAACGCACAAACGTGCGCCGTGCCGGGCCGGAGCATCCATGACAACCTCCATCTGATGCGCTACATCATAGACAGGGTAGTTAACGAACCTGGCATGGTGTGGGCCCTGATCAACTTGGATCAATCGAAAGCCTTTGATAGGGTAGACCATCGATACTTTTGAGGCAGTCCTGAGAGCGGCTGGTTTCGGTCCCGTCTTCCGCGGCTGGATAGCTGCTTGTACAGGGCATTCGTTCGGTAATTCGCGTAAATGGACATCTATCGAGACCTTTCGACATTGCACGTTCGGTCCGTCAGGGATGCCCCCTCTCGCGGCGCTTCTATACGTATTGACTCTTGAGCCACTACTGCGGAAGCTGGCGACTCTAAGGGGCATCCCGCGAGAATTGGGATGCGGGACGAGCGTGTCTGCATACGCGAACGACGGTCACCGTCATAGTGTCAAGCCACGAGCACATCGAGCGGGTCGGCGAGACACTGAAAGACTACGAAGCGGTGACAGGAGCAAAATCAACCGGGAAAAGTCAGTGGGCTGCGGCTCGGCATTGGAGAAGCAAGCCCATGCCGTCCACCAGTACCTCCGTCGTGGGACGCTGGACAGACGGCTCGGTTGAGTTGCTCGGGGGGTCTGGTTCGGTCCGGACCTCCAAATGGAGAAGAACTGGAACGAGATAACGAGTAGGGTGGTCACTCTCGCCCAGCAATGGGCCGAGAGGAAACTGTCCCTAAAAGGTCGGGCGGAGGTGGTGAACGCGTACATCGCGTCCGTCATCTACTACCGCCTGACCGTCGTACCTTGTCCCGACCCTACCATCACCAAACTACAACGCATCCTCTTCCGCTTCTTGTGGAAAGGACGTCCCGATGGTCGGCGATCCTTTTGCTGTCAACACCCTTAAAAGGAGGGCTGGGCATGCCGTGGTTGATGATGCGCAGACACGCGCTGAGACTGCGACATCTCCGGCTCTATGTAGACGACGGTGAACAGTGTGGTCGCCGTTTGTGAGGCACGCATTCCCGCAACTCGTCTCCATGACCGAACTACAGTCGTGGATCAAAAAGAGGCCGAAGAAGGCGAATGCACCGCGATTGTCGCGTTGCTTTGCTCTCAAGCAACTCTGCCGTCCCCCGTGTCGACCTTGAGTGACTTCAACACAACCAAAGCATTCTATAGGGATTAGTGGAGGGGAGTACGACGACGAGCTCGGGGCAAACCTGGGCGTCGACGAGGAATACCTGACCCGCCTGTTTCAAACGACTTTCGGCCGGGACCTATGGACAACTTCCAGAGATCCCTGGCCTGGCGGTGCTACCGAGAAGCGCTACCCGTTCGGGATAAGCTCTATAGGCATGGCTCGAAAACACGGGGCCGACCTGCCCGAGATGGCGGGCAGAGCGACGAAACCGCTCTGCACGCAATCGTGCAGTGTCCAGCAATTTCCCACCTGTGGGCTTATGTCGAACGACTGCTGTCACGTGTGGGACGTGTCGGTTTATCAGCCGAGTCTATCGTTAATATCGTCACGCCTCCTTCCTTCAAACGGGAGGAAGAGCTATTTTTATCATACTTGTGGCTATGGCGAAAGAATGTATCTGGTGGACGCGCCTGAAAGGATTAGAGACAAACACTTTCCTCTCTGGTCAATCTCTCATCAACTTCTTCAAGTATCACTTGAAGAAAAAAGTGAGAGTAGAGAGGCAAGTTTTGTCTAGTGAATGTTTTAAAAAAAGATGGGTGAATGTAGCAAGGATGGCACGTATGAATGACGAAGCCACCTTGACTATGATTCTATGAACCGTAAAAATTAATACAGAGAGTTGCTTATTTGCAAAAAAAAAAAAAGAAATATAGCATGTGACTTCATTGACCGAGGTTACCGTGGTCTTTTCCGTAGGCTTTTCTTCCACGGGTAAACCTCACCTGTCCCTCCCCCTTTACACTTCATATTGACATTTCTGTGATAACGATCCCTATTGATCAATTTTTTTTTCCTCTCCCCCTTTTTTTAACCCCCCCTTTTTTTTGTCCTCTTTCTCTCCTTTTACGATCCCTTTTGATCAACCCCCCTTTTTTTTACCTTCAAAAGAAAAGCTCTACCTTGTAATTTGTTCTATCTGTGTGCAGCCCTGTGTGGCTAATAAAGAAACATATCTATCTATCTATCTACCTACCTACCAATCTATCTATCTAATGTCCCATCTGTGTGCAGCCCTGTGTGGCCAATAAAGAAACTTATCTATCTATCTATCTATCTATCTATCTATCTATCTATCTATCTATCTATCTATCTATCTATCTACCTACCTACCTACCTACCTATCTACCTACCAACCAATCTATCTATCTATCTATCTATCTATCTATCTATCTATCTATCTATCTATCTATCTATCTGTCTGTCTGTCTGTCTGTCTGTCTGTCTGTCTGTCTGTCTGTCTATACGCAAAGGCACGTAATGGGTTATCTACATTTATTTCTAAGATGCTTACAGGTGTTTTACGTGTGCATCTGGGCGTGTTCTTGGTTCAATCTTTTCAACCAATCGACTGGTATACATACATACATGTGCGTGCGTGCGTGCGTGTGTTTATGTGTGTGTGTGCGTGTGTTTAATGTTTATTTTAAAGCATATTTAAGAATATTAACGGAAAATTTGGTGCTGTAGTGAGTGGCTGTGTGGTAAGTAGCTTGCTTACCAGCCACATGATTCCAGGTTCATTCCTACTGCGTGGCACCTTCGGCAAGTGTCTTCCACTATAGCCTCGGGTCGACCAAAACCTTGTGAGTGGATTTGGTAGACGGAAACTGAAAGAAGCCTGTCGTATATATGTATATATATATATACAAAATAAGAAAATGGAGAAACACATCTTAATCAATGATCAGCTACATCTTACAGCTGTTTCGGCCATGCAGATATGGTTGTCTCATTATGCTCATATTAGCCACGTGTGATAGGTCAATATGTAGTTATAAATGAGACACTTACAAAAATATCCCAAGGCCTCTTCAGAGATTATGAAATACAAACTAAATTAAATATGAATATCAGAGGAGGTACACCCATACAAGAGTGGGTACATACCCATAATATATAATATACACATACATATGAGTGCATATACCCATACTCCTATACATACATATATACATATACATAATAATCTCGTAAACCACCTCTATTCAAATATACTTGTAGCTGCATCTCTTGGCCTAACCGCAGAATAGTGGTTTTCGGTTCAATGTCGAAGAGAATCGCAGTGACCAACCATCAAATGTTTATGTCTAGTGGTATGTTCAGTATTCTTATTTTGAATCCTCCACGATCAAGGTAATCAATATACATACATATGTTCCATATTCAATGTTACAGTTGGTCAACATAATATTATGATATTATAATATAGAAAACATACACGTATCCATATTCAAATGCAGATATACAAAGTCAAGAGTTCATTATATTAAGTTACAAGATGCTATTAATATTACCATCATTACTATTATCATTGCCACTATTGCCACTAATATCATTATTATTATTATTAACAACATTAATACCAGCAAAACAATATATGCATCACGCGGTTAGCAACATAATAGCAAAAACAACAACAACAATACTACTACAGTACCATGCAAAGCATTAAAGATCGGCATATACATATAAAATGAAAAGTGAAAAACATTGGTTTACATGATATTAAGTTCCACAAGTGTACAAGCGTATATGCGAGTGCAGGCCATAATTTTGACTGTGATATGTGTAAAGTATTACGTTCAGAAATAGTTAAGAATCGAACGCTAAATATGATTCGCCGGTACATTTAAATTTCAATTGTCTTCGTTACGGTTGGTTTGTTAAGAAATACTTACATACGTACACATGTAAACGTGCGCTTACACATATATATATGGATAAATCACAATACAGGAGATACTAGCTTACATACACACATATATGTTTACATACATAACTACTCACATATATCCATAAAAATACATACATGCAAGCACACAGACACCCATACCCAGTCGATGTACGTTATTAGCATAAGGTACATAATTAAAATAACACCGTATATTTCGTAAACAATTTATCGTGCTATTGAAACTTCCAGATAGCCACAATTTCGACCGTGTTCCCATTCAAACTTTCACTAATAAACAAGCACAGGCATGGGAAAACTACACCAACATATATATATATACACACACACACGTGTGTATATTTGTGTGTCTGTGTTCCCCTCCCACCACCACCAACATCACTTGACAACCGATGGTGGTGTGTTTACGTCCCCGTAACATAGCGGTTCGGCAAAAGAGGCCGATAGAATAAGTCCTGGGGTCGATTTGCTCGACTAAAGGCAGTGCTCCAGCATGGCCACAGTCAAATGACTGAAACAAGTAAAAGAGATACTAAAAATAGAGGCAAATCTATGATAGAATTCGTGACTTCTACTTCTTGGAAACAGCTTCTCGTAAACCACCTCTATTCAAATATACTTGTAGCTTGCATCTCTTGCCCTAACCGGTTCTGCTTCTGCATTCTCTATGTTCGCAGAATAGTGGTTTTCGGTTCAATGTCGAAGAGAATCGCAGTGACCAACCATCAAATGTTTATGTCCAGTGGTATGTTCAGTATTCTTACTTTGAATCCTCCACGATCAAGGTAAATGGGGATGGGGATGAGGATGGGGATGAGGATGAGGTCATCACTCGTTAGGGTGACTCTTGAGTGACATTTAGCCTCCTCCTCCGAGGCGAGCCTCATTTCAACAGTCCCATATTTCTTCCTACTGGTTAGATAGGTTTTCCTCTTCCAAACTGGTCTTAAACATTTTTCGAGATGCTGCTTGTGTTGCCTGGTCTATTCCTATACCTTTGGCTCAATTTATTTTATATACAACTGTCAGCAAATTAATTTCTTCTTGGACAGTTCTAGGAATATTTAGTTCTACATTTCTCCAAGATTTCTTCAACATACATTTAACATTTGAATTCACTTTCGTTTATAAAAATGTCTCCGCTTATTTGTTTCGTCACCCGCGGAAAATCGAAATCGCAAAGTATGGATTTACGTTGTTTGTTTTCTTCGTTGTCTTTTCCTTTAATGATATTGGTAGTGGTTGTGGTGTGGAGGCGCAATGGCCCAGTGATTAGGGCAGCGGACTCGCGGTCATAGGATTGCGGTTTCGATTCCCAGACCGGGCGTTGTGAGTGTTTATTGAGCGAAAACACCTAAAGCTCCACGAGGTTCCGACAGGGGGTGGTGGTGATCCCTGCTGTACTCTTTCACCACAACTTTCTCTCACTCTTACTTCCTGTTTCTGTTGTACCTGTATTTCAAAGGGCCGGCCTTGTCACTCTCTGTGTCACGCGGAATATCCCCGAGAACTACGTTAAGGGTACACGTGTCTGTGGAGTGCTCAGTCACTTACACGTTAATTTCACGAGCAGGCTGTTCAGTTGATTCGGATCAACCGGAACCCTCGTCGTCGTAACCGACGGAGTGCTTCCCAGTGGTTGTGGTGGGTCTGCTGCTGCCACCGGCGGTGGTGGTGCAGGTTTCAGTGTTCTCCTTTGTGTTGTTGCTTTTTGTTGTCTTTTGTTCCTGCGATGGTGAAAGTGGTGTTAAAAGCAAAGGAAAGTTACTTATTTCTTTATTGCCCACAAGGGGCTAAACATAGAGGGGACAAACAAGGACAGACAAACGGATTAAGTCGATTATATCGACCCCAATGCGTGACTGGTACTTAATTTATCGACCCCGAAAGGATGAAAGGCAAGGTTGACCTCGGCGGAATTTGAACTTAGAACGTAATGGCAGACGAAATTCGGCTAAGCATTTCGCCCGGCGTGCTAACGTTTCTTATTTCTTTATTGCCCACAAGGGGCCAAACATAGAGGGAACAAACAAGGACAGTCAAACTGATTAAGTCGATTATATCGACCCCAGTGCGTGACTGGTACTTAATTTATCGACCCCGAAAGGATGAAAGGCAAGGTTGACCTCGGCGGAATTTGAACTTAGAACGTAATGGCAGACGAAATTCGGCTAAGCATTTCGCCCGGCGTGCTAACGTTTCTGCCAGCTCGCCGCCTTAAAGCAAAGGAAAATTACTTTCATAGACTTCACGTACGCTATTATTGTTGTTGCTGTGGGTGATGCTGCTAAAGTTGTTACTGTCTTTTACTACTTGACTGTTCTGTTTTCCGGATGACTGGCGGTTCATTTCAGCGACGAACAATTCTCGTTCAGCATCGTTTTTTATTTAACCATAAAATAAGTGGCGTGCGTCTTCGTTAAAATAGTCCATAAGGGCTACAAATGGAGAGGAACCAACCAACCCAGTACATAACTGGTACTTAATTTATCGACCCCGAAAGAGTGAAAGTCGACCTCGGCGGAATTTGAACTCAGAACGTAACGGCAGACGAAATACGGCTACGCATTTCGCCCGGCGTGCTAACGTTTCTGCCAGCTCGCCGCCTCTATGAAAGAAAATATTGAAGCAGACCGCCTGCGATTGTTACACCTTCTTTGCAATCACTTATTTGTTAGAGTGAGAGACTTGGGGAGGAGGAGAGTAAGAAGAAAGGGGGAAAAGAAAGACAGAAGTGGGCGGAAAAAGACAGCTTTGACGTTTTAATTGTATTTCATCAAGCTAAATCTGTTGGTGGGTTGTGATATCTCTGTAACACACTTTCTAAATTACCTTCATTTATTTCTTTTGGTTATCGAATAAACTATTTTCATTTATTTATTTCCCAGTTTCCTTCTTCCTGCCATCATTTCCTTAGATAAATATCGTTTCTTATTCACGCAGTCAATAATTCTCTTTTACTCTTTTATAATCCCGTTAACCCTTGACAAAATTGTGGTCGACTCAGCTTCTCCAAATTGACCACCGCTTCGTACAGACAATAGAGAAATCTGCAGGATAACGCTGTAGTTCATGGAGTTGAAAATGGATTCAAATTGCTTAAACTAGCTACAATAGTTACAAACTGTCATTGACAGATTTGATAAACTGTCCACTACAACATTTTCAGACAGATAAACGCCTGCAGGCTACTATTGTTGACGCCGTTGTTGATTTTTGCAGTAGCAACGGCAGCAACAGCAGTAGTAGTAGTAGTAGTAGTAGTAGTAGTAGTTGTAGTATTTTTTTTTCTTATTGGCCATGATATGACATCGTATGTCTACTACAAGAAAAATAAATTACTTCGATTTTAGTGTATTCCGTATTGGTAACGTAACTACTTTTGAATTGAACTCCGCCATAGAAAAGCGACAAACTGACATAGAAGATAAATTGTGTACGCAAGTAAAAGACTACAAGCAGTGAATGTAATTTTCTTAGATATTCTTCGTAGTTGTTCACTTTTGATACTAAATAGTAATCTTGTTACCATTGCTTTTGTGATTGTTTAGCCACAGACCAGCTCAGGTCAAGTAGATTTAAATTCAGTGATGTTCCAGCAGTTATCCCATTGTCTTTTATTTTATCCACCTTATTCAATGTAATATCTTTTAAATGACAGTTAATCTTGGACTTAGTACTCTATTATAATCCTAATTATACCTACGATACTTTATAGGAATAGTTAATGATTTAATCGATTCTGGAAAGTGAAAAGGCAAAGCTCACATCCATAGAATTTGAACCCGGTAAGTTCTTGGGCCTCCGTCGGTTATGGCTGACCATGGAAGATATCATCCGTCCGTTGAGTTGTCTATTCAGTTTTTGCAACGCTTCCTGTGGCTTTAGAGACCGATGCGAGAGTGGCAGTCTCGTTTGCAGAAGTCACGCCTATACGTTGAATCCGGTCTGTTGGCTGTCATTTCTCTTCTGCGGGCTCGGTTTTCTCTTCGCCAGTCTGCAGTTGGTTGTGAAGAGTGCCTCTCCAGCTGGTTCGGTCGGCTGCGAGATCCTCCCAGGAATTGGTGTTGATGCCAAGTGCCTTCATATCCCTCCTGCACACGTCCCTGTACCTCAGCTTCGGGTGGCCAATGTTTCTCCGCTCTGCGACAAGCTCTCCGAAGAGGACATCCTTTGGGATCTGACCATCCAGCCTTTTACAGCCTTTTACTTATCGGGTCCGTGGATGGTCCGATCCTGTAAGCGAAAGGCTGTAATTATATACTGCAGGCAGTATATAATTAGACAGATTTGTTCAAATAGGACCCCACACCAAGAAAGGGCCACGCGCACACTTTCGTGCGGATGACGCTTTGATGAATTAGACATTTCCGATTGTTTTTATTACTTTGAGGATTTACGAGACAATACCTGTAACAGTCACATCAGGTGGAAGAAGTTTTGCAAAACTAAAACTGATTAAAACACCCACGATCAACAATTTCACAAGTGACACTAAATAATTTGGCAATGCTATCTTATAGAAAATATAATGAAAGCCATTAACTTTGAAATAATTTTGAAAGACTTCTTAAATAAAATGACGAAAAATTCTGGAAAAGCCTGTTTTTAGAAAGCCTATTCACAAACTGTATGTCAGTAATTATTTTGACAAGTAATAGGGCATTAAAACTTTCATATGAGCTTTCCATTTTTTGTATATCATTGTGGCTAATGGTGGAGCTTCAAGCCCTCGACGCCTTTTGGCTGGGACCGGCGTACAACAAGAAACTTTGACAATACGTTTTGATTATGTAATTTATATTTTGGTAAGCACTCCGTCGGTTACGACGACGAGGGTTCCGGTTGATCCGATCAACGGAACAGCCTGCTCGTGAAATTAACGTGTAAGTGACTGAGCACTCCACAGACACGTGTACCCTTAACGTAGTTCTCGGGGATATTCAGCGTGACACAGAGAGTGACAAGGCCGGCCCTTTGAAATACAGGTACAACAGAAACAGGAAGTAAGAGTGAGAAAAAGTTGTGGTGAAAGAGTACAGCAGGGATCACCACCATCCCTGCCGGAGCCTCGTGGAGCTTTAGGTGTTTTCGCTCAATAAACACTCACAACACCCGGTCTGGGAATCGAAACCGCGATCCTACGACCGCGAGTCCGCTGCCCTAACCACTGGGCCATTGCGCCTCGTAATTTATATAACGTAACAATTCGTTTTGATTATGTAATTTACATAACGTAACTTATAATAATTTTTTGTTAATGAAGCCTACGAAAGATGATACAACAAAACAGCTTACAAACAATCTCTCACGTTTTACTGTATTTTCTATTAGTATTTCTTTGCACAACTTGTCTTAATTTCATCATGTCGAAAGGCATTCTCTGTATACGAATATACGTTTGGTTTCGTTTTGCATTTTCCGCCTTTCCTTATAACTCGTTTTTATTTACCGTTTTGTCTGTTACTGTCATTGTCTCATATGTTCTTTGTATATCTATGACCTTTGCTCACCCATAAGACAACTTACATTGCTAACACTGCTAAACTGGACAATATTAATGGAAGGTGTCGAAATTGTGATTATATTTGGTCGAAAATTGATGAGAAATTGAATACTCTTTACTCTTTTACTTGTTTCACAGTCATTTGACTGTGGCCATGCTGGGAGCACCACTTTAGTCGAGCAAATCGACCCCGGGACTTATTCTTGTAAGCCCAGTACTTATTCTATCGGTCTCTTTTGCCGAACCGCTAAGTGATGGGACGTAAACACACCAGCATCGGTTGTCAAGCAATGCTAGGGGGACAAACACAGACACACAAACACACACACACACCCACACACACACACACACACACCAACATACACGCACACACGCACACACTTATGCACATAGACAACGATCAAAAACCAAAATGCTGACTCTAAGGTCTTCACTTACATTGGCTCTGCTTACACACATCTATTCGTATATATATACATACACACACACATACATACATACATACATACATACATACATACATACATACATACATACATGCGTACATACATACATACATACATGCATACATACATACATACATACATACATACATACATACATACATACATACATACATTATGGCTGCCCCCTCGTTATCGAGTATGGCCATTGCACGAAGCTTACTGTTACTGGTGCAGTAATCGAATGTGACTTTTTAGCCCAGCTAAAGATCTACATACATACATACATACATATATACACATATAACGGGAAGCTTTATGAAAATAAACAAAAGACGAAGGCAGGTGGAATACAAACAAACAATTGTATTAGTATGGCGCTCAGGAATATAAATAAAACAAGTCTTTTACGTTTCGAGCCTACGCTCTTCAACAGAAAGATACACAAAAAAGAAACACAGAAAGAAACAAGGAGAGAAAAAATGCGTGCAGAGGCTAGCGAATCAACATGGCGATCTGACTTACATAACGTTGTTGCTCTATCAGGCCAACTTTGATCAGTCAAACCTCTTTGTAAAACCATTCTACTCCTGATCATTCCCTCCATTTCGTGTTATCAAAGGACTTTATTATGAAAACTGCCCTTACCTCTTTTCTTTTATAAAACGATAGGATGTGATTTTAAAGGATTTTGGTTGCTATTCCAACCAATTCCATTGATCACATAGAGATTCCCCGATTAGTTATTATGACATATATTCATCATAACAGCAGACAGATGCTGTTTGAAAAAGAAGGCAGATTGATGTATAGACAAATAGACTTAAACATTATCTAGCAGGCGAGTATCCATCACTGCTGATGACTACAAAAGGTCGAAACCGTACGGTCAGCCAGTCTCGCGATTAGAAGATGATAGGGGTTCACTCCCCTGCCTGCAATATATATCGGGTGCAGATTGCATCAAATTACTACCTGGAGGAGGCGTCCTCCTGGGGTCGGTTTCTACGGAACAGTCATGTTTAAGTGGCGATAAACTTTACTTCTCAGTATAATTAATTTGCTAATTTGCTAGCATCAACTGGGAGATCTATAGATCGAAATATTGTCAAAGAAGCAGACAGAGAAGACATATAGATTGAAGTATGTGGTAAGTCATTTTGGGCTGCCACTTTTTGACAACTGTGTCCACTACAAGAGGGGACTATATCTCTTCCTCCTTTTACACCTTGTCTCCCGACTTCACTGTTCACTTCTCTTCCAGACTTTCTGTTATTTTTCTCTTTTCTTCTCTACTTTGATTCGATTTTCGCATTTTTCGGGGTGGTGATGGTAGTGGTGTAGGGGAGGGTCCTTCCATACCGTTTTTTTTTTTCTTATTTTTCTTCAATAATTCCACACCGCCACCTGCAACTAGTTTGTTGTTGTAGTTGCTGCTGTTCTTTTTCTTGTCTACCGCCGCCGCCGCCACTACCACCACTACTACTACCACCACCACCCCCACCACCATCACGACCACCGCCACCACCACCACCACCACCACCACCACCGCCACCACCGCCGCCACCACCGTTGCCACCACCACCACCACCATCACCACTGCCACTAGCACTGCCACGACCACTACTACTGCTGCTGCTGCTACCGCAATACTGTTACTCCCAACTGCAATCACCACCGCCGCCACCACCGCCACCACCACCACTACTCGTCTCCGCCCCCATACTTCCAACGACTGTCACTGCAGTTATCGGTGACAGCCGAACGAGAGCTCTTCAAAATGTCGCCACCCTGCTTGTTCCACTTCAGACGAACTGTTTCACAATAGAAACAACGCGAACAACAACAACGGTGACAGCAATGACAACAACAATTACATCAGTAACTATTGAACAACAGCCGCAGAAAAAGCAATTGCAGCAATAGCAGCAGCAGCAGCAGCAACAACAACAACAGTAGCAGCAGCAGCAGTGAGAAGAACAACCACAGAAATAATAATGGCAGTAACAGCAGCAGCAGCAGCAACAACAACAACAACAACAACAACAGCAACAACAACAGCAACACTATCATAGTAACAACAACAATAATACCAATAGCCGCAACATTAACAACAACATCAACAAAAACAACAATTGCTGCAACAGCAGAAAAAATAAGGCGGCATATATAGAGATGAAGGACAAGAACCAAAACAGCGAGAGTAACAATGCTGAGAACAACAACAACAACAGCAGTAGCAGCAGAAACAACAGCAACAACAACAACAACAACAACAACAACAACCAATGCATCTCGAGTTGCAATAATTGTTTCTATCATAAGTACAAGACTTGAGATGCAGGAGAGATTAATCAATACACCCAACTGTAATACTTGACCGGAGAGAGATAAAGGCAAAGATGGAAACGGCGTGATTTGAACTGCCTTCAAGTGTTTACGCGAATTGATCGATCTCAGTGCATATTTTTTTTTAAGCCCGGTACTTATTGTATCGGTCTTTTTTGGCGAACTCCTAAGTTACGGGGACGTACAAAAACCAATGCCGGCTGTCAAGTGGTGGTGGTAGTGGTGGACAAGCACACACACAAATACGCACACATAGACATACATATACATATATATACATACATACATACATATATACATACATACATACATAATACATACATATATGATATATAAATAAAAATAAATGCGCCCTTTTAAAGGCTAGCCAGGCTCATGGCCCCGGTTACCCGGTTTCAATGGCGTATGTGTTCCCCAGCTGGATGG
>NC_042997.1:16081437-16091437 GCF_006345805.1 Octopus sinensis | reverse complement strand
GTGTGTGTTTGTGTATCTGTGTTTGTCCCCCTAGCATTGCTTGACAACCGATGCTGGTGTGTTTACGTCCCCGTTACTTAGCGGTTCGGCAAAAGAGACCGATAGAATAAGTACTGGGTTTACAAAGAATAAGTTCCGGGGTCGATTTGATCGACTAAAAGGCGGTGCTCCAGCATGGCCGCAGTCAAATGACTGAAACAAGTAAAAGAGTAAAAAGAGAGTAAAGAGAGAGAAAGACCTATGTAGCTTGAACAAATTTGATCATAGATCGTTAAAATAGCACAAATGCCGTGAGCAGCTTTTGCAGCCTTAGAACCTTGATTAAAAGCAAAAAAAAGGAGTCGAAAATAGTCGTTTTTCTTAACTTGACATTACATTTTAACGATCTATGATCAATTAGAGAAATCCTCCATTGGTCTCACATATAGTGAATAGAAGTCAATTCTATCAAAATAACAAAGTGCAGTTTGTCATATGTCAATGTGAAGCGAGGAACAAATGTCTAACATCTTATGAGCTGCGGTCTCCTTTGTGGAACAGAGACTATTGCATTGCCCGTTATACACATTTGAAAAAGGCAATAACGTAGATATGATAAACTTCCAAGTCCTTTCTGCTCGTCACAAGGCCTATAGATCTATTAGCATAACGTGCTTTCACAGTACAAATGTCTGTAGCCCTATGTGTCTTCAGTAGGTGGAGTTTTTGTACGATTTTGCTTTTCATTTTTTGTATTAAAAGTACTCTTTGTAATGTTTGCAATATCCTACTCATCTATTTTATGTACGACTTGTTTGTGATGTTTTGTTTGCATCATCATCATCATCATCATCATCATCATCATCATTATTATTATTTAAGACGTCGGACAGTACCCAATATCGTGATGTTGATTGAAGATATTGTGTCTACCGAGAGTTTGTACAGTCTGTCAAGTCACAACTAGGACCTCAGACAGATCGTACATTACGCAATATGCGTGCAGTTCCAAGTAATGCCGATTTTTGCAATACGCCGAGATTGTAGGGTATTTCTAAAGTTTTCCAGATGTTCATCCTGGCTATGTGGTATTGAACCCAATGCTTCGATGTCAATAGGGACAACCTTTATGTTTGATTCTCGTAGCAACCACATCTTAGCAATCTCAATTCTCAGGTCCCCGTATTTATCAACTTTTCTCATTCTTTCATGATAGTATGCTGATTTCCTGGCACTGCCACGTCGATTATTAGGCATTCTTGTTTGTCCCTCCTAAAGATTACTATATCCGGCCTTCGGTGTTCTAACACCTTGTCTATCTGGAAGTCCAAGTCCCAGGGGATTTTTGCCTTTCCCTTTTCGTCCATTACCTTTTTCGGTGTATGTTGGTATCAAATGACCGTTACCTCGTATCCATACTTCCGGCATAGTAGCCAGTGGTTGTTTGTGACGAGCAAGCAAACCAGCGGAGATTGTGGCTCGTTGATTTTTGTTGTTAATTGCTGGATTAACCATTAAGCAAAATAAGTATGTGCTTAGGGTATCAAAGAAGGTAGTGGGGTATCTCGGAAATAATAAATGGCTTCCAGTAAAAAAGAAATCACTTTAAACTTGCTAAAATAGAGAGAGAAGCACTCCGTCGGTTACGACGACGAGGGTTCCGGTTGATCCGAATCAACGGAACAGCCTGCTCGTGAAATTAACGTGTAAGTGGCTGAGCACTCCACAGACATGTGTACCCTTAACGTAGTTCTCGGGAATATTCAGCGTGACACAGAGAGTGACAAGGCCGGCCCCTTGAAATACAGGCACAACAGAAACAGGAAGTAAGAGAATGTTGTGGTGAAAGAGTACAGTAGGGATCACCACCATCCCCTGCCGGAGCCTCGTGGAGCTTTAGGTGTTTTCGCTCAATAAACACTCACAACGCCCGGTCTGGGAATCGAAACCGCGATCCTATGACCGCGAATCCGCTGCCCTAACCACTGGGCCATTGCGCCTCCACTTGCTAAAATAATATTCAAAGTGGCTTATATGATCAGAAATATAATTTCAAAGTGTTCATGGTGTAATGGAGAGGATCTGATCAAAGACTTTGCAATTAAAAAAAAGATAAGAGCAAACTTTTCAATTATAAATCAAGTGGAAGTATACAAAAATAATTCTGCTTCATTTTGAAAAATAAAAATTTATTTTATGGTTAATTATTGTTTATATTTTGAATTACCGTAAATCTTCGAGTATAGTTCGCCCTTGAGTATAATACGCAAGGGATTTTTAGGGGGCTGTACCTTTCAAAAACCTAAACCTTGTGTATAATACGCACTCCTTCTCTAACTTGAGTCGCACGTAATTAAGCCAGCAGCACCTAGTCGAACAAACACTTCCGCGCATGCGTAATTCAATAATGGTTATGTTCTCAACTGTTACATGGGAATGTAAATATGTTTGCAAATTGTTTTTGTTTACATGTTATTCTGTGTTCTGAATACTTTTATTTTAATAAATGTTGCTTACTGCAAGTTATGAATGATTATTTTATGACTTCATTGCTTTCAGGCTTAGCTTAAGGTATTTTCGCGCCCGACATCACAAAATGCGTCTGAATAAACATCGCCGGACAGCAAATAGAGACTCGGACATTGCTTAGAAAATATTTTTCATTCTTAACCTTGTATATAGTACGCACTAGGGATTTTGACCTTTAAATTTTGGGAAAAAAATGCGGATTATACACGAGGATTTACGGTACATATATACGGGGGCACCGAAATATTTTAAGTGCTTAGGGCCTCTATGGGTCTAACAGAGACCTCCAGGAATAAGGTGGTTCTCAATTTTACTCTAAAAATGATGACGTTGAAGAGAATTGCAGTTTGGCAGGACTGTATATAAATTCTGCGGTCACCATCACTTTCGATTATCCTGTATTTTACTGTAAAAATATGACCCGTATGTCTTTTGGCCTATTGCCGTCATTCCAGTGTGTATTTCTCATGCAAATTTACACTTTTAACCATTTCAGTCATTAGACTGAGGCCATGCTGGGGTACCGCCTTGAATAGATTTTAGCCGAACCATTCGGCCCAGTACCCTTTTTTATTTTTTTTAGCCTGGTGCTTACTATATTGGTTTCTTTTGCGAAACCGCTTAGTTACAGGGACGTAAAACAAACCAACATCGGTTGCCAAGAGGTGGAGGGAGCACACACACACACAAACACACACAAACACACACAAACACGCACGCACACACGCACACACACACACGCACACACACACACGCACACACACACCACACACACCACACACACACCACACACACACACACACACACACACACACACGTATCTACAACTGGCTACTTTCAGTTTCCGTCTGCCAAAATCTGCTCACAAGGATTAGGACGGCCCGAGGCTATAGTAGAAGGCACTTGCCCAAAGTGCCATGCTGTGGGACTGAACACAGAACCGTGTCGTTGAGAAGCAAACTTCTTACCACACAGCCACACCTGAGCCTATGACAATCATAATCTCTTAAGACTCATCTTTTCTATTGGCTTTAGAAAATATGACTAAACTACGCAGCAAAAGCATTTGATACTGTGAGTAGATTCAGTCTATAGATAGATGAACAAGCCCAGAGTATCGAATGCTTTTGTTAAATTAGTAAATACCACTTTCAAAGACTACTTGAATCGATGCTAGATTTATTTCTATCCCCTGGTTTTCATTTTTTAAAAATACTTTAATGCCACTCTTGAGTTATAAACTGAAATAAACGGAAATGTTTGCAATTAGTTAACAAAAGGCGCAGGAGTGGCTGTGTGGTAAGTAGCTTGCCTATCAACCACATGGTTCCGGGTTCAGTCCCACTGCGTGGCACCTTGGGCAAGTGTCTTCTACTATAGCCTCGGGCTGACCAATGCCTTGTGAGTGGATTTGGTTGACGGAAACTGAAAGAAGCCCGTCGTATATATGTATATATATATATGTGCGTGTATGTTTGTGTGTCTGTGTTTGTCGCCCCAACATCGCTTGACAACTGATGCTGGTGTGTTTACGTCCCCGTCACTTAGCGGTTCGGCAAAAGAGACTGATAGAATAAGTACTGGGCTTACAAAGAATAAGTCCCGGGGTCGATTTGCTCGACTAAAGGCGGTACTCCAGCATGGCCGCAGTCAATTGACTGAAACAAGTAAAAGAGTAAAGAGTAATAGTTTCTGGCTTTTATCATCAATAAACCGGATCCCATCAACCAGCCAATAGATAAGCTCAAATCATGCTATGGGTAAAGGGAGAGTAAACGCATTGTAAGTTCATCAATGTATTGTATATAGACATTTTTGGGGACCGTATTTTTTTAAATCTGGGTTACTTGTTTCCTGTTACAAGTGCCATCATAGAATATATCTTCCTTCATCTTTAAGTACTTGAGTACTTAGGGATGGATAAGTAAAATCCTTCATTACAACGGAAAAATAATCAGACCGTTGATATCATAGACAAGGCTACATAGACTTGTCCGGACTTGATCAGTGGACCGTACCTCTGCTGTTTCTCTCGCACCCACCCCACCCGTCTCCCGTTTCCCCTTATCTACCACTCCTCCACCCTATCCCTCCAACGCACCATTCTCCGAGCCTTCCGGTGACTCTAGTCCGACCCTTCACCTCGCACATCTTCTCTAACCTACCCCTTCCCTCCTTCAAACGAACCCATAACCGGCGTGACCCCTTGGTCCACAATTTTTCCCCTACCCCTGCCTCCCAGCCTAGCTTCTTCCCTGCTCCCGCCCTCGCTATCACAACTGCCCCTACTTCTCTAACATCACCATCCTTACTGGCACCATCACCGACTCCCTATCACATCACCGACTCCTTTATCTACATCTCTAGTAATATTATTTACTGCATCTCCTGCTCTCTCGGTCCTTCCCCGTATATTGGTTAAACGGGACGCTGCTTGGCTGACCGGTTCGCGGATCACCTCCGAGACATCAAATTCGGCAATGAGACCCCAGTTTCGTGTCACTTCCGCTCTACCGGTCATTCGCTACATTTTCATTCTCCCTCTATTTTTATCTCTTAATCCTTTCTGTCGAAGAGCGTAGGCTCGAAACGTAAAAAAAAAAAACCTTTCCATTTTTCCCGAGCGTTAAACTAATACAGCTGCTTGTTGTTCCTACACCTATCTTCGTCCTTTGTTTTCTGTAAATTTGAACTATATATATATATGAGGGGTTGCTGAAAAGTTCCTGGCTTTAAGGGTATTGCGAAAAGGCCTGATTGGAAGCCTAACCTTCCCAGTTCTTTTTAAGGGCTTCGAAAAACTGAAGAACCGCTGCAGTAAGCTTGTGAATCTGAGAGGGGAATATATTGAATAAAATCATAATTAACTGCTCTTCCGCTATTTTCTTTTACCTAAAACCATCAACTTTTCTGCACTTAACATCGCTTCTAAACATCGCCTTCTTCAGGTGGTTATTCGATGCAATCTGCACCCGATATATATTGCAGGCAGGGGAGTGAACCCCTATCATCTTCTAATCGCGAGACTGCCTGACCGTACGGTTTCGACCTTTTTGTAGTCATCCGTAGTGATGGATACTCGCCTGCTAGATAATGTTTAAGTCTATTTGTCTATATATCAATCTGTCTCGTTATCATATCTGCCTTCTATTATACACATCACTTTTTTGTTGGTGAAGAAAGTGGTTAGCTATTTGTTTGTTTGTTTGTTTGCACGTGATAAGCATCACTAGACAACCGATGATCTTCGTTTGATTAATGATCTTTGCTTTTAATTATTGACGCTTTTCATTTATTATTTTGCCTTCTAAAGTATTTCCAAGACGCTACTTTGTTGTGGCTGAGAGGATATAATAGAAAAGTGATCATTTCCGAAAAATTAAGAAAAATGACTCTGCTTTAAATATGCAACCCTGATTTCTTTCATCTCTATCAACATCAACCAAGTGGGCATCTTATTAATACTACTCAGCTATTATCTATCATATTGTAGGAGTTCTAAAATAGAAATAACAATTATTTGAAATATTTCACTTGCAATAACATTTTTAGAATAAAAGTTTCACGCCTGTATTAGCGAATAATATTACACTCAACTCTTTCTGGAATAAACTTACAATCGTCAACTCACTCTTTGCATTCAACAAATGTTACTTGGTTGGGTGATATTTTTATCGTGACATATTTCAACTCTAAGTGAAGTTTGTCCCTATATATTTTGACCATATATATATTTGAATGTGTGTGTGTGTGTGAGAGAGCACATGTGTTTGAAAAGATTAATCGAAAGCGCTCACATACACCACGAAAGAAACTTCTTCCAAAGACGAAAGTGACGTTCTAATAAAAGATTTTATAACTTTTTCAAACAGTTATTTACTAAAAACATCTCCTTTATATTTCAAAACTGTATTAAGTAATTTTCAAAAACAGCTGAGCGTCCAATAACACTGTACTTATTCCACGTCTTTGCGTTGTTGTTTTTTGTTGTTTTTTCCTTGTTTGTTCATGTTTGGATTAACTATGTGTATATGTATGTATGTATATAAGAAGCCTAACTTACTGAAACAATTTCATCTGAACTAGTCGCTGGTCGAACACCTATGACATGTACATATTGCTTATGATTATCGTTATGACGTAAGTTAAGACCATCATGAAACAACTGTTGAGATTAGACAGTTCATAAGGTTTCCTTTATTTTATATACAATATTTTGTGCTCCATACAAAATGTATATCCCAAGACAGTTTATCTACGTTACTACCGCGCTCTCACATCCTCTCTCTCACTCACCCCATCCTGTGTGTGTGTGTGTGTATATATTGCCGCAAAGGCATTTTTTCAAAATACGCCAGCCAAGATAAGTTAAAAATTGTCTGAAGTCGTAAGACACCCGCTGTTTTGTCCTGTTATTACTATTCTTGTTTTTTATTTCTATTTTTTGTTTCTTGTATTTATATTTTTGTGGCATTCTGTCCTTGTTTCGTATACATTCGATCCTTTTTCCAAGAAATCTAATGCTCGTAGCTTAGTTTTTCTTTGGGGCTGGCCGTATCGGAGCGATATCAGGATTAATCAGCCGAAATTGCTAAGATGATCCGGTTCCCGACTGAAGATTTTTTGTGTCGTCTCTTTGTGTGTTTTTTTGCGTTCTTGTTCCATTTTGTAATTTATATTAATTTATATATTATATATATATATATCTATATTATATATAATATATATATATATATATATATATAATATATATATTATATATAGTTCAATTTACAGAAAAACAAAAAACAAGACAGTTGTATGAACAACAAGCAGGTGTATTAGTTTGACGCTCGGAAAAGTGAGAAAGTCTTATACGTTTCGAGCGTACGCTCTTCAACAGAAAGGAATAAGGCGGCGAGCTGGCAGAAATGTTAGCACGCCGGGCGAAATGCTTAGCGGTATTTCGTCTGCCGCTACGTTCTGATTTCAAATTCCGCCGAGGTCGACTTTGCCTTTCATCCGTTCGGGGTCGATAAAGTAAGTACCAGTTACGCACTGGGGTCGATATAATCGACTTAACCCGTTTGTCTGTCCTTGTGTGTCCTCTCTGTGTTTAGCCCCTTGTGGGTAGTAAAGAAATAGGTATTTCACCTGCCGCTACGTTCTGATTTCAAATTCCGCCGAGGTCGAATTTGCCTTTCATCCTTTCGGGGTAGATAAATTGAGTACCATTTACGCACTGAGGTCGATGTAATCGACTTAATCCCTTTGTTTTTCCCCTTTATATTTAGCCCCTTGTGGGCAATAAAGAAATAAGAAAGGAATATGAGGAAATAAACAGACAGAGAATAAAAAGAAACTTGTCGATTTTAGAAAAAAACAGAAAATTCTAAAGTGTTCAAAAAGGTTAAAAAATCGTGGTTTATTGGAGCAGTTTTTTTTATCAACAAACGTGTCCAGTGAAATCCATAAGTACACAAAACAAGATAAAACTGGTGGTGACCACGTGGAGTGTACAATATATATATATATATATATATATATATATATATAATATATATATATATATATATATAAATAAGGTTAATCCACAAGAAACAAAAAAAAAACAACAACGCAAGAGGTGGAACAATTAAAATATATATATATATATGACCACGTGAGTGTACAATATCTATCTATCTATCTATCTATCTATATATATATTATACATATATATATATATATATATATATATATATATATATATATATATATATATGTATATATATATATATATATATATATATATGTATATATTTTATATACATATATATGTGTATACAAGAGAGGGAGAGGGAGAGAGAGAGAGAGAGAGAGAGAGAAAGAAAGAAAGAAATAGAGATAGAAAGAGTGAGATGATGCAGAAGAACCTTTTTGCGCAATTTTATAGGAATTTAACGAGCCATTATTGGGTTTATAACTCTGAGAAAAATATGATTTATAGTTCCGGTTTCTTTTCTAATAAAAAACTCTGTTTACATCTTTAGACGATGTTTCTCTTCACTTATTCGCCGGTTTCGCAGGTTGTCGTGGTTAACCACATTGTTTGTTGTAAATCTCGGTTCGGTGAATTCAAGTTTCTGACAAACGTCACCGTGACTTTGGATAAAAGAATTCTTCAATAAACGATATTCGAGGAATAAACAGTTATTTAACAACTTGTGGCGTTTGTTGGAGACATCATTCTTTGCTGATTCAATGAATAGGGTCACAGGACAAGCATGGCTACCCAAACTGAATGATTTTATGTATGTACGTACGTATATTTGTGTGTACCTATGTATGTATGTATGTATGTATGTATGTATGTATGTATGTATGTATGTATGTATGTATACATGTATGTATGTATGTATGTATGTATGTATGTATGTATGTATGTATACATGTATGTATGTATGTATGTATGTATGTATGTATGTATGTATGTATGTATGTATGTATGTATACATGTATGTATGTATGTATGTATGTATGTATGTATGTATACATGTATGTATGTATGTATGTATGTATGTATGTATGTATGTATGTATGTATGTATGTATGTAAGTGAGTACGAATGTGTATGTGCGTAAGCATGCATGCCTATATGCTTGTGCGTCGTGTGTGCGTGTGTATCTTCCTCTCTCTCTCTCTCTCTCTCTCTCTCTCTCTTGTCCTTCTGTCTGTCTCTCTGCTTCTGTTTCTCACTCTCTGTATAGTATTTATGTATATATGTATACACCACACACACACATATATATTTACATATATATATAATACATATATAAGCATATACATATATATATATATATCTATATAATCTATATATATATATATATATATATATATATATATATACTAAATAAATATATACATATACATACATACAAACACACCACACACACACACACACACACACATATATATATATATATATAATATATATATATATATATATATATACCATGGAGTTAAACGAAGGTGTTATTCAAATTCTTTTACTTCCGACATATGTTTCGAAGACAACATTGGTATAATTCCAGAAGGAATAATACCGATATTGTCTTCGAAACATATGTCGGAAGTAAAAGAATTTGAATAATACTGGCGTTTGACTCCATTTATTTTTCTATCTATATTATACAAAACATTTCACCTTAACCAGGAGTTTCTACCTTTATAAATAGGTTGTTACATCCTTGTTACTTGTGTGAATTTTTGCTACCCTGGTAACTGTTTATTCATTTTTTTCCATGTTATTTGTAAACACTGAGAAAAACACACAAACATTTATATACTCTTTACTCTTTTACTTGTTTCAGTCATTTGACTGCGGCCATGCTGGAGCACCGCCTTTAGTCGAGCAAATCGACCCCAGGACTTATTCTTTGTAAGCCCAGTACTTATTCTATCGGTCTCTTTTTGCCGAACCGCTACGTGACAGGGACGTAAACACACCAGCATCGGTTGTCAAGCGATGTTG
>NC_042997.1:16066437-16073937 GCF_006345805.1 Octopus sinensis | reverse complement strand
TCGGCTGCACCTGTCCTACCCATGGATTACACTGGACTCTTCCCCTTGATGAGAAATCGCTCCAGTACAGCACGACGTTTGAATCCTTTGAACATTTAAAAACTTTTTTGTACTTTCTGTCTTTTCCTACTGTCGTTTCTCTCAATCCGCACTTGTTCTATTTTCACTACTTGTTTCTGTCTGTGTTCCTTTCTGTCGAAGAGCGTAGGCTCGAAACGTAAAAAAAACTTTCTCACTTCCCGAGCGTTAAACTAATACATCTGTTAGTTGTTTACACACCCGACTTCGTCTTTTGTTTTTTTGTAAATTCTCACTATTTATGTGTGTGTGTGTGTTTGTGTGTGTGTGTATGTGTGTATATGTATATGTGTGTGTGTATGTGTGTATTTTTGTGTTTCTGTATTTGTTCCTTCACCATCGTTTGACAACTGATGCCGGTGCGTTTACGTCCCCGTAACTTAGCGGTTCGGCAAAAGAACCGATAGAATAAGTACTAGGCTTACAAAGAACAAGCTCTTTGGATTTGTTCGACTAAAGGCGGTGCTCCAGCATGGCCGCAGTCAAATGACTGAAACAAGTAAAAGAGTAAAAAAATACACATACACACCTACTTACGTACTTGTATGTATGTATGTATTTACATGAGTGTAGACGTGTTTCAACATGACTCTTCATATAAACGTGTAATAGGAAACATTGCTTCTGATTAGACTAACATATACGCACATAAATATGAACACACTCATACACCACATACACAAACATATAAGCACAAATAAGACGCATAAATACATGTATACGTGCAAGTATGTATGTATATATGCATGTACGTATGTAAGATTGTGCTATTCGTGAGTGCATGTATTTCTACGCGCTCACAAATCCACATAAACATGAGAGGACAGCAGCTATGACTTGTGCCGGCCCTCCCAAGCCGGTGAGATTGATATGGTTGATGCTTACCCTGAACGTTCTTAGGTCAATGCCTTCAGAAATATGCTTGCAAGGAAGTTAAATCTGCTAAAGGCAACCCAAGTGTCACGTGGTTGTGGCTTTTGTTGTTCACATCTTCCCGGGTCGAGATGACCCTTTATCAAAGATGATTTTTGTTTTGTTTTATTTTCAGATATTATATACCTATTTCTTTACTACCCACAAGGGGCAAAACACAGAGGGGACGAACAAGGACAGACAAACATTTTAAGTCGATTATATCGACCCCAGTGCGTAACTGGTACTTAATTTATCGACCTCGAAAGGATGAAAGGCAAAGTCGATCTCGGCGGAATTTGAACTCAGAACGTAACGGCAGACGAAATACCGCTAAGCATTTCGCCCGGCGTGCTAACGTTTCTGCCAGCTTGCCGCCTTAATTATATATTATATACCTGTTATTCAGTGTGTCCTTCCTGGTTCAAGCTAAAATTAAAGAACATTTGGTTGCTACATCTAACAGATCGAGTGACTTCTTACAGTCTCCACATGTCTCACTCGACTTGTAATATAAAAATTGACTTTCTGATTATTTTTATCAAAGACTCAATCAATGATAGAGTGTCCAAGTGTCTTCATACTTGATCACTCCAATATATTGCGTATATTATATACTAGCAGTATCGCCCGGCGTTTATATATAGAGAGATTTTATCTTTTACATTCTACATGTTTCAATCATTAGACTGCGGCCATGCTGGGGCACAAGATTGAAGACTTTTAGTCGAACGAAATGACTGCAGGACTTACCTTTTAAGCGTGGTACTTATTCTATCGATCTCTTTTGCCGAACCGCTACGTTATGGGGATGTAAACACATCTACACTGGTTGTAAAGCGGTGGGGGTGCAAACACAGATACAAAGACACACACACATATATAACGGGCTTCTTTCAGTTTCCGTCTACCAAATTCACTCGCATGGCTTTGGTCAGCTTGAGGCTATAATAGAGGACACTTGCCCAAGGTGCCACTTAATGAGACTGAACCCAAAACCATGTGGTTGGAAAGCAAGCTTCTTACCACGCAGCCGCGCCTGCGCCTATATAGTGGCATATAAAATATATGTCAAATTTCTGGAACGTTTTACACATTTTGGTAAAGTCGCTGGTCGATTAGCCTAGAATTGTCGCCTGTGTGAAGTGTAACTTTTCTGAGATTAGTGGTGACAGTTATGCAAAACATGGTTGTAGATAATGAAGTTCGCTTCGCCACCGAACGATTTCGGGTTCAATCTCAATATGCAGTACCTTGGGTATTATCCACTCCGTGATTCAACGGTAGATTTAATGCACCAAATATATGAAGGAGTTTCCATATAAGTGAGGAAGTCTCTACGTGGTGACACGAAATGTTAGAAAGAGCAGCTAATTGTCCCTCAAACTATACAACTTCTTGTCTTACAAAATATGATGTAGTGGGTAATGTCCGGGATCCTTAACCAAAACAGGATGGGATTAAACAATTAAACAATAGCAAAAAGAACGCGAAGCAAACTAGTTAGAAGCGGATTTATGGATTTAGGCAATAATCCAAAGTGACTTTTACATCTTCTGGATAACTATCTTTCAAGAGAATGTTCCTTTGTCGTTCCATATCTCAAGAAAAACTGTTTGGTGTATGATCCGCAATTGTCGTCGTTGTTGTTGCTGTTGTTCCTGGTGCTGCTGCTGCTGCTGCTGTTGTTGTTGTTTGACCTCAGGTCACCCCTGATCGAGCAGATTTGTGATCAAAGATATCCCAGACGTGATCGTCCCGTCTCTTTTATGTGCAGACAACCCAAAAGTATATTTTGATTTTGATTTTTCCAGTTTCAGCTAATGAGCTGTGGCCATGCTGGGGCACCGCCATTATGTCCAGCATTTACTTTTTTCTTCAAGACGGAAGCATATGATTGAAGAGAGTTTTGGTTGCTTTTTCTATCAGGTCGAACGACAGCTTATAGACTCCCCTGTTGGATCGTGTTATGATTATTAGTATGATTTCTGCATTCTTAGTAGTTAATATTATTGCTGTATACATTGCACTTCAAACTACTTCCTTATACGATGAAATCCTAAACGTGGGAATTGCATTAAATGGTTATTTTATTGTGACATCATGTTTCATAAGAAGGTAAACACGTTGACGACCGTTTGTGATAACACTGAAGTAAATAAGATAGCTCTAATTTTTTATATCCGGCATCTGCTTGTTTATTTCCTTGCTTCCACGTTGCGATTATATAATCTTCGTTGTATGATTGAATACCATCGTCAGTAAGTGACAATTATCTACTTTGCTTCTGTCACCTTGAATTCTGCATTTATTCAAAACGGATTTCCTTCTATTCTGTCAACACATTTGCGATCATCTGGGTTCTAATCTCTTAATAATTCGTCTCAAAAATATTGAAATACTCAATGAGTTTACTAAAATCTCAAGTTAGCAATCAATATATACCATCAGAAATATACACTACGACATCCAAACTAGCACTTCATTGTTTATGTTTGGGACCAATTCCGTTTTAGTCACTGTGGATGTAGAAGTTTTCTCAAATTTTTATGTCTATTCTTTTGAATTTCTTCGAAAATGCAATAAAATATGGCCAATTAATTATCTCAGAACTCGAACAGGAAACATATTAGCCTGCATCCTGGTGTGTATACTCATAATGTGTCTACAAAGTACATCCTGGAATAAAGCTAAGCTGAACAATATAATAATACACAAACAACAGGATTGTCTTTTCTAGGAGGCCTTTCATTGTAATTCTCCAACTACGAAATATCTACGACTACAGACACAACGTCAAGATTTATTTCGAGCCAACAAACGTAGACCTCTGCGCGCGTGTGTCTTGCTAGTCGTAGTAGCCAAATTTTCCTGAAGCCATACGCCACCTGCCTCAATCAGGAATATCATATGTATACATAAATTTTTTTTTATGTGTGTATATATATATATATATATATACATACATACATACATATATGAAAGAATGGAGCTGAGCGACGAATTAACAAAATTCCTTTATTTTCGACATATGTTTCGAAGGCTGCATATTCCTAATTGCGAAGGAATAAGGAGTACATTATGCTGCTTTCTCATCAGGAAAAGCAAGGAACTTATGTCAACATCAAACTGCACGTAACTTCAACCGTGTTTTTTCTGATGTGAATTTGCTACCCAGGTATCGGTTAATTCGAATTATCCTTAATAAGATAATTCATTCAACTACTCAAATATACATACATATATATATATATATATATATATACATATACATATATATACATATATGTATGTGTGTGTATATATATATATGTGTGTGTGCGTGTGTGTATGTATGTATGTATGTATGTATGTATGTATGTATGTATGTATGTATGTATGAATGTATGTATGTATGTATGCATGTATGTATGTATGTAGGTAGGTAGGTAGGTATATATGATAAAATTAGGCAGCAATACCCTTGCATAGTAATCAGAAACGCCTGTACGAAATTTGAAGTTCAATAAAGCCCACACAACACCTAATGGACCATACTGGCATGATCCAGAGACAAGCCAAGCTCAAGATATCTAGTGCCAATTTGGGTCGCAAGCTCAAGAATTTAGGAGCACCATGATCTCAAGCGCAAACAAAATGATCCCCGTAGTGTCGAGTGTCATACCCTGGACATCCGATTTCATATCAGAGTGACCTCTTAGAGACATGCTGTAAAAAGTCTGAGGGGTACTTCACTCCCAGTGGTCTTTCGACACGTCGGGCATGAATCTGGAAATTCCGTCTGCAGTAGTATAGCTAGATAATCTTTGAACCTGGCATCACAATGTTAGCAAAAGTTGCTGTGTACCGTCCGTATGTGCTAACGTCGCTCCTTTACTCGTGTGAGGCGTGGACTCTTTACAGGCATCATGCAAAGGTCCTTGAACGCTTCTATCAGAGATATCTGAAACACATTCTGAATGTTGGCTAGTCCTTACAGACTCCAGATACATATCCTGAAAGGGACCGTATTCCTGGGCATTGAGACAAATAGTACATAAGCATCGATTACGCAGGATTGAACACCTTTTTCAAACGAGTGATCAAAGGATCCCTAAACAATGGCATATGCTCCTTTACTCCTTTACTTGTTTCAGTCATTTGACTGTGGCCATGCTGGAGCACTGCCTTTTAGTCGAGCAACTCGACCCCAGGACTTATTCTTTTTGCAAGCCCAGTACTTATTCCATCGGTCTCTTTTTGCCGAACCGCTAAGTGACGGGGACGTAAACACACCAGCATCGGTTGTCAAGCAATGCTAGGGGAACAAACACAGACACACAAACACACACACATACATATATATATATATACATATATACGACGGGCTTCTTTCAGTTTCAGTCTACCAAATCTACTCACAAGGCATTGGTCGGCCCGGGGCTATAACAGAAGACACTTGCCCAAGATTCCACGCAGTGGGACTGAACCCAGAACCATGTGGTTGGTTAGCAAGCTACTTACCACACAGCCACTCCTGCGCCTATGGGGAACTTGTTTGTGAGAAACGTCCGTAGCAGGAACCAAGACTACAGGTCAAAGACTGTACAAAGTCCTCGTCGAAGGGATGTGAGATATGGAAGGTCAACTGGGAAAGCAATACTTGTCATCGGTCTCAATGGAGGAAACAAGTAAACGAAGGATTGGGTACTTTTGAAGGAACACACGTTTTCAATGCTGAACATAGGCTAGCTGTTCGAAAACGAACTGCCTGAGTAGTGAATGGGGTAAGTTTTGTCCGCAGTATCTGCAGCCGTGGTGGAGGCACAATGGCCTAGTGGTTAGGGCAGCGGACTCGCGGTCGTAGGATCGCGGTTTCGATTCCCAGACCGGGCATTGTGAGTGTTTATTGAGCGAAAACACCTAAAGCTTCACGAGGCTCCTGCAGGGTGTGGTGGTGAACCCTGCTGTATTCTTTCACCACAACTTTCTCTCACTCTTTCTTCCTGTTTCTGTTGTACCTGTATTTCAAAGGGCCAGCCTTGTCACACTCTGTGTCACACTGAATCTCCTCAAGAACTACGTTAAGGGTGCACGTGTCTGTGGAGTGCTCAGCCACTTGCACGTTAATTCCACGAGCGAGCTGTTCTGTTGATCGTATCAGCTGGGACCCTCATCGTCGTAACCGACGGAGTGCTCCTTATCTGCAGCCGTGTGTATCTATCAATAGCTAGATTCATTAGTCACCAGCGGAGCGACAAATGTAAAGTGTAATTTTGTATGAGTGCAACGGTGTTCTTCGTAGTCAGTGATGGATTTATTCGATCACGAGTGCACAGCCATCATCATTATGTACATATGTATGTAAAAAAAATAATAAATACGCTTTTTAAAGCATAGCCAGGCTCATGGGCCCGGTTTCTATGGCGTATATGTTCCCCAGCTGGACGGGACGCCTGTCCATCGCAGCGTTACTCATTTTTGCCATCTGAGTGGACTGGAGCAACGTGAAATGAAGTGTTTTGCTCAAGAAAACAACGCGTCGCCCGGTCCAGGAATCGAAACCACAATCTTACGATCATGGTGCTGACACCCTAACCACTAAGCCACGCGCCTCCACATATTTATGTATGTATGTATATATGTATGTATGTATCTTTATCACAATGACAAGCAGAAAATCAGCCCAGCAGTTGATATTTCTGCTAGTGTATATATAATGACAACAGCAAAGAATTACATGCTGAACTTCATAAAAGTCTTGCATATTTACACTGTTAAGTCTATAGATTGAATTTTCAGAATACAGTTTAGAAGGTATGTTTCTTTGTCTGAAACACCCGGCTTTTCAAATTGATTACTCAAAAGCCTAGCGATGTAACCACGTGCTCCATTGAAGATACAGTTGTACATCTAGGTAGGGAGTTTCTAGGTTTCGAAATCGTTGTTTAATAGCATCGCTCTACCTAGGAACTGCTATATATAATACAGAATATTAGAAATATAAACCTTTCATTTTTAACATCGCCATTTTCATACGCGCATAATTACATGGATATATACATATATGTAAACCCGTATGCGTACATACATGCAAGCATACATACCTATGTGTATGAATACTTGCATGCATGCTTGCATGCATACATACGTGCGTACATGCATGCATATATGCAAGCATCGATGGTCCATCGGCATAGTTATTTAATTTAAAGTGGCTTTTCATATCCCTCGTACAGGTTAATATTTGACTCTACTTTAGTGAAGTTCAATGTGTTGGAGCGTCCGAGCACGGATTCCAGACTGAAAGATAATCTTATTCCTTCTTCCCACAACTGTTATAAAAGCTGCGAAAACGGCCGTTCCGGATCTCAGTTCGTCTTATAACTATATATTATAGGAAATTAAAGAAAACGTGAGTATTCCACCTAATAAGCAATAGGAACCAAATTTACCGCAAACCACTTCCGACTACAAAAATAAAACAAAGTGAAAAAATCCTGTGGTAGTGAATTTTTAAACCGCACGCAA
>NC_042997.1:16041437-16056437 GCF_006345805.1 Octopus sinensis | reverse complement strand
CCGAAATTGTTCAAACAAACCTGACCATAAACTAGAGCCAGAATATTTGGAAAGGAGGAAAGACCATGGTCACTGTCTAAGACATCGGTTTAACGAGCTGGCAGAATCGTTAGCACGCCGGGTGAAATGCTTAGCGGTACTGCCGCTACGTTCTGAGTTCAAATTCCGCCGAGGTCGACTTTGCCTTTCATCCTTTCGGGGTCGATTAAATAAGTACCAGTTACGCACTGGGGTCGATATAATCGACTTAATCCATTTGTCTGTCCTTGTTTGTCTCCTCTGTGTGTAGCCCCTTGTGGGTAGTAAAGAAATAGGTTTCACATCCACATTATAGCCCATAATCACTTTTGTGGCATTATATAGTGAGCAAGCGGTTAGTATTTGCTTAACTTTTGGTGATATGTGTCCAGGTGAGGTCACCATGGACTTACAGTACTCATGACCCGCAAGATCATAGAACAATTTCAGAATTGTCTCTTGTAGTTGGTACCGTAAGGTAAGCCTTAGAACTGTGATCCAAGGCATAAAGCCCAGCTGCTATACATGTGCCAATAAAAGCTATGAAGCCATTCTACCCAGAAAGTCTAAAAGATTTCTAAAAAATTAAGTTAGTTAGTTAGTTAATTTTTTGGCTCAAAAAGCAAAAAGCAAGGTTATGTAGGGGGACATGGAGTTATGTACAGGGTGGTGTTCATGTAAAGGGTTCAGGCCACTTGAGGTCAAGGGAGACTTTGAACCGAGTGGTCGTCGGCATCTTCACCATCTCGTCTGGCAGCTTATTCCACGGATCCGCAACCCGGACGGAGAAAGCCCCTCTCCTTCGATTGAGATGAAATCGTCGCAGATAGAGCTTTTCAGAATGACCCCGCAGCCGACGCTCTGGAGCAGGAATGAAGAACAGCTCTTTCGAGAGGTTACACTTTCCGCTTATGATGTTGTGGGCAAGAATGAGATCTCCACGGCGTCGTCGTTTTTCTAGAGAATAAAGGTCGAGCGTCTTCAGACTTTCTTCATAAGACAAATTCCATGCGGGTAGCCAGCTTCTGGACTCTTTCGAGATGCTGTATGTCTTTGAGGAGATAAGGAGAAGAGGCTTGAATCCCGTACTCCAATATGGGTCTCACTAGCGTGACATAGAGCGGTAGGAATATGGCTGCTGTGAGCATTCCGAATGACCGTCGAATCAAGAACAGAATTCCGCGTGCTTTGTTGGTAGCATGGACGCACTGGGCCGAAGGCGAAAAGAAGGAATCCACCAAGATACCCAGGTCCTTTACCTGATTGGTCCTCTCCAGCAGCAGACGACCCGGCTCGAAATCAAGTTGAGTTGCAGGAGGAGAGCCAACAGGCAGATGACAGCACTTTGACACGTTCAGACACAGGTCCCATTCGTTAGACCATCTCCAAATTTGGTGGAGGCATCGACGAAGATCCTCTATATCACCGCGAGGAGCGACCAGTTTGACATCGTCGGCAAATAGAAGGATGTGTTGCGTGAGGTCGTCGGGCAAGTCATTTATGAAGACTAAGAACAATAAGGGCCCAAGAACTGAACCTTGAGGCACGCCACTGCTCGCACTGGAGACGTCGGACCGCGAACCATTAACTTGGACTTGGAAGGAGCGATCTGAGAGGAAGGCACCAACCCATCGTACAATATCCAGACGGAAACTATATGTTTGAAGCTTGACAAGTAATAGGCGGTGGTTTACCGAGTCAAAAGCTTTGGCAAAGTCCAATAAAACGATGTCAACAGCATCACTATCATCGAGGATGCGCGTCACCAATTCTTCCATTACCAGTAAGTTGGTCAAGCATGATCTCTTCGGCACGAAGCCGTGTTGGGAATCAGAGATAGAGGCTGTGTTTTGGAGGTGGAGCATCATACTTTTCTTAAGGATGGTTTCGAACATCTTGCTGATTATTGATGTAAGGGAAACCGGTCGGTAGTTAAGCGAGTCTTCGCGGCTCCCTTTCTTGAAAATTGGGCAGATTATCGCTGTTCTCCAGTCCGCAGGTATAACACCCGTCGCCAATGACATATTGAATAGATGTGTTAAGGGCTCGCAGATGACCGGAGCCAACGCTTTGATGGATATTAATTCAGCACCCGCTCAAGTTTTGTGTCATCTTTTACTAGAAGCTAACCACTAGATCCAGGAACGCCACATCAGCCGAATTTCAACCTTGACCCATGTGGTTGGGAAGCAAGCTACTTACCACACAGCCATTCCTGCGCCTATATATATGTGTATATATTCTAACTCACAACCTCACAATCGTAAGCTCGACGCTCTAACCACTGAGCCGTGCGCCTTCACACACACACACACACATACATATATATATGCTGAGACTTCCTTCTGTCATGACTGACGATGGGATTGCACCTAGAAAGTTACCTTCCCAGGCATAAGTCCGGCAAAGTTGTTTACGGAAGACCAGCAGTCGCCCAAGCATACCAGCTTCCTCTCTCCACGTCACCGATGTTATCCAAGAGAAAGGCAAAGGCCGAAACAGCTTGGCTCCAGTGTGACGTTGCAACTCATTTCTACAGCTGAATGAACTGGAGCAACGTGAAATAAAGTGTCTTGCTCAAGAACACAACTCGTAGCCCGGTCAGGGATTCGAGCTCACAACCTCACGATCGTAAGCTCGACGCTCTAACCACTGAGCCATGCACCTTCACACACACAAACACACACACACATGAATGTATTTATATATTTATACACACACACACACACACACACACACACACACATATGCATGAATGTATTTCTAAATATATCTATATATATGTTTCTTTACTACCCACAAGGGGCTAAACATAGAGGGGACAAACAAGAACAGACAAACGAATTTAAGACGATTATATCGAGCCTAGTGCATAACTAGTACTTAATTTATCGACCCTGAAAGGATGAAAGACAAAGTCGACCTCGGCGGAATTTGAACTCGGAACGTAACGGTAGACGAAATACGGCTACGCATTTCGCCCGGCGTGCTAACGGTTCTGCCAGCACGCCGCCTAAATATATTTATATATACATGCACACGCACACACATACGCGCGCGTACACAACACACGCATACACCCCCTCCGCCACACACACACACACACACACACATGCTTCATTTACCTTTTTTTATGGTTTTCTGTTATTCTGTTATTCCGTGTCAGTAAGTACGTTGTCGTCAGTGATTGTGTGCATGAGTGATGGCGGCGGGAGAGAGAGAGAGAGGGGAATCAGTGTCTGTGTGTTCGGAGGGTGTGTGTGGGGAGGAGGTGGATGTGAGGGAGGGTGTGGCTCGGCGTGTGTGTGTGTGTGTGTTTGTGGGTCGGTGGGTCGGTGGGTGGTTGCGCGCGCGCGCGCACTGAAGGTAACAGACGAAATGCACTAGTGGTGCACGGGTGCGCGCGCGCGCGCGAGAGAGATGCGTGTGCAGCAGATGCGTTAAAGGTAATTTGCAGGCGCTGTATGTATGTATGTATGTATGTATGTATGCGAGACTTTGTGACAGGAGAAGGAAGAAAAATCCCAGAGAGCCGAGAGATAAACAAGCACGTTCCCCACTACCACCACCACCACCACCATCCGGAAACACAGAGAGAGAGAGAGAGAGAGAGAGAAGAGAAATAAGATAAGCGGGAGGATAGCGAATGATTGAATACACGAATGAACGAATAGTAGATTGAACCAATAATCTGGAATGATGAAGAATGAGAAGTATGTTATGAATGGAAACTATGTCTGTCGCCATCAGAGAAGTCAAACAGCGAGATTTGGTCGGTCATAGAGGCGGCGGTGATGGGGGGGGGGTAGTAGTTGTTGAAGAGATGAGATACTACTGTTTCAGTCATTGCGTTGCGGCCATGCTGGTGCTTCAGATTTTAGTGCTAAGTCAATTATATAGGACTCGGGTACTTATTTCACTCTGGTAGTAAATTTTATCGAATTCCATTTGTAGAACCGTTAGCTTATATGGTCAAAACAAAAGAAATACCTATTTCTTTATTACCCACAAGGAGCTAAACACAGAGGGGACAAACAAGGACAGACATAGGTATTAAGTCGATTACATCGATCCCAGTGCGTAACTGGTACTTAATTTATCGACCCCGAAAGGATGAAAGGCAAAGTCGACCTCGGCGGAATTTGAACTCACAACGTAACGGCAGACGAAATACCGCTAAGCATTTCGCCCGGCGCGCTAACGTTTCTGCCAGCTCAAAACAAAAGAAATACCACTTCTCTCTCTCTCTCTCTCTCTTTTTTTTGTGGGAACAGTATAAACATGGCGGGGCGGGCCCAAGGGGAAGGAGCTGAGGGGCACGTATTTCCATCAAGAAAAGAAGTGCGCCCTTCTGACCTTGTGCCCTTCCTTCGAAAAATTCCTGGGACTGCTCCTCAACATGCATACTTATACGGACATTGTCACAAACACGTTACCTTCTTTTCTGTGGTCATTATTTATATATACATACATACATACATACATACATACATACACACACACACACACACACACACACACACACACACACACACACACACACACATATATATATAGATCTGAGTATATATATATATATACTCTTTTACTCCTTTACTTGTTTCAGTCATTTGACTGCGGCCATGCTTGAGCACCGCCTTTAGTCGAGCAACTCGACCCCGGGACTTATTCTTTGTAAGCCCAGTACTTATTCTATCGGTCTCTTTTGCCGAACCGCTAAGTAACGGGGACGTAAACACACCAGCATCGGTTGTCAAGCAATGCTAGTGGGACAAACACAGACACACACACACATATACATATACATATACATACATATATACGACAGGCTTCTTTCAGTTTCCGTCTACCAAATCCACTCACAAGGCATTGGTCGGCCCGGGCCTATAGCAGAAGACACTTGCCCAAGATTCCACGCAGTGGGACTGAACCCGGAACCATGTGGTTGGTTAGCAAGCTACTTACCACACAGCCACTCCTTGTCTTTACCTCAGATCTATTCCCCATTTTTTTAGGAGCAGGTAACCACAACAAATCACACACCAGACATTCCATTCATATCCCAGCTCAAAGAGACCATCCCTGTTCTCTGCTTGGGTCAAGGCATAGAATGCAACCCCCAATATCAGTAGGAGCCCGACAGCTTTTGCTGGTTTACTCCCGCCGCATCATACTGGTTCCGTATCCCTTTGAGCAACATCAAATTCACTCATCCGTCCACAAACATTCTCCGTATATTCCTAGTCATTATAGCAGAAGCTATTATTTTGTTTGCGTTTTCATGATGGTTCCAATCGTTGATGTAGCCAAAAATTCAAGACTTATCCACATATACCTGATGGTCGCCAGCTTCCAGTCACTTCACTTGTGATTTTACATCTTGTGTGATATTTCTTCTGGCGCCCTAGATAAACTTCCAGCAGCACTTTGATTTTCAGGCCATTCTCCAATCATGATGAGTAACAGACAAGATTGTGAAAACAATGTGTATGTGTGTATATGTGTACTTGTGTGTGTGTGTGTAAATATGTGTGGGTGTGTGTGTGTGTGCATGAATGTGCATCTGTGCCTATTTGTGCATGTGTGTGCGAGTGGTAGTATGTATGAGAGTGAATCAGTTTTTTTACGATGCCACACAATCCCAATATCTAGCAAAACACTCCTTTTTTTTAAATAATTTCTTATTCTATGAAAACAGTCCACAATAATTTCATTTTTTTAAGGAAGATATTTATTCCTTAACAGATTCAGTTCTAGGAAAACATTTTCACTTTCTTGCAAGGAAAACCATTTTAGCCTTTATTTTTACTTTAATAGAGAAGCAAACGGTACGACAGCAAAGGAGGGGAACTTCTCTTAATATTTATTTGCCAATATTATCATTTAAATCTAGTATTTCCTATCCTGTGGAGGCGCAATGGCCCAGTGGTTAGGGCTGCGGACTCGCGGTCGGAGGATCGCGGTTTCGATTCCCAGACCGGGCGTTGTGTGTGTTTATTGAGCGAAAACACCTAAAAGCTCCACGAGGCTCCGGCAGGAGGTGGTGATCCCTGCTGTACCCTTTCACCACTCTTTCTCTCACTCTTTCTTCTGTTGGCCTGCTCGCTTAGCCAGCGGGGTGGCGTCGTTCGAAGGCTAAAACAATGCGAAGCGCATTTTGACCAGCGATGTGTAGCAACATCTGATGGTCTGGTCGGTCACGGTGATCACGGTGATTTTCTATCCTAAGCGTTTTAGGGCTCCTTACAACATTCACCATCTTCCTATTCATTTATTTATTTATTTATCTTACTCCATATATTGGTCTCAATAGCTGGTCTTTTGCTTTTAAATTTCAACTGACCAGTTACATCGAACGTTGGACCCTCACTTCGGACAACAGATGGAAGGGCTTAACCACCTACTAGTAAACAAATAAAATTACATTTAACCGATTAGCACTTTATTATGGAAGCACTCCGTCGGTTACGACGACGAGGGTTCCGGTTGATCCGAATCAACGGAACAGCCTGCTCGTGAAATTAACGTGTAAGTGGCTGAGCACTCCACAGACACGTGTACCCTTAACGTAGTTCTCAGGGATATTCAGCGTGACACAGAGAGTGACAAGGCCGGCCCTTTGAAATACAGGTACAACAGAAACAGGAAGTAAGAGTGAGAGAAAGTTGTGGTGAAAGAGTACAGCAGGGATCACCACCATCCCCTGCCGGAGCCTCGTGGAGCTTTAGGTGTTTTCGCTCAATAAACACTCACAACGCCCGGTCTGGGAATCGAAACCGCGATCCTATGACCGCGAGTCCGCTGCCCTAACCACTGGGCCATTGCGCCTCTACAGAGCACTTTATTATGATTAATACTGTTAATTAGTACTACAAATATAACTATTATGAATTATTATGATTAATATAAAAAATTACTGTATCTTCACCCCTTCTCCGATTAAAACCTATTGGCGTATCCCACTATTGGTTTCTTTTATTTTTTATTATTTATCCATCCTATCCCACCCCACTGTACAAAAGATTAATCCACCAATTACTATTTTTGGTTTAGTATTTTACTTAACGTCCCAAAAAGACACACAAGCAAAATGGTATGATTACAACCATATTAAACTTTTCCCTTTTTTTTCTCTATGCTCTTCTCTATTTATTCTTCATTCTGATGAAGCTCCTTGTTTCAGATCGGTTTTATTACCAAATATGATAAATATTTTTTGCATATTTTTGCATACCAATGACAATACCATACAACATTGGAAGCAGAAACATCTGTTAGATGGGATGCAGTCTATTTGCATTGAATTAATGAATAATAATTGATGTAAGTCAATTGTTGATTATCCGTACTTCTCCATTTTCTGTTTTCTTTAAATTTTGTATCTTGATAAACCCATGTTTTTCCTTGTCTTTACCTATAATTTATGAGCATAATATTTTTGCATATGTATGCCCATGGTTAAATATAGGCAATATACTGGTAGTATAATGGGTACTTCTATCCCTTAGATGGTTATTTTAACCTCTAACTCAACTAACCTAAGAATATTAAACATAATAAAATAATGTTATGGAAGCTATCATTATTTCATTATGTATCAAAATAAATTTAAGAGAATTTACAAATGTAGAATTCCCATGGCTCACATCGCTAGTTAATATAATAATGTAGGGCTTACCCATAGAAAATATAGGCCCTGAAACATGAGTATTATGGCGAATTAGAGCGAATCGGAGTCCACTGTTTGTTTATATACATGCAACTAATATATAGAAAATTTTCTATGCGTAGGCATGGCTGTGGTAGCGGAACTTGCTTTGTGATCACGTAGTTTTGAGTTCAGTCCCACTGTACGGCAACTTAGGCAGCTGACTTCTTCCGCAGCCTTGGCCATCCAATGCCTTGTGAATGAATTCGGCTAACGGAAACTGTGTAGAAGCCCGTTGCATATGTATATATGTGTGTCTTTTCATTGTCTCTCCACCGTTTGACAACCGATATTGGTTTGTATATGTCCCCGTAACATAGCACTTTGGCAAAAGAGATCGGTAGAATAAGTACCAGACTAAAAAATTAAGCACTGGGGCCGATTTGTCTGACTTAACCCTTCAATACAGTGTCACCGCATGGCCGTGATCCAAAGATGTTCAGGTTCCTTGTATGTCTCCACTGTCCGGTTTTTGTTCCCAACTTTGACCCCCCATAAATCTTAAAATTTTATTTTAGAATTTATGGGAGGAACTGTCGTTGAATGCTTGAAATGAGGAGTAGATAGACAGCTGACAACTGATGAAGAGTCCTTTCTCTGTGTTTATATGTCCTGTTTTCCATTTTTCTCGCGTTGTTTACGTATTTCATGTTGTTTGCACAGTTGGTGACGCCCTGTATCTATATATGCATATATATGCATGTATGTATGTATGTATGTATGTATGTATGTATGTATGTATGTATATATATATATAATATATATAATATATATATATATATATATAATGCATATATGGGCATATATATATATATATATACATATATATTATTTTTATTATTATTTAAATGAACGCGACGCATCCATTTCCAGGTAAGTTGATATATATATATATATATATTTATATATATATACCTTCATTATGTCGTTATATATATATATATATATATATATATATATATGATTAATCAAAGGACATACTAAGTATGTCTACCTGCTGGAAATAACAGTTAAAACCTTATTTAAAGATTATATATATATATATATATTATATATATATATATATATAATATATATATATATATATATATATATATATATATATTGTTGTATTTCGGAAATCTTCGTCACACACGTGACCTCTTCACTGACACTTTCCGTTTTCGTGTGTGATCTTGCTCTACTTACTACATTCTGTTCTTCTGAGATGTGTATCGCTATGTGCGCATGCATTTGTGTCCTTGTGTGCGTGCGTGTGTGCTTGTGTGTGTGTGTGTCATAGTTTTTAGCAGCAGTGTGGCCTTCCCTTCAGCCCCTTCCCCTCACCCCCACAGTGCTACTTCTGTCCTAAGACCCCGAGAAAAATATGATATAGTTTCTGTATTCCTCTGTGTATGTGTGTTCGCCCACGCTGTTGCCATCGCGGTAGTTGTTGTTATTATTGCCATCGTTGGCACCACCGCTGTTGCTGACCGTGTTAGATGAATTTTCATGTGTCTGAGTTTGTGTGTATGGGTTCGCTTCGTATGTATTCATGCCCTTTATATAGTTTTATTTATTTATTTATTTTATCTAACTCTGTCTTACATTTATCACAGATATGTGACAGATATATTTATATATATATTTATTTATTTATCTATTTACATATTTATCCATTTACTTTTTTTCATACATCTATCTCTATTTCTCATGAGCATCTCTCTTCTCATCCCTACTGTCTTTAGGCACGTGGAGTAGTGGTGGGTGCTACTGTTCCATTCATGTTTTCTATTGAGGCCCGGTCTGTCTACTGTTATGTATGTAGCCTCTGTAATCTAAGTGTCGTGTCAGTTCTATGTGTCAATAGTACTTTAACCTCTATGTTATTAATCGAGTATCCATGTTCTGCCTAGCACTGACAAGCTTTTCCCTTCTTGCTTTTTTTTTTTTTTGAGCTCTCGCCAATGTCCACCTATTCGCTCTCCTATGCTGCGTGCAGTCTCACCAATGTAGGTAGTTGTCATGCTTCTGCACCGTTCCTCAGTACATCGTAAGCTATACGCCGTATTTCTAACCCTACAGTTAACCTGTAGGTTTATCCTACATACAACACAGTTGTACTCCGTACAGGGGGACTTATCAAAGGAATAGGTATTGCAGATCAGGGATTTTAAAGGGGCCCCAGGCCTCTCTACTACTTTAATTCGTAGATTAGCCTTACTTAGTGTTTTTTTCTAAAAAGGTGTGCTTGTTCGCCAGGGGTAGCATCAACGAACATGAGACTTTGGTATGTTTTGTTGTCATACCAAGTGTTGGCTTTCTTTATCTTATTACTGTTCCTTTCCGTTATGTTCCAGGATTTACTCCTGTAAAGCGGGCAGACCCCCTTAGCATCTCTCTCTATGATGGTTTTGTATTTAGTCCTGGTTTATTTGTACACTGTAATCCTGTCCCTTTGGTTGTAGCCGTAGAACTGCATGCGGTGGATGAAGTATTGTATGTGTTTCTAATTCCATTGGGTTGCACATGCGAGAAACATTCCTCATCCCTTTCACCATCAGTCAGCTGTCAGAGTGTCGAATTTGGAGTTGTCCGCAATCGCTGCGTTCTTGTGAACAAAGTACATAGAGGCCATGAGCTTATTATAATGAGAGTGAAGGATCTGGACCTTGCCGTTCTTCGTTTCTAGCCAGAATTCAGTATCTAAAACAAATGATCTATAGTTAGGGTGCTTACTAGAATAGCCTATCGTTATTTCTATACTCTGGTGGATGGAGTTAGTTATTTGCTGGATGCTCTCCATAGTGTTAGCTTCTAGATCATCAACATTGTTTTGTAGGGTTGCTCTGGTTATTATGTTGATATCGTCCACGTAGCGGGAGTACATGGTTAGGTTTATGGAGTTCTCTTCTAATTTCTCATTAAGTCTCCTATCCCACCATACCATAAATAGGTTAGCCATATCGCCAGCAATGCTGACACCGATGGCTTCACCTTCATCTTGGGCGTATATCTTGTTATTAAACTTAAATATATAGCCCTTGAGTGTGGTCTTGGTACCCGCACCTACTGCATGTGCGACCATCTTTTTAACCTGATCATTATTTTCGGGGGTCCGTATAGGTCGTTCCATCTCCTTTTATGGGTCTTCTTGGCCATAGAAGTTATAGTGGGGCGGGGTCTACCACTTATCGATCTAGTGGGTCAGAATCAACTCTGGTTATGTTTATCTAAGCAATCATTGTCGCATGTCAGTCTCAGGAGGAGGCCAGTTCTTCAGTGTCAACACCACGGAACTCCAAATCACTCTCGCTGATCACCTTCACAAATTTTTCCACAGCAAAATCAACATCAATGGATGGGAATAGGGACACTACGTCCATACTGTCAATTATGCATCTCGTCAGGTCGTGGGTATGGTGTATATACGTGACGGGCTTATTTTAGTTACCTATTTCTTTACTACCCACAAGGGGCTAAACACAGAGAGGATAGACAAACGGATTAAGTCGATTATATCGACCCCAGTGCGAAACTGGTACTTTATTTATCGACCCCGAAAGGATGAAAGGCAAAGTTGACCTCGGCGGAATTTGAACTTAGAACGTAGCGGCAGACGAAATACCGCTAAGCATTTCGCCCGGCGTGCTAACGTTTCTGCCAGCTCGCCGCTTCTTTTAGTTACCGTCTATCAAATTCACTCACAAAACATTGGTCGGCCGAGGTTATAGTTGAAGGCATTTACCAACGGTGCCACGCAGTGGGACAGAACCTGGAACCATGTGGTTGGGAAGTAAGCTTCTTCCTACGCAACCACGTCTAATTTTTTAAATTTTATTTTTCATATACTACTCCCTTTTAGTGTGAAAATAATATAGCGCTTAGTCTTGAGAAAGTATTCCTACAATGTACACAAAATGCTGGGTTTTATGCGAGAGACTCTTTGTCATACTTGCGAACCATAAACACGAATGTATTTAGTTTCAACGCCAATTATATGCTGTATTACTTTACCGATTGGGTATAAGATTTAGCTATTTTGAAGCGTTCTTTTTTCTTTCCATTTTGGTAATTTGAGAAAACTACGTTGCATCTTTGCGTTCCCTCTTATTGCTTTGCCCAACTTCGATAATCGGGCAAGTGTTGAGATCAACACTTGACCGATTAAAGCATTTGAAAAACCGTAAATTTTTTAAATAATACGTAATAAACAAACAATCATATTACCAGGCCACGTGGATCAATATATATATATATATATATATATATAATATATATATATATATATATATATATATATATATATATATAATATATATATATATATATATATATATATATATATGTATGTATGTATGTATGTATGTATGTATGTATGTATGTAGGTATGTATGTATATGTATGTATATATAGCATAAGTCTCTTTTACGAATTAGCTTGAATGCTAATGTACCTATAAAAATATCTCACAATATATTGGTAAAAAAAAAACTTTGGACAGCAAAAGACTGCTAAGGCACCAACGTGACTCAACCTTCTCATCTAACATGTCTCAAGCTGTCGTGATGCTATAATACTAAATTAGAAACTTTAATCTTATTAGTAAGAGAGATGTTATTACATTTAAATTGTAAATTAGTAGCAAAGTGCGATATGAAATTCTTTCCATTCAAGGGTTCACATTCAAGCTACTTCGTAGAAAAGTCTTTTCCACATTTCTCGATGTTTCTAAATCACGGTGGAAATGTTATATGTTTATTATATGTTTATTTATAACAGTTTTTACCACTACTGCTACAACCACAACAGGTCACTTTTAGGTCACTTGACCACCAAAGTAGATTCCACGGACAGGCTCTACTATTGGATCATACCGGTTCTTCTTCTTCTTCTTCTTCTTCTTCTTCTTCTTCTTCTTCTTCATTTAATTTTTTCTTCAATTTAATTGTTTTTCTTTTTAATTGATATTCACCTTTGTTTTACTCTTAGTTGAAAAAGTTGAAAGACTGAAACCGGTACTAACCATTACAAAATGTATTTCATGATAAAATTATTTTAGTATTTTCTACCATGTCTTACTTTCCTTATATATCTATATATACATATAGTGAGAATTTACAAAAAAAAAAAAAGATGAAGACGGGTGTGTAAACAACAAACAGATGTATTAGTTTAACGCTCGGGAAGTGAGAAAGTCTTTTACGTTTTGAGCCTACGCTCTTCAACAGAAAGGAACAAAGAAATAAACAGGGAGAGAAAATAGAAAGTAGGTATAAAATACATATACACATAGGCGCAGGAGTGGCTGTGTGGTAAGTAGCTTGCTAACCAACCACATGGTTCCGGGTTCAGTCCCACTGCGTGGCATCTTGGGTAAGTGTCTTCTGCTATAGCCCCGGGCCGACCAATGCCTTGTGAGTGGATTTGGTAGACGGAAACTGAAAGAAGCCTGTCGTATATATATATATATATATATATGTGTGGTGTGTGTATGTGTATGTGTTTGTGTGTCTGTGTTTGTCCCCCTAGCATTGCTTGACAACCGATGCTGGTGTGTTTACGTCCCCGTAACTTAGCGGTTCGGCAAAAGAGACCGATAGAATAAGTACTGGGCTTACAAAGAATAAGTCCCGGGGTCGATTTGCTCGACTAAAGGCGGTGCTCCAGCATGGCCGCAGTCAAATGACTGAAACAAGTAAAAGAGTAAAAGAGAAAAGAGTATACAAGGTGGATGGAAAGTAACTAGGCATAAGTAATTGCTTATAGAATTTTCAGTATCACTGAAATCTTGACGAAATCAGTTTTTAAACAGACAACACTAATGGGGATTTCTTATTTTCTTATTGTCTTATTTCTTACTAGCACTATCGCCCGGCGTTGCTCGGGTTTGTAAGGGAAATAACTATATAAGCATTTTTAGAGAGTTATAGCCAAAAATAGCAAATAATGCATTAAAAATGGAAAAAAAAATGATGGTAATTTTTTTAAAATCGTTGACTCATCGTAGACATTTTTAGAGAGTTACTTCCCTTATATAATAGCGAAAAAATGCATTAAAATGGAAAAAAATGATGGTAAATTTTTTTAAATCGTAGACTCATCGTAGACGCGCGCTAATACCCAGAAGGACTCGATATGAATCACGACTATAAGATACCCGGTTTTGGTTAAACTGCACCGCAAAATGTGGGAGTAGTTTGGAATCTAAATCGTAGGAGACAGACACACAACTTCACTTTTACATATGAAGATTTCTTATTTTCGAGATGGCCGGTCGCTTGACTGTTCAGGAGCGAGCTAAGATAGCAGCAATTCCATTGTTTTGGTTCAGAGATCTAGGTGTGCATAGAAAGGTAATCATGCAACACACTCTCTCTCTCTCTCTCTCTCTCTCTTTTACTTGTTTCAGTCATTTGACTGCGGCCATGCTGGAGCACAGCCTTTAGTCGAGCAACTCGACCCCGGGACTTATTCTGTTTTTGTAAGCCCAGTACTTATTCTATCGGTCTCTTTTGCCGAACCGCTAAGTAACGGGGGCATAAACACACCAGCATCGGTTGTCAAGCAATGCTAGGGGGACAAACACAGATACACAAACACACACACAAATATATACATATACATATATACGACGGGCTTCTTTCAGTTTCCATCTACCAAATCCACTCACAAGGCTTTGGTCGGCCCGAGGTTATAGTAGAAGACACTTGCCCAAGGTGCCACGCAGTGGGACTAAACCCGGAACCATGTGGTTGGTAAACAAGCTACTTACCACACAGCCACACCTGCGCCTATGTCCGGTGACAATAAAATGTTGTCATGTAAAGCTGATGATCACGGGCTCTGTGAACGATGCAAGAAGAAGTGGCCGTCCAACCGCATCCCGATCAGCAGAGAATGTGGCAACAGTGCAGGAGCTGTTTAATCGCAGCCCGCAACAATTAACACGTCAAGCAGCTCGTGAAAGTGAAAGTGGAGTTCAGAACTCCAAGAAGTCCAGGTCTCATTCCATGTGATTTTTATCTGTAGGGTTAGACAAAAGAGATGTACAAGACAAAACCTCGCACACTAGAGGTTCTCAATGATATTCTAGGCCACTCGAGGAATCTGGTTGACGCCACTGGTGCTTACGTTGAAATATGAAGATTTACTTTCATTATCCCATGTAATAAAGAACATGTATCATTTGTTTCAATAAATTTGCAAAAGGAATATGGCTTTTATTACCAATTTCTAATACCTACTTACCTTCACCCACCCTGTTTATATACATACACATACATACATACATA
>NC_042997.1:16008087-16030587 GCF_006345805.1 Octopus sinensis | reverse complement strand
TTAAAAAACTTTTGGACCATTTTCACCCCCAACCGTCTTATTTCCTAAATGTCCAAATAGGTTTCTCTCTTAATATTTATTCCATATTTTTTTTAAATCTAGTATATACTGTCCTAAACGTTTTCGGGCCCAACATACACTATTTTCCAATTTACTTATTTATTTATTTATCCTATCCCATATAACGATCTCAATAGCTGGTCTTTTGTTTTTAGATTTCAACTGACCAATTATATCGAACGTCGGACCTTGGCCTATCACACTTCGGACAACAAGTGGAAGGGCTTAACTACCTACTAGTAAAAAAAAAAAATTACATTTAATCGATTAGCACTTTATTATAATAAATACTATTAATTAGTACTATAAACATAATTGCTAAAAATTGCTATGATTAATTTATAACCTTATTGTATCTTCACTCCCTTTCCGACTAAAACCTATTGGCGTATCCCACTATTATTTTTTTTTATTATTTATCCCTCCTGTCCCCCCTATTTAGGCCCTTCTTTTTTTTTTTTTTCTTCACTCCGAGGACGCTCCATGTTTCAGATCGGTTTTATTACCAAATATGATATTTTTAGCATATCAATGGCAATACCATACAACATTGGAAGCAGAAACAGCTGTTAGATGGGATGCAGTCTATTTGCATTGAATTTAGGAATAATAATTGATGTAAGTCAATTGTTGTTCATCAATATTTCTCCATTTTCTGTTTTATATACATACATACATATACATATATATATATATATATATATATATATATTACGACGGGCTTCTTTCAGTTTCCGTCTACCAAATCCAGTCACAAAGCATTTGGTCGGCCTGAGGCTATAGTAGAAGACAGTTGCCCAATGTCCCAAACCGTGGGACTAAACTCCGGAAAGTAAGCTTCTTACCACACAGCCACTCCTACGCCTATATATATATACTAGATAAGAAAATGGAGAAATACATCTAAATCAAATATTAATTACCAGATATATATATATATATATATATATACATATACACAGACACACACTGATTTTGAAGTTTGGCACTAGGTCAGCAATTTTGGGGCAAATTGATTGCATTGACCCAGTGCGTAAGTTGTATTTATTTTATCGGCCACGCAAGGCTGAAAGGTAAGGTTGACCTCGGCGGAATTTGAACTCAGAACATAAAGACAGACGAAATACCGGCGTGCTAACGTTTCAAGGGGCTAAACATATGGGGACAAACAAGAACAGGCAAAGGGATTAAGTCTATTACATCGACCCCAGTGCGTAACTGCTACTTAATTTATCGACCCCGAAAAGATGAATTACAAAGTCGACCTCGGCGGAATTTGAACTCAGAACATAACGGCAGACGAAATACTGCTAAGTATTTCGCCCGGCGTGCTAACGTTTCTGCCAGCTCGCCGCCTTATTTGAAACCAATATTATGAGGTGTAAACAAAACTTTACAATAGGTAAACGCTGTTATTTTATAGGTAAAGAAACCGTTCACCCAATTAAGGCCCATAATTCACCGAACTTTATAAACAGTGTTCTTTTTAAATCAATAACTATAAAACACACAAAAGCTTGTTTCAACTTTTTACACCTAAATAAAGCCACACATTAAAAATGGTGGTACGTATTGCAGCTAAGAGGACAACAGTATATTTAAGATACGGTGCGTTGCTCAAAGATACAATACACCAGTCAGGCCCGGGAATCGAACTTAGCCACAAAACTAACGATTTTCTCTCCTTCACATATACTCTTTTACTCTTTACTCTTTTACTTCTTTCAGTCATTTGACTGCAGCCATGCTGGAGCACCGCCTTTAGTCGAGTAAATCAACCCCGGGACTTATTCTTTGTAAGCCCAGTACTTATTCTATCGGTCTCTTTTGCCGAACCGCTCAGTGACGGGAACCGCTCTATCTATCTATCTATCCATCTATCTATCTATCTATCTGTCTATACATACACACACGCGCGCACACACACACATATGCATGTATGTACACATGAACACACACACACTTATATTGGTTTCAAATTTTGGTACAACGCCAGCGGTTTCGGGGGGTGAGTTACGTCGATTAAATCGACCCCAGTGCTCAGCTGGTACTTATTTTATTGACCCCGAAAGGGTGAAAGGCAAAGTCGACCACCTCGGCGAAATTTGAACTTAGAACGTGAAGACAGACGAAATGCCGCTAAGCATTTTCCCGGGTTGTAATGTTTCTGCCAGCTCGCCACATTCATGCGCGCGCATACACTCACACACACACACACACACACACACACACCACACACACACACACACACACGCCCGCACACACATACTTATATTTGTAGTGTTACAATTAGGACAGCTTTTTCAATCAGTTTCATTTTTTGGGTATTTCTGAAATTTATCAAATGCCTTTAAGAAAAGCATATACATTATATGATTTAATTTCACCTCTCCCGAGGCATTTTACCAGCAGAAAGATAAGTGAAATAAAATATACATTGATAGTGCATTGATATTGCACACGTCGTAAAAAACAGAGCAAGGGAAATGTCTGTTTTGACTTATACGATGAGATTGTAAAGCCACTTGATTTGCGAGAGATGGAGAGGGGTAGTGAAGGAGGGGATGGGAGGGGTGAGAGGGAGAGTATTGACAGAGCAAATGAATAAGAGAATAACCAAATATGTATAAAACGATTCAATGGTTTTCTCGTCGTATATGGAAGCAGCGGAAGTAGCGTTCGCTTAGATAATCGAAAGTTCTAGAAAAACTGTTGATGGCAGACAGCCAGTTCGTTAGATAGATAATTTTGGAAGACAACAACAAATAGAAAGAAGATCTCGAGATGAAAATCAGAGAAAAATGAGAGAAAGGGTGCAGAGAAGGAGTTGAAAAAGAATTTTAAAACATACATATAAAGATTCGACTGGAATGAAATCAAACAGAAATGTTTGTATTTTCAATGATGGCGCAGTGATTACCGAGAAAAGAATTTACTCAAAAATGGCGCAGAAATGCAATTACGGCAGTGAATTCTGTAAATCTCAATGAGAAAAGAGAACGAATTTAAAGAAAGAAAACGGAAGGTGAGGAAATAAAGTTATTACATTTGGCTACTACGTGTGTTAGATTCCATTTGGGACTATTGATGCTGTTATACAGCCGATATACTTTTTCTCATTGATTACTTGCACTGAACGATGTGATTCGTGAATATTCCTATAAAATATTCGCCATATTGTTGCCGTTGTTGTTGCTTAGACCTACATTGGTACTGATTACATCTTCTAGACTTCTATTATAATTCCATTCATATCCTAAGATGCTTTAAAGGGATATTAAATTGACGTTAGTACTTGAGAGTCACTTTATCATATCCACACAGGAAGTATGTAAGCAAAGTATAGACCTCAGCAAGATATGAATTTTGTATGTGAAAAACTATGGCTAAATACTACTGACATTTTGTTCCTTCTCACTAACGATTCTCCAAACCTTCCCTACCTATTTCTAGCAAGCTGAGCAACCGGCTAGAAATAGGAATAATTACTTGGGTGTTTTATTTCTTGCCAGACAACTATACCAGATATTGTATAACTTTGTGTAATAAATATTTTATAAGTTATGTAAATCGAGAGTCGTTATCGAAGATATACTGGAATTCTATTTTTATTAGCATTGTCTGATCAAAAAAGTGAATGTGTGTGTGTGTGTGTATGTGCGTGTGTGAGTGGGGTGTGTGCGTGTGTGTGCAGAAGCGTACACATATCCACATGGTCATACATATACACAGCTACCATAGGTGTAATTTAATGAAAAAGGTTCCAAAATGGCTAAAATGTTACCAAATAAGTGTTGATATCATATTCTCATTATTTTGAGACGAGGCCAAATCCGAGAGTAAGTCGATTACATTGACCCCAGTATAAATATATATATATATATATATATACACACACATATATATATATATATATATATATACAACATACGAATACTTACATATACGCACGTATACATACATACATACATATATATATATATATATATATACATGCACGTATGCCCTAATTATAATTTTAATTATAATTATTACCTATCAGATTTTATTCCCATGCTAGCCACTTGATATGATCGGTATTTTAAATAACTATCTTATCCTTATATATATATATATATATATATTATATATATATATATATATATATATATATATATATATATATATATATGCATATATATATATATGTATATATACAATATATGTATGTATGTATGTATGTATGTATGTATGTATGTATGTATGCATTTACGACGGGAACGGGATTCTTTCAGTTTCTGTCAACCAAATCCACTCACAAGGCAGAAGACACTTGTCCAAGGTGCTATGCAGTGGTACTGAAGTCGGAACTATGTTTGGAAGCAAGCTTCTAACCAAGCAGCCACGTCTGCGCCTATGAATACTTTTTTTATGATGGTCATGTGAGGGTTAAACACACCAAATCCAACTTTCATACTTAAATTGATATCAGTTTCAAATTCCGCCGAAGTTGATTTTGCCTTTCATCCTTTCGGGGTCGATAAAATAGGTACCAGTTGAACACTGGGGGTTGATGTAATCGATTACCCCCGTCCCCCGAAACTGCTGACCTTGTGCCAAAATCTGAAACCAATATTCAACTAGCGGAATCGTTAGCATACTGGACAAAATTCTTAGTGAGATTTCGTCCGTTTTTATGTTCTGAGTTCAAATTCCGCCGAGGTCGACTTTGCCTTTCATTCTTTTGGGGATCGATAAGTTCTAGTCAAGCACTCGGGTCGATGTAATCGATTATCCCTCATCACGTCCAAAGAATTTCTGACCTTGTACCTATAACAGAAAGAAATATTAATATTTATAATATCAATACATATTTGGTAATATTTTGGTTCTGCATGCAAAATGTACGTAGAATCGAATTATTCAACGTGTACTTTACCAAAAATCAGCAGCATGTGGTTTGCAAGAGATTTGGCTATTATTTCTAACCAGTCGACCAATTACTCTGAGTCTCCTATGTTGACTCGGATAAATCGTATATGTACCTGTAAGATATATAAGTAGGTGGATCTAGAGCACCATTCAAAACTATTGAATCAAAACAGTACGTATTTCAAACAGAGCAATAATGGTAAACATCTGAACAGTTGTATTTTGTGTATGCTTGTGTGTAAACGGATAGAGTTATAGTCTTTCATCAACTGTTGTCAGGCCTAACAGTTAAGTATAATACGAGAACATAAACAAACCAACACCGCTTGTCGAACAGTGGTCGCATGTGCGCGCGCATACATGCATATATATGTCTGTACGACGGTCTTCCACACAGTTTCCATACACTAAATTCGCTCAGAAGGAACGAATCAGCCCAGGGCTATAGAAGAATAGAAGAAAATTTCCAAGTTGCCGCGCAATGGGACTGACCCCGAAACCAGACGACTGCAATGCTGGCTTCTTAACCACCCCGTCTGCACCTAAGCCATATAGTTAATTTACGCTTACTTAGACCACCAATTTCCTAGAGAAATGCATGAACATCACGCAGTTTTATTTCCTTTGTCCATAAATTTTAAATAGTTTTGCACCTAAATAATAATAAATGAGATAAACAGCTTCAAGTAATTGTCCGAATAGACGTAAAAAATTGGTCGAAAAAAACCAAAAATTATTTAAAAGCAGTAATCAATAACGGTATATTCTAGTTATTCTACATTGTATAAAGTCTTAATATCTTTGATGTTTTTGCTTCAATTTTCCTTCTGTGGTCAAATCTCTTTCGGTTGTAGAGAAAAAAATTGTTTAGCCGGTAAAATATCTATAACGTGTGTGTTGGCCAACTATTCATAACTATTGATAATTATCGATTTACCATCATAGGAAAATTACTGTTCATATGAAACTGTTGGAGACATCAAATATAAACAATTCCTTTGGTCTGCAAATTGACCATAATTTTGAAAAAAACGATTTAGCGATGTATCATTTGCAGCTTGTCTCTCTATTCAAGATAACGTTTGCTATGCTTTGTTAGGACAACCAAAATTGTATGTCAGATGACTGTACGTGTATGGATTCATGAGATTTGAAACGAGACTTGAAATCAATGAGCATAAGTTAATGTACTTTGATAAGGTACTCAGCTTAAACTAAACAATATGGTTTCAATTCTTACCTGTCCTTATTCACACACACGCGCGCGCACACATGCCATTTCTGCCTCTCGTCAAGCAGGAATGTCCACTTTAAAATGCTGTTCTTAGTTTTTTTTATCTACCTGCGAATGTTCCATGTGCACAAATGAGGCTTTAGCGAACGCCGTTACTTTCATAGAGATGGCAACAGTAATAGAAGCTTTGATACTTTCGGTCGTGGACAAGATGGCCGTAAGGTCGCTGCTGCTACTAGTAGCTACTCTGGTAGTGGAATACCATTGTAGTTTAAATATTTATATTTCTTATCCATTAAATTTGTATCTATTCTTTTTCTGATGATGAATGTAGATGAGGTATGTCAGTTTTTGTATATGGACTGCCTCAGTAACCTGTCTAAGCTTCGAATCACATAGGTATGAAGAAAAGATTTTTATTTCGTCATTGATTATCTATCTCTGACGTTTATCTGAAATAAAAATGACCACTCTCCCTTGCTCACGGTCATGTAAGCAACAAGGATATACAATGGCAAAATCCTAAATAAGCAAATTAACTGTATCTATTTTCAACGCTAACGGTGTAGCAAAATTATGAGGCATGCCCATTAAGTAAAGGCAAAAGGCCAGCAATTTTTATGAAAGAGGGAGTGTTACTCTATTATATCGATCCCAATATTTGATTGTATCTTATTTTATCAACTCCGGACGGATGAAAAGCAATTTCAACTCGACGGGATTCGAACTCAGAACGTAGTCACGCAAGTAAATACCGCAAAGCATTTCCCCCGACTAGTTAACGATTCTGCCAATTAGCTCGCTATCTTAATTATCCTTTCTACTATAGACACAAGGCCTGAAATTTTTGGGGAGGGGTAGCCGATTACATCGAACCCCCCTACCACCACCACCACCACCGGTGCTTATCTTGTACTTATTTCATCGGCTCCGAAAGGATGAAAGGCAAAGTAGACTCAGGTGGAATTTGAACTCAGAATGTAAAACCGGAAGAAATTCCACTAAGCATTTTGTCTGGCGTGCTAACAGCTTTAATAATAATAATAATATAATAATAATAATAATAATAATAATAATAATAATAATAATAATAATAACTGCTCAATGACACGCAGTACGGGTATAAAATGTTTGATAAAAATATAAATCATCTCATTTACATGGATGATTTAAAGCTTTTTGCAAAACATGACCAACAACTCAAGGGCTTACTAGCGATAGTCAAACAATTCAGTGACGACATCAGAATGCAATTCGGCCTCGATAAATGTGCAAAAGCTACCTTTATCAAAGGAAAAATGACAGAAACATCTAACGTTAACCTTGACCAGCAGAATATCATAAAAGAACTAGACCCAGCGGAGAGCTACAAGTACCTAGGGGTAATTGAAGGGAACGGAATAAGGCATTCAGAGATGAAGGAAAATATCAGGAGAGAATGTTATCGAAGAGTGAGAGCAATACTCAAGACAGAGCTGAATGCAAGAAACAGGATCGAAGCGATCAATGCATTAGCCATACCAGTCGTGACTTACAGTTTCAATATCGTTAACTGGTCAATTACTGACATATGTCAGCTTGACAGAAAAATACGAAAACTGTTGACAATGCATAGAATGCACCACCCTAAGGCAGATACAGAACGACTTTATCTGCCAAGAAAAGAGGGAAGCCGTGATCTTTTACAACTGGCAATAACAATGAAGATTGCTACAATCGGCCTAGACACCTACCTGGAAAAGTCTGAGGACTGGATGTTAAAACTTGTCTCAAAACATGAAAACAAGAAAGCATCATACTCAGTAACAAAACAGACAAAGGAATATCTAAGTGAATTCCGAATACAACAAATTTCGGAATTAGAGATAATCATACAAGAAACAAGCACAGAAAAAGCTAAGCGCATGAAAACCCGTGCCAAAACTGCAGCCTTAAATATTCTGAATAATAAATGGCAAGAAAAACCTCTCTATGGCAAATACCCAAAGAGAGCGAATAATGCAGATATTGACAAAGCCCTTACCCAACAATGGCTAATGGCCTCTGGCTTAAAATCTGAAACAGAAGGGTTTATCATAGTAGCTCAAGATCAATGCCTACCAATAAGAAACTACCAGGCCAACATATTAAAGAACGGCAGTAGCCCAACATGTCGTGTATGTCGACAACAAAATGAAACCATTGATCATGTTGTCTCCAAGTGCAGTCTTCTAGCGCCTACAGAGTACCTCAACAGGCATGATAGAGCTGCACAATATAATCACTGGGTAATTTGCAGAAACCTGGATTTGCCCCATGAAAAAAACTGGTGGGAACACAATCCACTTCCAGTGCTTGAAAATGACCACATCTCACTCCTCTGGAACTTCACCATTCAAACTGACAGAAAGATAGATGCAAACAGGCCAGGCACATTATATTGAAAGACTTCAGACAAAGAACATGCCTCCTCATTAATATGACTGTCCCAATCGATATAAACGTATCTGTCAAGACCTACCAAAAACTTAGCAAATATAAAGATCTTGAAATATAAATCAGCAAAATGTGGAACCTGAAGACTAAAACAATACCTGTTGTCATAGGTGCCCTGGGAATGATAGCGAAAGGGGCTGATTGCTACCTAACTCAGATACCAGGAAACCCCAAAATGGCAGAAATTCAAAAGATAGTGCTCATGGGAACTGCTCATATCCTACTCAAAATACTCTCTATGTAATCTCAAGGTTTAAAACAAACTTTTTTTTAAAATTTATTTATTAGACATTCACTAGTACAACACCAAAAAAACAACCAAATATATGGCACACTAGGCATAACAACAACGTGAACTTCCAGCCTGTTGTCTCTTGAGGTCTCTGGGTGAGACTTGGAGCCAACTTGTACAAATATAAAACAAAAGTCAAACATATAATGATAATAATAATGATAATAATAATAATAATAATAATAATAATAATAATAATAATAATAATAATAATAATAACAATAATAACCATACTCTGGGATATGCCGATACACACAGATAGAGAAATTAAGGCCAACAGGCCAGATATAGTTGTCAGAGATCATGAAGAAAAAAAATGCTTTCTAATTGATGTATCAATACCGGCAGATGACAACGTGTCTCTAAAAGAAATGGAGAAACTCTCAAAATACAAAGACCTGGAAATAGAGGTAACCAGAATGTGGAATCTGAAAACAGAAACAATTCCTATCATAGTAGGTGCATTAGGCATGATAAAAAAATATTCAGACAAATACATAACAAAAACACCAGGACTTACAAACACATATAACATACAGAAAATTGCACTACTAGGCACTGCACACATCCTACGCAGAACACTTTCCATACAATAACCATCAGAGCATCACAACAAATCACAACACATACCCAAGGCACACAGAGCTGCGCTCGGTAGTGAAGTGAAAGCACGCTATAAAAATAAAACTACTGAATAATAATAATAATAATAATAATAATAATAATAATAATAATAATAATAATAATAATAATAATTTGAAGTGAGACAAGTTAGTAATATTTTCTTGTGGCGGCATGGCACAGTCGTGATTCGCCCAAAACATCCAATTACTGCTGACTGCAGAAGGTTACATGTGGTAACTTCCGCCCGGCGGCGAAGCGCGCCAGTTTTGAAAGGCAAAAAGTCAGTTGCCGGTAGAACGTTGAGATGTAGGCATCAGCTGCTGATTTAACGTCCAGATGACAAGACACGTTGCCGATTCAACGCCGATTAGTAAACATCATTTTTACTGCTATGGGATTGCAACCTCGCTTTACTACTAAGCTATGAAACTCATCTTGCTACTCTCAAGTACCGAATCTAATCATCTCGGATGTTATGGAGATTATTAACTTATGTCTCACACTGCACCCTGTTGATTTGAACACTTAATTACCTCGTGATGTGCTTTCTACTACCACATGTGTGATTTACCATCAAGGAATAAATTGTTATTTCAGTTCCATATTCAAGAGATGAGGAATTATTTACATTATTTACATTTGACGGATATTTGTCCTCATCTTGTTTGTTGTTAACATAACGTTTCGGCTGATATACCCTCCAGCCTTCATCAGGTGTCTTGGGGAAATCCCGAACCTGGGTTCTCATTCCTAAGGTATTTTCCGATGTTGTTGTTGTTGTTATTATTATTATTATTATTATTATTATTATTATTATTATCATTATTATTATTATTATTATTCAGGTCACTGCCTGGAATCGATCTCGGAATCTTGGGGTTAGTAGCACGCATTCTTAACCACTACGCCCACGGGCATACGGCGTACTGATTAAGAGCGTGGGCTACTAACCCCAAGATTCTGAGTTCGATTGCAGGCAGTGACCTGAATAATAATGATGATAATAATAATAAGGAGAAGAAGAAGAAGAAGAAAAAGAAGAAGAAGAAGAAGAAGAAGAAGAAGAATAGCAATAGTAATAATTCTGATTAGCCACAATTCCTCAAAGAAAGAGAGGATATTATAAAAAAGACAGAATACAAACATGGTGAGCAAGGTTTAGTGTAAAAACCGGATAAGAAAAAATAAACACGACGAAAAGATCAACAAAAAATATTCACCAATGAGGAGGAGGCCCTACCGAGAGCTACTTAAGAAAAATACCACAAAGGTCTGGAACAAAAGCCAAGTGCCAATATAGTTGTGAAAGATGACCGTGAAAGAATGCACCTTATAATCAATACATCAATCTGAACAGTTTATAATCAGTCTCAAAGAAATGATTACAGGAATAGCCCGAAAGAGGGGGTTGAAATCAAAAAGAATTTACATAATAATAGCCTCCTGTGGAGTAACTTTATTTTAAGCTCAATTGCTATTTTTCTCTGAAAGAGGCATCTTGTAAAGTTCAGAGAGAAAACAAATAAAACAGCTCGGATTTATGCTTAATAAGGTGGTTGAGTTGGCAGAATCCTTAGCGCAAAATCCTTTGCGGAATTTCTTCCGTTTTTACGTTATAACTTCAAATACCGCCGAGGACGCCTTTACCTTTCATCCTGTCAGGGATCGATAAAGTAAATACCAGTTGATCACTAGGGTCGATGTAATCGACTTACCCTCTCCCACAAACTTACTGGCCTTCTGCTAAAATTTGAAACTAAAATCTATTTTATTGTTACTAACTCTATAAGTTATATTAGTGGAGGCGCAATGGCCCAGTGGTTAGGGCAGCGGACTCGCGGTCATAGGATCGCGGTTTCGATTCCCAGACCGGGCGTTGTGAGTGTTTATTGGGGGGATGGTGGTGATCCCTGCTGTACTCTTTCACCACAACTTTCTCTCACCCTCACTCTTACTTCCTGTTTCTGTTGTACCTGTATTTCAAAGGGCCGGCCTTGTCACTCTCTGTGTCATGCTGAATATCCCCGAGAACTACGTTAAGGGTACACGTGTCTGTGAAGTGCTCAGCCACTTACACGTTAATTTCGCGAGCAGGCTGTTCCGTTGATTCCGATCAACCGGAACCCTCGTCGTCGTAACCGACGGAGTGCTTCCACTCCAATTGTGACGATGGAAACTGAATCAATGACTTGATTGGAAGACTGAACTGTCTGATCAACCGGAACCCTCGTCGTCGTAACCGACGGAGTGCTTCCATCCCATAAGTTATATTATAACTAACTCTATAAGGTATTTAAAAACATTTTTTTTTTCAGTAACCTCAATAACCATTTTCTATCTCATCATTATCATAAAAAGGTTATATTAAAGATGTATAAATTCATGCATTAAAATAAAAATAAAAGTATTTATAAAATATGGAATTCCTACGTGTCCCGCTAGTATTCAGTAGTACATTTTTTGAAACAAACTAAAACACGAAAAAAAGTTTTAAAAATGCCCTGCCTTGAGCATCTAACAGCTTATCAACACAAAGCTCACAGTACCCATAATGGCCAAATGTTAGATGCTTTCCTAACGGCCATATTTAAGAATTTTCTTCATCGGCAAAAACACGGTTTTCCCCAGTGATAACCTCTTTCAATAAATAGATTTCACTCTGCGAAGAACTGGCGGGGTAAACAATAATCTCGACTGAACTAAATTCTTTGCTCTTTATTCCATTCACAGTTAAACTTCTCACAAAAAGCTAATAAATATTTCATAACAACATACATACGTATAAGCACACAGAGATATTTGCATATGTATATATTATATGTATGTATGTATTATGTGTGTGTGTGTGAATGTGTATAGAGAGATAGATGATATACACACGATATATAAACATATATATATATATATTATATATATATATATATATATATATATATATATATATATATATATATATATATATATATATATATATATATATATATATATATATATATATATATATATATACATATAAACAATAGTAGCGTGGAAGGTGTTTATAAGCCATTTAAGAAACACAAAAACCGTTAGATTCACTTCAACATTTAAATTTAATTTGCCAAAATATTTTCGTCGCTTTGAGACCGCGACCTGTTCACTAACAAAATTCCGTTCTGCATCTCAGATGCAACACAGAATTAATCCCATTGTCTATCCTTGTTTGCCACCCCACCCCCTGTGTTTAGCCCCTTGTGGACAATAAAGAAATAACAAACGTTAGCATGCCGAACGAAATGTTCTTTATGTTCTAGGGGCTAAGGCAGCGAGTTGGCAGAATCGTTAGCACTCCGGGCGAAATGCGGTATTTCGTCTGCCGCTACGTTCTGAGTTCAAATTCCGCCGAGGTCGATTTTGCCTTTCATCCTTTCGGGATCGATTAAATAAGTACCAGTTACGCACTGGGGTCGATATAATCGACTTAATCCGTTTGTCTGTCCTTGTTTGTCCCCTCTGTGTTTAGCCCCTTGTGGGTAGTAAAGAAATAGGTATTTCGTCTGTTGCTACGTTCTGAGTTCAAATTCCGCCGAGGTCAGCTTTGCCTTTCATCCTTTCGAGGTCGATAAATTAAGTACCAGTTGCATACTGGAGTCGATCTAATCCACTGACACCCTACTCAAAAAATTTCGGGACTTGTGCCTAGAGTAGAAAAGCTTTTTACTGGCTGGTGAATTGGCAGAATCGTTTAAGTTTGGAAAGAAGCGTTATAGAATTTCTTTCGACTCGTTACCTTTTGCGTTCAAATCTCGGGGTGACTGATTCGTCTTCATAGTACTTTTTTTATTTTCAGTTTTATCTCATATAGATATTAATAAAAAAAAAATAAATAAAATGTAATATTATGAGAAACTGCTTGTGAACCACAGTCACAATAACCTTATAAGGAATTTCTAAATATAAAAGAGTCCGAATATATATCATCCTATATATATATCACCTATACATATCACCTATGCATATAAACAATAAATTTAAGACAATAAAGACAACCACTACACTTCTATTATTAGGTAATATATACCGGAGTAAACACATAAATGTGAAACAAGGTTGAAAAACGAGTACTCAAATACCAGAGGTAGAGTTATATGCTTTATTTAAAAGCAGCAGAAATATAACAAAAGCTGTTACTTGGAGTTTCACGAACGGGAACGTGAAACTCCGAGTAACAGCTTTTGTTAAATTTCTGCTGCTTTTAAATAATATATATATATCATCATCATCATCATCATCGTCGTTTAACGTCCGTTCTCCATGCTAGCATGGGTTGGACGGTTCGACCGGGGTTCTGGGAAGCCAGAAGGCTGCACCAGGCTCCAGTCTAATCTGGCAATGTTTCTACAGCTGGATGCCCTCCTAACGCCAACCACTCCGTGAGTGTAGTGGGTGCTTTTTACGTGCCACCTGCACAGGTGCCAGGCGGGGCTGGCAACGGCCACGGTCAGATTGGTGTATTTTATGTGCCACCGGCACGGAAGCCAGTCGAGGCGGTGCTGGCATCGGCCACGAGTCGGATAGTGCTTTTTACGTACCACCAGACCAGGGATCCTGGCTGGTTCAATTCGATTTCGATTTCGCTTGCCCCAACATGTCTTCACAAGCAAAGGGGGTTGGCATGGGTGCCTGTCGTACGGTCGCATTGGAGTATTTTACGTGCCACGGCCACGAGTCGGATAGTGCTTTTTACGTACCACCAGGCCAGGGATCCTGGCTGGTTCAATTCGGTTTCGATTTCGATTTCGCTTGCCCCAACATGTCTTCGCAAGCATGGGGGGTTGGCATGGGTGTCTGTCGTCGGATGAGGTTCTATATCGACTTCGCTTGCCTCAACCGGTCTTTGTGTCCAAGGGAGGAAAGGCATTCATAAGTGGGCTGGGCTCACTTGTCCTGCCTGGTCTTCTCACGTACAGAATATTTCCAAAGGTCTCGGTCTCTGGTCATTTCCTCAGTGAGGCCTAAAGTTCGAAGGTCGTGCTTCACCACCTCGTCCCAGGTTTTCCTGGGTCTACCTCTTCCACGGGTTCCCTCAACTGCCAGGGATTGGCACTTTCTCACACACCTATCTTCATCCATTCTCGCCACATGACCATACCAGCGCAATCGTCTCTCTTGCACACCACAACTGATGCTTCTTAGGTACAACATTTCTCTCAAGGTGCTAACGCTCTGTCGAGTATGTACACTGACATTACACATCCATCGGAGCATACTGGCTTCATTCCTCACGAGCTTACGCATGTCCTCAGCAGTCACGGCCCATGTTTCGCTGCCATGTAGCATGGCTGTTCGTACACACGCATCATACAGTCTGCCTTTTACTCTGAGCGAGAGGCCTTTAGTCACCAGCAGAGGTAAGAGCTCCCTAAACTTTGCCCAGGCTATTCTTATTCTAGCAGTTACACTTTCAGCGCACCCACTACTGACTTGGTCACCTAGATAACGGAAGCTATCACTACTTCTAGTTTTTCCCCCTGGAAAGTGACGGAAGTTGTTTTCTGCAGATTTTCGGAGGTTAATGCTCCCGAGCATCTGCCACATACAAAAACTATCTTCCCAGTTAGCCTACCTTTGACATTGCTGCACCTCTTATGTGTCCATAGCTTACACTGGGTACATCTTATAGAGTTTCTACCTACACCTTTTCTACAGATCGAGCAGGGCCATCTTCCTGAAGATATTTGTGGATTGTCTACCTTTCTACTTATTAGTACTTTGGTTTTAGCTAGGTTGACTCTAAGGCCCCTTGATTCTAAACCCTCCTTCCACACCTGGAACTTCTCCTCCAGTTCTGATAGTGACTCAGCAATAAGACAAGGTCGTCAGCGTAGAGGAGCTCCCAGGGACAGCCTGTCTTGAATTCCTCCGTAATTGCCTGGAGTACTATGATAAATAGGAGGGGGCTGAGTACTGAACCCTGGTGGACCCCAACCTCTACTTGAATTCTTCTGTGTACATGTTGCCAACCCTAACCTTACTTACGGTATCTCTGTACATGGCTTGCACAGTCCTCACCAGCCATTCATCTATCCCTAGTTTCCTCATTGACCACCAGATAAGGGATCGGGGGACCCTATCAAAAGCTTTCTCCATGTCAACGAAAGCCAGGTACAGGGGCTTATCTTTGGCTAGGTATTTCTCCTGCAGCTGCCTTACCAGGAATATAGCATCAGTGGTACTTTTCCCTGGCACGAACCCAAACTGCATCTCATCTAAACTAACTCTCTCTCTAATTAGTTGGGCTATGACCCTCTCCGTAACCTTCATTACTTGATCCAACAGCTTGATACCTCTGTAATTATTTGTATCTAGGGCATCACCTTTACCTTTGTAGCAGTTGACTAGTATGCTGCTGCACCAGTCATTGGGTATGACTCCTTCGTGTATCACCTGGTTGACTATACGGGTGACTAGGTTATAGCCGACACTGCCAGATATTTTGAGCATCTCTGCAGTAATTCCTGATGGGCCTGGGGCTTTCCCTGTCTTCATGCTTCTAATTGCCTTAGCTACCACGGAACTATCAACTCGGATAGCTGGTCCCTCTGTAGGGTCAACATTCGGCAGACTCTCTTTATCCCATTCATTTTCCTCATTCAGTAACTTTCATAGTGGCGTCTCCAAGCTTCTCTCTTTGCATCCTCATTTAGCGCAAGTGAACCATCCTCCATGCGAACACATTTCTCTCCTACCACATCACGATTCTCTCTCACACACTGTCTTGCAACACGAAATACCTCAAGTCTTTCATCCTCACGGCGCAGGACATTGGCAAATTTTCTCTTATCTGCTTCCCCTCTGGCTAGATAGACCTGTCTCCTAGCTTCCCTTCTGGCAGTCTGATACCCTTCCCTGCTACCACCGTTCTTCCAGGCCTTCCAAGCCTGTTTCTTTTGTCTAATAGCCCTGTCAACAATATTGTTCCACCACCACGTTATTTTGGGTCTTAAGGGGACTTTGCACCAGCCACAGATCTGGTCAGCGGCTTTCAGCAGGTTGTCCCTCAGAAACGTCCAGTTGTCTTCTACCCCATGTGTAGCTATACCCCTTCCACTTCGTCAAAGGCTTCAAGTAACATATCTCTAAATCTCTGTCCATTCGCAGGGGCTTTAAGCTTCCAGACCCTTCTTCTCCATGTTGGTCGTCTTCTAGTCGCCCTCTTAGTCCTGATCCTAAAGTCACTAACTACCAGTCTATGTTGTGGGGTGCATTCTTCGCCTGGGAAGGTTTTGGCATTTATAAGCAGCCATCTTCCCTTTTTCTGGCAAGGATGTAGTCGATTTGGCTAGTATGCCGGCCCGATCGGTAGGTGACCAGGTGGCTTGTTGGTTTCCTGAAGTTAGTGTTGCAGACCATAAGACTATTCGCATCGCAGAACTCCAGCAGCCTGGTTCCCTCCTCGTTGCGGGAACCATAACCGTAGCCTCCATGTACGCCATGGAAGCCCCCAGCATGTCGTCCAACATGCCCATTGAAATCACCAGCCACAAAGAGAAGGTCCCTGTCGTTCGTCGATGAGGTGGTCTGCAGTAGGGTGTCATAGAAACTGTCTTTCTGTCCATCGGGTAGCCCTGGCTGAGGGGCATAGGCCGATATAATGGTTGCTAATCTATTATGAAGCACTATTCTAATCTTAAGTATTCTGTCACTTACTCTGATTACCTCAATTACTCTATCTATCCATTTCTCAGCGATAAGTATACCCACGCCACCAACCCCGTCAGTGTTCCCTGCCCAGAAAATCTTGTACCTGTGTCCTTGCCTGTGAGGACCCTAGCAGATCCTCCTCTCCACCTTATTTCTTGCATACAACATACATCACACGTCTCCGTTCAAGCATCTCGACTATCTCGCCAGACCTACCTTTCAATGTGCCAACGTTGAGGGTGCCCACCCTGAGGGTGTGGGAGGTGTGGGCCTCTGAGACCCTGGGATGAGGGACAGCAGTGTTATGTACCTGAAAAGAAAGCTTGCATTTGCCAGATATCATACTGAGACTCTAGACTACAACCTGCATAAATTTCACAGTTTTTGCGCTATATGATCACAATAAACCCTACATAGGGGTGCGGGGGGGTCAAGAAGGATAGAAAACAGAAACTTCCGGTTCTGGTGGATGGGTGGGAGGGAGGGCGGGGGTCACCTCGAAGGAACAACAGGTTTTAAGTTAATACGTAGGGAATTTTCTGCAACAGAAATTACTGAACATCTAGGAACTTCGGGGTTCGAGAAGAACGTAATATAAATAAGAGAGAGAGAAAAAATTTCGTAGGGAATTTAGGGTATCTTTGGGGAAAGGAATAACGACGAAGGAACAACAGGTTTTAAGTTAATACGTAGGGAATTTTCTGCAACAGAAATTACTGAACATCTAGGAACTTCGGGGTTCGAGAAGAACGTAATATAAATAAGAGAGAGAGAAAAAATTTTTCGTAGGGAATTTAGGGTATCTTTGGGGAAAGGAATAACGATGAAGGAACAACAGGTTTTAAGTTAATACGTAGGGAATTTTCTGCGACAGAAATTACTGAACATCTAGAAACTTCGGGGTTCGAGTAAAACATAATATAAATAGGAGAGAGAGAGAATATTGTAGTGAATTCTGGGGATGGAATAATAACAGGATGACACTGAAATTAAAGGAGGAATTTAAAATGCATGACAGACAGGAAGCCATGCATACAAGATGGCGAAATAAATAATAGAGAAACGGGATTTAGAGTTACGAATCAACGCTTAAAAAAATGAATATGAATGACAGGTTGTAAGTTAAATTCGCTTAGCTGGTCATTTTTCGAGATATATATATATATATATATATATATACATACATATACATACATACATACATGCATACATACACACATACATACATACATACATATATACATTATGTATCTATATATACGTACATGCATGTATATGCAGATATATATGTGGGTGTGTGTACATGCGTGTATGTATGCGTGTATGTATGCGTGTATATATATATATATATATATATATAGTTCAAGTTCATAGGAAAAAAGACGAAGACATGTATGAACAACAAGCAGGTATATTATTTTGATGCTCGGGAAGATGTAAAAGTCTTTTACGTTTCGAGCTTATGCTCTTCAACAGAAATATATATATTTATAACAGAAATATATATATATATATATATATATATATATTATATATATATATATATATTGACCAAAACAGTTTGATTTAAATTCGTTGGAATTCTTGAGTTTCAAGCGTGTTGGTAGTCGTCAGCCATTTTGAATTTGAATGACAGAAGTTGATTGTTATCACCGTAAGGTGGCCTGCGATTGGTCGAAGAAGGTTACGCGGTCTAGTGGTTTGATATTGGTATATGGGTAACAGTTGGAAAATACTGCATGGTGAACAGGAAATTGACGACGTGGCGGACAGGAAATGGATCACGTGGCGGATAGGAAATCGGTCAAGTTGTTGTTGGGGGGGGGGAGTATGATTTCGCTGCATCTATATGTGGAAGTGTAGACGCGCTCATGTGGTGTTGCGTGCATCTGTGTATTGATGCGAGCGTACACGCCTGTACATAGGACGCATGCGCACGTCTACACACAGGCACACACATACACTTGGATGAACACGCACGCGCGCACACTCACACACATGCAAGTGCATACAAACACATGCACACACGTGCAAGTATACACACACATGCACACACGTACACGTATACACACACATGCACACACGTACACGTATACACACACATGCGTATTCATTCACATGTACATATGTATATTCGCATGCTTACCAGTGTGCGAGCACACACGCATTCGCATACACATGTACATGAGTATATATATATATATATATAATATATATATATATATACCAACATCAAACCACGAGACCGCGTGACCTTCCTCGACCAATCGCAGCCCGCCTTACGGTAAAAACCAGCAATTTCTGTGATTCAAATTCAAAATGGCTGAAGACTAGCATCACGCTTGAAACTCAAGAGTTCCAACGAATATAAATCAAACTGTTTTGATCCATACATGTAACTCCCAATAAATTTGTTGAGTGCTCTTCTTTCGTTTGTCTACTCACTCGTATATATGTGTGTGTGTGTGTATGTGTGTGTGTGTGCGCGTGTGTGTGTGCGAGTGTGTGTGTGTATAACAAAAGTCGGGATGTGTGGTGCTCAGTTATTACATAAATGAAAAATGCATCAAATAATACAAAACGTACACGTAGGACAGACACGAGGACCTTTATTCCTCCTCAGTTATCGACCATAAATACTAATACCCAGTTTCGTGCCTTTAACGATAAGGCTGGGAACTTCGGTTATCAGCGGCACCCGCAAGATTTGCGTAGAATTAGGGCGCAAGCAAACAAAACAGTACAGCGTGGACGTACGAAAGCAAAGAAATGTATGTGTATATATGCCTGTCTTTTTTGTGACTGTTTATGATTCTACCTATGAGTCATTTATTAGTCTCATAATCTTCCTTTGTCTATAAACAGATACATGCAAACCCTCACGTAGCCACAAAACGCCTGTATGTGTGAGAGAGAGGTGTGAGAAGAGTATGTGAGAGGAGGAGGAGAGGAAGAGGTAGGGGAGAGTATGTTTGTGTGTGTTTATGTGCGCAGTTTTAGGATAGAAAATACCACTAGAAATGAAAATGAGTGAAGAAAAATAACTCAGAGTGGCCAGTGATATGTACTCAAGACAACAGATACGAGTATATTAAATAGTATACAAATAGAATTATCGATGTTTCTTGGATGGCAGAACAATAAATTCTAGCTATTGTGGGTATTTACGAAGAACAAAGAATACGTACCTAGGTTTTATCGATATCATGTGCTACAGATTATGTCAAGAGGTCACCCATTTCAACCTAGTACTCGGAACTAAATTACTCTTGCTTTATATTGCGTGTATATACATTACAGATAGGAGTGGGGCATTGAATTAAAGCGAGGGAGTGTTGAAAAAGTTTTACTAAACCCAAAATTTTTTAGCCCTGGGCTGACCAAAGCCTTGTGAGCCTGTTGTATATATATGTATGTGTGTATGTGTGTGCATATGTACGTATGTATGTATACATATGTGTATATGTGTGTGTGTATGTGTATGTCTGTGTGTGTCTGTATCTTTGTGATTATACGTGTTTGTGTGTCTGTGTTTGTGTTTGTCCCCATCACCGCGTGATGCCTGGTGTCGGTTTGTTTACGTCCCCCATAACTTAGCGGTTCGGCAAAAGATACCTATAGAATAAGTATCCGAGTCCAGAATAATCACTGGAGTCGATTTGTTCGACTAAACCCTTCAAGCCGCAGAGAAAGATAAAAGATAAATTGCTAAAACGTCTGAGAAGTAATGACTAAGTGTACACTCTATTTTCTATGTGAAGTCAGATCCGAACAGATCTTATTTCTTTACTACCCACAAGGGGCTAAACACAGAGAGGACAAACAAGGACAGGCAAACTGATTAAGTCGATTATATCGACCCCAGTGCGTAACTGGTACTTATTTAATCGACCCTGAAAGGATGAAAGGCAAAATCGACCTCGGCGGAATTTGAACTCAGAACGTAGTGGCAGACGAAATACGGCTAAGCATTTCGCCCATCGTGCTAACGTTTCTGCCAGCTCGCCGTCAGATTCAAATAGATCTGCTAGCATCAATCATATGAACCAGTAATAACATTTCATTCGTGTAGCCGACAACAACATTCTAAGAAGGTGCCATACGGACAACCTGATTGGACAAAAAAAAAAAAAACAACAACAACAAAATAAACTATGTACATGCTTACAAGGGTGGATGAACTCAAGAAAGCGAAGGCCATCTATCAAATTTATTCTGCAGCGTTTATGAAAGCTTTTTAGTCAAGCCTTGTTGACTTTCTTGGCAACCTTGGAGCTGGTTGTCTATCGCAGATGCACTTGTCTTGTCAGCCCTCACACATGTAGAAACCTAACCAACTGCTGTGTTGGTCACGACTATTGGTGCAGCAACACATATCTACTACTGTCTTCTTGTATCCAAAACAATTAGATTATCTTTTTGCTTGGCGGCATGTCAATTTTGGAGAATCTTTTACTTTTAAAACTCATTTCTCCTTTCTCATTTGATGTTGTTATTGTTCTACTATCCTGATGACAGATAATTCTATTTGTATGCTACTTAATATACTCGTATGTGTTGTCTAAGGACTGAGTTATATATTTCATTTATACAACATGATTTTTTGTGGGGTGGGTAGGTTTTTTTTTTGAAGTATTACGTGTTCTGGAGATAATGCAGGACAATCGCTGTGCTAATAACAGATATTAAGGTAGAAACTCATGCTCCCAGCTGTCAATTTTGGAGAAATCTTGATTCTTAAAATTATTTTCCCTTTTCATTTGGAGTTGACAAGTTGCCAATTGATTCTTCAATCATTCCTCAACGGAGGCGAGGATAATTTTAATAAATCACCAATTCTTCCATTACCAGTAAGTTGGTCAAGCATGATCTCTTCGGCACGAAGCCGTGTTGGAATCAGAGATAGAGGCTGTGTTTTGGAGGTGGAGCATCATACTTTTCTAAGGATGGTTTCGAACATCTTGCTGATTATTGATGTAAGGAAACCGGTCGGTAGTTAAGCGGGTCTTCTCGGCTCCCTTTCTTGAAAATTGGGCAGATTATCGCTGTTCCTTCCAGTCCGCAGGTATAACACCCGTCGCCAATGACATATTGAATAGACGTGTTAAGGCTCGCAGATGACCGGAGCCAACGCTTTGATAACTCGTGGGTGTATGCCGTAGGGCCGTGACCCTTGTTGACATCGAGGCTTTGAATAACGCGTTCGACTTCGTCCCGCGTG
>NC_042997.1:15968087-16003087 GCF_006345805.1 Octopus sinensis | reverse complement strand
AGAATAAGTCCCGGGGTCGATTTGCTCGACTAAAGGCGGTGCTCCAGCATGGCCGCAGTCAAATGACTGAAACAAGTAAAAAAAAAAAAATATATATATATATATAGGTACGAATGTATGTATGTATGTATGTATGTATGTATGTATACGTATGTATGTAGGTAGGTAGGTTGATAGGTAAGTAGGTATGCATGCAGAGAAAGAGAGAGAAATTCAAAGGGCGGAAGGCAGGCAGCGAGAAAATAGTCAGACAGAACAAGGGGAAGGGTAGGAGGAGAAAGAAAGAGACGGCGATAGAGAGGTTGTTTTGTGCTTATTTATATATTTGATGTAGATATTTCTTGTTTTATTCTTTTTTTGATTCGTCTCAGTCATTGAACTTCAGCTACGTTGGGACACCTCCTTCAAATCGACCCAGTACTTTTTAAAATCCGGCGCTTATTCTATAGGATCGTTTTTACCAAACTACTTAGTTACAGGGACGTAAACAAACCTACACTGGTTACCAAGTTGTGGGAGACAAGCACAAATGTAACAACGTACGTTGACACACATACATTTCTCTTTTACTTGGACTTTAATATATATATATATACGCACACACACGTGTGTGTATGTGTGTGAGTCTTTGTCTCTCTACCACCGCTTGACAGCCGGTGTTGGTGTGTTTACCTCCCTGTAACATAGCGGTTCGGCAAAAGATTGCGATAGAAGAAGTACTAGGCTTTAAAAAAATAATTCCTGGTGTCAATTTGTTCGGCTAAGACCTTTAAAGGCGCTGCTTCAGAATGGTAGCAGTCAAATTATTGAAACAAGTTAAAAGAATAAAGAATACATATATATATATATATACCTACATATGTGTGCGTAGAAACACACATGCATACATACACGTATGTTTGTGCGTGTGTATGCGTACGGCCATATGGTTGAATACGTATGCGTAAAGAACTCTCTTTTACTTTTCTCTCCCTCCTTTAAGTTTAATTCAAGACGAAGCTCTGCCAAGTAACCAAGCAATCAACCAACCAATAAACACACACACACACACACACACACTGGCATTTCGTCGGAAACGACAATGAGGTTTTCCGGTTGATCCATTCGACGGAACAGCCTGCTCGTAAAATTAACGTACAAGTGACTAATAACTCCACCGACACGCGTACCCTCAACGTAGTTCTCGGGTAGATTCAGCGTGACACAGAATTGTGACAAGGCTGTCTCTTTGAATTACAGGTACAATTCATTTTCGCCAGCTGAGTGAACTGGACCAACGTGAAATAATCTTACACAAGGCGTAGGAGTGGCTGTGTGGTAAGTAGCTTGCTTACGAACCACATGGTTCCGGGTTCAGTCCCACTGCGTGGCACCTTGGGCAAGTGTTTTCTTCTATAGCCTCGGGCCGTCCATAGCCTTGTGAGTGGATTTGGTAGACGGAACTGAAAGAAGCCCGTCGTATATATGTAGTTATTTATGTATGTGTGTGTATATGTTTGTGTGTGTCTGTGTTCCCCCCCCCCCAACATCGCTTGACAACCGATGCTGTTGTGTTTACGTCCCCGTAACTTAGCGGTTCGGAAAAAAGAGACCGATAGAATAAGTACTAGGCTTACAAAGAATAAGCCCTGGGGGGCGATTTGCTCGACTAAAGGCGGTGCTCCAGCATGACCACAGTCACATGACTGAAACAAGTAAATGACTCAGAATGCGCCGCCATGAATCGAACTCCCAACATTATGATCGCGAGCGGAATACCCTAACCACTAAGCCATACATTTTTACCACACACACACACACGAAAAATCAATGTAACTTTCACGACATAAAGTATTAATATCAGATTTAGTTCGAGGCGAACAAACTGTTCCAAGTAGAGATGGCATAGAAAGTTAACGTTGGTTGTTGCTAATAAACACTCAGTTGCTAATAAACAACATGTTGCTAACAGAACCGACTGCGTGTTATTATTGTTAAATAAACTTGGGTCGTGGTATGGGGAAATATTGAGATGGTGAAGTAGGCGAGTTGTATTTGTATTTCTTGTATTGACGTGTCCGCTGATGAAGAGCCATTGCCCATCGCTGATAGAGATTACGGTTGAACGTCAAGAAAGGGGATCTATTTTTGTTATTGTTGTTATTCTTTTAGCCCCAAGACATCCCTAATTCAGAAAACTTGTAATAAAGGTTTCTTTTTCTTCTTTTTTTTTTCAGGTATCATGCACCATCTTTTCTCAAAGCGGAAAACTTGTAATAAAAGGTGTTCTAACCATGACCACACCGCTTTTTCTTTTTCTTCTTTTTCTTCTTTTTTTTTCAGGTATCATGCACCATCTTTTCTCAAAGCGGAAAACTTGTAATAAAAGGTGTTCTAACCATGACCACACCGCTTTTTCTTTTTCTTCTTTTTCTTCTTTTTTTTTTCAGGTATCATGCACCATCTTTTCTCAAAGCGGAAAACTTGTAATAAAAGGTGTTCTAACCATGACCACACCGCTTTTTCTTTTTCTTCTTTTTCTTCTTTTTTCAGGTATCATGCCCCATCTTTTCTCAAAGCGGCCAAATTTGCCTCCCGTTCTTCCGGGATGGATAATTAAAGTACCACAGATGTGGTGGTGGGCATCAAACTGGCCGAGTCGTTAAAGCGTTATATAGAATGACTTGGGTTATTTCTTCTGACTCACTGCGTTCTGCGTTCAAATCCCGCTGAAGTTAACTTTAACCATTTATCGTTTTTAAGATCAATAATAATAAATAAATAAAAAAAAAAACCCTACAAAACTACCAAACCTGAGCGGTGGGTTGATTGAACTGAGCTATAGCGATATCTTGCAAGTACTTTCCGCAGCTCTTTGTTTTCTGATTGCAACACTAACAACGACACTAGTACCCAGTTGTATTAATCTTAAGGCAGCTACCTTTCCCTTACATAAACATTGAAAGCGTGGAGAAGAGATTTGCACGGGCAATTACCAGGCTTCCTTAGTAAATCCTGCCCAAACCTGCTCAAGTGTAAATGATCGGCAGATGCTCTCTCTCTCTCTCTCTCTCTCTCTCTCTCTATATATATATATTATATATATATATATATATATATATATATATATTTCTTCCCTTTTTGCCATATACAGGTTACAAATTCTGTTTGTTTGTGGAGACTTTTTATTAGTAGAGGAAATAGTGATCAATTTTGGCTGCTATTTCTATTATTTTCGGTATGTGGTTTTGAGCAACTTGTTGCAATTAACACTTAATTATAATTATTATAACCCTTACCAAATATGGTCTTTTCCATACCGATAAATCTACTAGGTGAAATTTATTAATTTTATTAAATTAATTATATTCCACCCTTTTTTGCATATATATATATATATAGTCAGGTACTGGGATCGATTCTACTTGCATTCTTTTTTCTGTTTCTTCTCTTCTTCTTTCCCTCTCCTCTCTTCCCATTTTCTTTCTCTCGCTCATTCAGAACCCGTTACTCTGCACTGTGGAGAAGACGGGAAGTAGCAATTACAGTTTCCCTTACCCTAGCACTCCCCACAAAAAAAAAGCAAAACAAATAAACTAGAAAGAAAGAAAATGGAAGAAGGCTGACCTACAGGGCTTGTAACTTTTCTTTCAGCACGCCAAATAATACCAAAAAAAAAAAAAAAACTGCCCAGAGTAACCAAAGAGCATGACGGAAATTGATAGACCAAACCAATGTACAACAAAGCGGGAGTGGACAGACCAATGTGGATAGACCAAACTGCTGTACAAATAAATAGTGGGAGGAGATAGACCGATATGCTGTAGAACATGCCAGGAATGGATAGACCAACGTAGATAGACCAAACTGCTGTACAAATAAATAGTGGGAGGAGATAGACCGATATGCTGTAGAACATGCCAGGAATGGATAGACCAACGTAGATAGACCAAACTGCTGTACAAATAAATAGTGGGAGGAGATAGACCGATATGCTGTAGAACATGCCAGGAATGGATAGACCAACGTAGAGACCAAAACTGCTGTACAAATAAATAGTGGGAGGAGATAGACCGATATGCTGTAGAACATGCCAGGAATGGATAGACCAACGTAGATAGACCAAACTGCTGTACAAATAAATAGTGGGAGGAGATAGACCGATATGCTGTAGAACATGCCAGGAATGGATAGACCAACGTAGATAGACCAAGCTACTGTACAAATAAATGGTGGGAGGAGATAGACCGATATACTGTAGAACATGCCAGGAATGGATAGACCAACGTAGATAGACCAAACTTCTGTACAAATAAATAGTGGGAGGAGATAGACCGATATACTGTAGAACATGCCAGGAATGGATAGACCAACGTAGATAGACCAAACTGCTGTACAAATAAATGGTGGGAGGAGATAGACCGATATACTGTAGAACATGCCAGGAATGGATAGACCAACGTAGATAGACCAAACTTCTGTACAAATAAATAGTGGGAGGAGATAGACCGATATACTGTAGAACAGGCCAGGAATGGATAGACCAACGTAGATAGACCAAACTGCTGTACAAATAAATAGTGGGAGGAGATAGACCGATATAATGTAGAACATGCCAGGAATGGATAGACCAGCGTAGATAGACCAAACTGCTGTACAAATAAATGGTGGAAGGAGATAGACCGATATACTGTAGAACATGCCAGGAATGGATAGACCAACGTAGATAGACCAAACTGCTGTACAAATAAATGGTGGGAGGAGATAGACCGATATACTGTAGAACATGCCAGGAATGGATAGACCAGCGTAGATAGACCAAACTGCTGTACAAATAAATGGTGGGAGGAGATAGACCGATATACTGTAGAACATGCCAGGAATGGATAGACCAACGTAGATAGACCAAACTGCTGTACAAATAAATGGTGGGAGGAGATAGACCGATATACTGTAGAACATGCCAGGAATGGATAGACCAGCGTAGATAGACCAAACTGCTGTACAAATAAATGGTGGGAGGAGATAGACCGATATGCTGTAGAACATGCCAGGAATGGATAGACCAGCGTAGATAGACCAAACTGCTGTACAAATAAATGGTGGGAGGAGATAGACCGATATACTGTAGAACATGCCAGGATGGATAGACCAACGTAGATAGACCAAACTGATGTACAAATAAATGGTGGGAGGAGATAGACCGATATACTGTAGAACATGCCAGGAATGGATAGACCAGCGTAGATAGACCAAACTGCTGTACAAATAAATGGTGGGAGGAGATAGACCGATATGCTGTAGAACATGCCAGGAATGGATAGACCAACGTAGATAGACCAAACTGCTGTACAAATAAATGGTGGGAGGAGATGAACCGATATGCTGTAGAACATGCCAGGAATGGATAGACCAAACTGCTGTACAAATAAATGGTGGGAGGAGATAAACCGATATGCTGTAGAACATGCCAGGAATGGATAGACCAAACTGCTGAACAAATAAATGGTGGGAGGAGATAGACCGATATACTGTTGAACATGCCAGGAATGGATAGACCAACGTAGATAGACCAAACTGCTGTACAAATAAATGGTGGGAGGAGATAACCGATATGCTGTAGAACATGCCAGGAATGGATAGACCAAACTGCTGTACAAATAAATGGTGGGAGGAGATAGACCGATATGCTGTAGAACATGCCAGGAATGGATAGACCAACGTAGATAGACCAAACTGCTGTACAAATAAATGGTGGGAGGAGATAGACCGATATGCTGTAGAACATGCCAGGAATGGATAGACCAACGTAGATAGACCAAACTGCTGTACAAACAGATGGTGGGAGGAGATAGACCGATATGCTGTAGAACATGCCAGGAATGGATAGACCAACGTAGATAGACCAAACTGCTGTACAAACAAATGGTGGGAGGAGATAGACCGATATGCTGTAGAACATCCCAGGAATGGATAGACCAACGTAGATAGACCAAACTGATGTAGAAATAAATGGTGGGAGGAGATAGACCAATATGCTGTAGAACATGCCAGGAATGGATAGACCACCGTAGATAGACCAAACTACTGTACAAATAAATAGTGGGAGGAGATAGACCGATATGCTGGAGAATATGCCAGGAATGGATAGACCAACGTAGATAGACCAAACTGCTGTACAAACAAATGGTGGGAGGAGATAGATTGATATGCTGTAGAACATGCCAGGAATGGATAGACCAACGTAGATAGACCAAGCTACTGTACAAATAAATGGTGGGAGGAGATAGACCGATATACTGTAGAACATGCCAGGAATGGATAGACCAACGTAGATAGACCAAACTGCTGTACAAATAAATAGTGGGAGGAGATAGACCGATATACTGTAGAACATGCCAGGAATGGATAGACCAACGTAGATAGACCAAACTGCTGTACAAATAAATGGTGGGAGGAGATAGACCGATATGCTGTAGAACATGCCAGGAATGGATAGACCAACGTAGATAGACCAAACTGCTGTACAAACAAATGATGGGAGGAGATAGACCGATATGCTGTAGAACATGCCAGAAATGGATAGACCAATGTAGATAGACCAAACTGCTGTACAAACAAATGGTGGGAGGAGATAGACCGATATGCTGTAGAACATGCCAGGAATGGATAGACCAACGTAGATAGACCAAACTGCTGTACAAACAAATGGTAGGAGGAGATAGACCGATATGCTGTAGAACATCCCAGGAATGGATAGACCAACGTAGATAGACCAAACTGCTGTACAAACAAATGGTGGAAGGAGAAAGACCGATGTGCTGTAGAACATCCCAGGAATGGATAGACCAACGTAGATAGACCAAACTGCTGTACAAACAAATGGTGGGAGGAGATAGACCGATATGCTGTAGAACATGCCAGAAATGGATAGACCAACGTAGATAGACCAAACTGCTGTACAAACAAATGGTGGGAGGAGATAGACCGATATGCTGTAGAACATCCCAGGAATGGATAGACCAACGTAGATAGACCAAACTGCTGTACAAACAAATGGTGGGAGGAGAAAGACCGATGTGCTGTAGAACATGCCAGGAATGGATAGACCAACGTAGATAGACCAAACTGCTGTACAAACAAATGGTGGGAGGAGATAGACCGATATGCTGTAGAACATGCCAGAAATGGATAGACCAACGTAGATAGACCAAACTGCTGTACAAACAAATGGTGGGAGGAGATAGACCGATATGCTGTAGAACATCCCAGGAATGGATAGACCAACGTAGATAGACCAAACTGCTGTACAAACAAATGGTGGGAGGAGAAAGACCGATGTGCTGTAGAACATGCCAGGAATGGATAGACCAACGTAGATAGACCAAACTGCTGTACAAACAAATGGTGGGAGGAGATAGACCGATATGCTGTAGAACATGCCAGAAATGGATAGACCAACGTAGATAGACCAAACTGCTGTACAACAAATGGTGGGAGGAGATAGACCGATATGCTGTAGAACATCCCAGGAATGGATAGACCAACGTAGATAAACCAAACTGCTGTACAAACAAATGGTGGGAGGAGAAAGACCGATGTGCTGTAGAACATGCCAGGAATGGATAGACCAACGTGGACAGACGAAACTACTGTACAAATAAATGGTGGGAGCTGAAAGACCGATGTGCTGTAGAACATGCCAGGAATGGATAGACCAACGTAGATAGACCAAACTGCTGTACAAATAAATGGTGGGAGGAGATAGACCGATATGCTGTAGAACATGCCAGGAATGGATAGACCAACGTGGACAGACGAAACTACTGTACAAATAAATGGTGGGAGGAGATAGACCGATGTGCTGTAGAACATGCCAGGAATGGATAGACCAACGTAGATAGACCAAACTGCTGTACAAATAAATGGTGGGAGGAGATAGACCGATATACTGTAGAACATGCCAGGAATGGATAGACCAACGTGGACAGACGAAACTACTGTACAAATAAATGGTGGGAGGAGATAGACCGATGTGCTGTAGAACATGCCAGGAATGGATAGACCAACGTAGATAGACCAAACTGCTGTACAAATAAATGGTGGGAGGAGATAGACCGATATGCTGTAGAACATGCCAGGAATGGATAGACCAACGTGGACAGACGAAACTACTGTACAAATAAATGGTGGGAGGAGAAAGACCGATGTGCTGTAGAACATGCCAGGAATGGATAGACCAACGTAGATAGACCAAACTGCTGTACAAACAAATGGTGGGAGGAGATAGACCGATATGCTGTAGAACATGCCAGGAATGGATAGACCAACGTGGACAGACGAAACTACTGTACAAATAAATGGTGGGAGCGGACAGCACAATGTGCCAGGAATGGATAGACCAGCGTGGATAGACCAAACTACTGTACAAATAAATGGTGGGAACAGATAGACCGATGTGCTGTACAACATGTCAGGAAATGTATAGACCGAAGTGCGGTGCAACAAGGGACGCTTAATAAAGAATAGAAGTTATGATTGATCGGAAATTTGTCAGGTATTTCTATCTAGTCGCGGAACACTAAGAGGTCCTCTTCATGGTTTGTACGGATTGGTGTCGATTAGTATGGATAAATATTGAGCTTGGAAAATGTAGGGATCAACTGTATTGAGTGAACACAGAGGACGGAGAACAAGAGATTCTTCAAAAGAGAGTAACATAAGTTCAGAGAAATTACGAAACACTTGTTAGCTATCAATTTATTTGTTTATCACGTTTATATGGCAAATTTTTAAAAAAGACTCCGCCGGTTACGACGACGAGGGTCCCAGCTGATACGATCAACGGAACAGCTTGCTCGTGAAATTAACGTGCAAATGGCTGAGCATTCCACAGACACGTGTACCCTTAACGTAGTTCTCGGGGATAATCAGCGTGACACAGAGAGTGACAAGGCTGACCCTTTGAAATACAAGTACAACTCATTTTTGCCAGCAGAGTGGACTGGAGCAACGTGAAATAAAGTGTCTTGCTCAAGGACACAACGCGTCGCCGGGAATCGAACTCACAACCTTACGATCATGAGCCGAATGCCTAACCACTAAGCCACGCGCCCTCACATATGGCAAATAAACATTCTATGTCACGCAGAATCTCCCTGAGAATATGTTAAGGGTGGATACACACGTGTCTGTGTAAGGGTACATGTTAATTTCACGCGCAGACTGTTCCGTTGGTCGGATCAATTGGAGTCCTCGTCGTAACCGATGGAGGGCCAGTTATTTATTTGCTTGCGAAACAGTACTTTAGCTGATTGAAAATTGTCCCTTAATCTTAACCTTTAAAGAGTCGTCGTATCTGATGGAAACTGTTATCAAGGCTGATTACATGATATTCGAAAGACGAACAGTGCCAGAGTTCTTCTATGACAGTTGATAAAATAATAAATAAATGCGCCCTTTTAAAGCCTAGCCGGGCTCATGGGCCCGGTTTCCCGGTTTCTATGGCGTATGTGTTTCTCCAGCTGGACGGGACGCCAGTCCATCGCAGCGTTACTCATTTTTGCCAGCTGAGTGGACTGGAGCAACGTGAAATGAAGTGTTTTGCTCAAGAACACAACGCGTCGCCCGGTCCAGGAATCGAAACCACAATCTTACGATCATGATGCTGACACCCTAACCACTAAGCCACGCGCCTCCACATGACAGGTGATACAACGTCAAAAAAGTTAAATTCCCCTAATGTTACTGCTGTTAATATAAATACAGAGAATAAAAAAAAAAACGCCGGGAAAAATGTCTTGTGACGTGTGATACATCTCTGTTCTTAACCTAAATCCTACCGACGACGGGAAAATAACTTCAGGAGTCATTTCCAAATGAGTACCTCTTTTTTCAGTTGTGTAACCCAATCGATACTATAGTCGACTGGCAGAATCGTTAGAACTGTTGACAAAACGTTTCATGTTATTTGTTCCAAGTTCAAATTCCGCCGACGTCCGCTTTTTTCTAATTACTGTATTCGATTTAATCAGGTAACCATGCCTCATTAATTTGCCGGCTTTGTACCCGAATTAGAAATAATTATTATAGAATCTCTTGATCGCCGAAATAAATTCTTTGCTGTATTAAGATACCAGAATATTTCGTTTTTGGATTTGGTTTGCAAGATTCTTTATATGAGTTCGTGTGTTGAAGCATATTCTGTTGTGTCTGGGGAGAGTCATTTTCTTTCTGTGCCTTATAACGTAACACACTCACCGGTAAAATTTCCACTTAGGAAAACGAAAATAAGAAATAAGTGGAAATTTTACCGGTGAGTGTGTTACATTATAAGGCACAAAAAGAAAATGACTCTCCCCAGACACAACAGAATACCAGAATATATCTTACCAGTAAGGCCATTTCCATAGTGTTCTTTTATCAAATACTAGCAGTATCGCCCGGCGTTGCTCGGGTTTGTAAGGGAAATAACTATATAAGCATTTTTAGAGAGTTGTAGCCAAAAAGTAGCAAAAAAATGCATTAAAAATGGAAAAAAAATGATGGTAATTTTTTTTTAATCGTTGACTCATCGTAGACATTTTTTAGAGAGTTACTTCCCTTATATAATAACGAAAAATGAATTAAAATGGGAAAAAATGATGGTAAATTATTTTTAAAATCGTAGACTCATCGTAGACGCGCGCTTATACCCAGAAGGGCTCGATATTAATCATGACTATAAGATACCCGGTTTTGGTTAATCTGCACCGCAAAATGTGGGAGTAGTTAGGAATCTAAATCGTAGGAGACAGACACACAACTTCACTTTTATATATAAAGATGTATGCAATCACTGTTATAGAAGGTTGTCAGAATCATTAAAACGTCGGATATGTCTGGCTGTAACTGATACGGCACTTTACGTTCTAAGTTTAAATTCTGTCGAGATCATTTTTGCCTTTCATCCCTCCAGAATTGATATAATTAAGTACCAGTCAATTATTTGGGTTAATTTAAATCCACTGTCTCTTTTATATTGCCCTTTTTATTCTGGCCTTGTGAGTATATAAGAATTCAATATCATAATTCTTACATATTCTGCTGAGGCCGATTTTATCTTTCGTTCTTTCGGGGTCGATAAAATAAGTACCAGTTGAGAGGTGGGGGTCGATGTACTCGACTTACTCCCTCCCCGAACTTATTGGCCTTGTGCCAAAGTTTGAAATCAATATTATAATTCTTGCAATGATTAATGGAATAGTTTATTCGAGCGTATCACTCAGGCTTGCGAGGAAGGGATGGCTTCCCTTTGCAAATACTCCAAGGACACTGATATTGTGTCTAAAGCCAGCTAGAGACAAAGATCTCTTGGGGCTTTAAAGCTACAGTAACACCCCCTCCCCAATGTGGTTAGCCATGATAAGATGGCTTCTATACTTTACTTTATCATTTTAGTTTTGCTTTTAACAAAACACGACTAAAAAGCGACGGACTAAATATTCAGCAGCAACTCTTTGAAATTAAAAGCGAAACCATTATAAAATAGCCTGGAGTTGTGAAAGCGTGTGGCCCATTGCTTAGGAATATTTTGATTATGACCTTAAGGTCGCAGATTCAATTCCTAAATTTGGCGGCGCGATGTGTCCTTGAGCAAGGCACTTCATTTTGCGCTGGTGTACTCTACTCAGCTGTAGCAAGTACCGGTGCTGGTGTAACCGTTTCTTCCTTCAGCTAAGTGTCACGACCTCACACGCTGGGTGTCACGCCGGGGCGAGGGAGCCCGAGAGAGTGTCTATGCTCGCTCGCGACTACACAGGCATCATGCTTGTTGTTAAGTCATATTCACTTGTAAGTGACGACTGGTTGTACCGGATAGTAGAGTTGTTATTGTTACTGTTGTGTTGATTAACCCCAAATTGAACCTGATCTATTATTAAAGACGTTCTGATGTTGCTTTTTTATTATTTTTATTTCCTCATAAACATAAATTATCTTTATCGGACAGTGCATTCTTCATTTTTGTGGTCGTTGGGTATAATTCAAGGAAATTTGACTGTTATCTCTAGCAAGTCGCGTGACGACGAAAAGGCCCCTTCGTTGACTCGTGTACAATTATTGTGTAGGTAAAACAATTTTACGGCCAAACAAACTTTTACATGTTCTGCAGTATTTGATTAAAATCTTTAGTTAAGACAGCAATGCAGATGGTGTTAGGATTAAAATGACTATTTTATTAAAACTCAGTTGTATTTATTGAAATGGAGACAAATTCATTGTTAAAGTCAATAGCACAGGTGTGTGAAACGACCTCTGTTGATTCATTGTTTGATACAGGTGTTACAAAGACAATAGTAAACATTAGCGGCACAGATATTAAACACACACAATTTGTGGTGAGTATATATATATATATTAAGGAGGGTGTGTAAAGGTATTGCTAAGGATTAATGAAGAGTTTATGATCAGGCATTCAAGAATACAATGTGCTACAAAATCTTTTCGTATACCTATTTCATAGAAATTCGTTTCATCCAAAATGATCCTCAAGGTAGGTTTAAAAGAAAATTCTTGAATCACGAAAGGAGTTCCATTGACGGCTAAGTACTGTATGGGCATCATCTAAAAACTATAGTGTATTTTGAACAAGTCAGTTTGCTTTATGGTAAAGATACCAGCCTTATGGTTAAAGGTATTGGGTTCACGATCGTTAGGTTGATGGTTCGATTCTCGGACCGGTCGGTCCGAACAACACACTTCATTTCATGTTGTTCCGCTATACTCAGCAGAAACTAAGTTCCAGTAGCACCCGGCGCCTTAATGATTCTGCCAGCCTTTTATAATAGTAATTGCTGCAAACATTTGGTAAAAGAACACTTTGGAAATGGTCTCACTGGTAGATATATTCTGGTATCTTAATTCAAAAGATAAACAAGCAAAAGATAAACAAAAAAAAATATTGTTCAAAATAGGCGCAGGAGTGGCTGTGTGTAAGTAGCTTGCTAACCAACCACATGGTTCCGGGTTCAGTCCCACTGCGTGGCATCTTGGGAAAATGTCTTCTGCTATAGCCCCGGGCCGACCAAAGCCTTGTGAGTGGATTTGGTAGACGGAAACTGGTATATATGTGTATGTGTGTGTGTTTGTGTGTGTGTGTTTGTCCCCCTAGCATTGCTTGACAACCGATGCTGGTGTGTTTACGTCCCCGTCACTTAGCGATTCGACAAAAGAGACCGATAGAATAAGTACTGGGCTTACAAAGAATAAGTCCCGGGGTCGATTTGCTCGACTAACGGCGGTGCTCCAGCATGGCCGCAGTCAAATGACTGAAACAAGTAAAAGAGTAAAAGAGTAAGAGTAAACTTACAAGTACAGAAAAGATTATATTTCGGCGATCAAGATATTCTATTACCAAAACAATTTCTAATTCAGGTACGAGGCCGGCAAATTAATGAGGCATGGTTATTTGATTAAATTGAAAACAGTTTTGAAGCAGTAACCTTCTCAATTCAAAGCGGCTCAGATGCGGCTGGTTGGGGCATTGATCAGACAGTTCAGTCTTCCAATCAAGTCATTGATTCAGTTTCCATCGTCACAATTGGAGTGGAAGCACTTCGTCGGTTACGACGACGAGGGTTCCGATTGATCCGATCAACGGAACAGCCTGCTCGTGAAATTAACGCGCAAGTGGCTGAGCACTCCACAGACACGTGTACCCTTAACGTAGTTCTCGGGGATATTCAGCGTAACACAGAGAGTGACAAGGCCGGCCCTTTGAAATACAGGTACAACAGAAACAGGAAGTAAGAGTGAGAGAAAGTTGTGGTGAAAGAGTATAGCAAGGATCACCACCATCCCTGCCGGAGCCTCGTGGAGCTTTAGGTGTTTTCGCTCAATAAACACTCACAACGCCCGGTCTGGGAATCGAAACCGCGATCCTGCGACCGCGAGTCCGCTGCCCTAACCACTGGGCCATTGCGCCTCCACTATCGTCACAATTACAGACAGAATCACAGAGTTCCATCATGATCCTGAAATTACAGTGACCCCAGTGCTTCACTTGTAATTATTTTATCGAACCGGAAAGGATAAAAAGCAAAGTTGACCTCGGCGGAATGTGAACTCAGAACGCCGAGAACGGACAAAATGCCGCTAAGCATTTTACCCAGCGTGCTAACTGTTCTGCCATCACGCCTTCTTTGTTTAAAGTAATGGATATTAGCAAAGCGTTTTAAGGCTGGCGTAAAATCCGCAGCCATTGTCAATGTTTGTGAAACGATGTCAAAATTACAGATTGAATGCATGTCGTGTTATTTATACTGCTTTAGTACTCATGAAATAAAATGAAATCATCAAAGGTTTTGTATCTGTTTTTTCTAAATCATTTATAGAATCACTAAACAAAGGTTTGTAGTGCTTACATCAGCATTAGAACATTTGGTAATATATATTACGAGCAAAACGCCCCCTGTCCAATGGACGGTGCTGAGTTGTCAAACATTTAAACCAAATTTTCTCAAATAGCTTGTCCGACCGTCCTATATGCCTCCCCTTTGAAAAACACTGATTTAACCTAAATTTGAGACACCAGCAAAAGACGGATTTCGACTGATGTACTTGCGCGTACAAATGCACGTTCCCACGGCTTTATCGATCGCATTCTCAACTGGAATCGATTTTTGTAATTTTTTCAAGACTTATACACGCCCTGATACCGTCGGTATCTACATATCAAATTTGAGCGCAATCAGATGGAGGATGCCCGAGATCCTAGAACACACACATACAGACAGACAGACAGACAGAATGGATTTTAGATAATAGATATTGAAGCTGCAAGACTAAAAAGAGAATATGGATATTTTCTTAAGAAGTGAATGAATGTGATAGCTCTAAAACAACCACGAAGTGAGATACGAGGTTCGTATGTGCTCACAGATAGCTGCAGCCGAGGTTTGGTTTCAGTTCTTGGAAGAAATCATTTCACTCCATTTAAACTGTTAACATCCTTGAGAGAAGAATGAACATCTCGATCTTACCATTGTTTCTCTTATAAAAGTTTGATGTCTACTTAAAAGAAATCCATATCGTGAAGACAGGAGATAGTTTTGCACATATGTGTTTGTATGAATGTGTACTTGTATGAGTGTGCATACGGATGCGAATATCTGTGTACGTGTATGTTTGTGTGCGATGCGTTATGCTTGAGGGTAGAAACAATATATTTATTTGCACAATACTGAAAATAATACGTTAAGTTACTATGTTGACAAAGTAAAAACAAAAAGATAGATCAATAACTTTTGAATTTGACAAGTTGGTGTCTACTAACTGATAAATGGAATTAGGTGTCGTTAAAATGTAGGCTTTAGGGCAAAAATAGTTCTGTGGAGCAAAAATAATATTCAATTCTTCAAATAGGGTTCAAAAGGCAACAGAAAGCGGAATTGTTTGGAGAAATCAAGCAGAGAAATATAGATATAGAAAGTGAGAAAGGTTGGTAGAGGGAAAGGGAGAAAATATCTTATAGTTTGATTATCTTGAGGTATGCTGGAAGACTTAAAACTTGACTGACTTAAATGCTTTCGTTTTGGAAACCTACTAACCCTTTTAACTTCGAAGTTGAATACTATTCACGTAGGACCTTGATCGTAACCCCAATTGTTAAGGAGTAAAAAGAAGTCTGTCAATCTTATTATATTATCCCAGCGTTTAATCTCCAACACTCTACAAACGACGGTTAACTATTGAGAAGAAGGCGGCGAGCTGGCAGAAACGTTAGTAGTAAAGAAATAGGTATTTTGTCTCTCTTTAAGTTCTGAGTTCAAATTCCGCCGAGGTCGACTTTGCCTTTCATCCTTTCGTGATCGATAAATTAAGTGCCAGTTACGCACTGGAGTCGATGTAATCGATTTAATCCCTTAATCTATCCTTGTTTGTCCCCTCTATGTTTAGCTCTTTGTGGGCAATAAAGAAATAAGAAACGTTAGCGTGCCTGGCGAAATGCATAGCAGTATTTCGTCTGTCTTTATGTTCTGCGTTCAAATTCCGCCGAGGTCGACTTTGCCTTTCATCCTTTCGGGGCCGATAAATTAACTATCACTTGTGTACTGGGATCGATCTAACTGACTGGCCCCCTCCCCACAAATTTCGGCCCTTGTGCCTAGAGTAGAAAGGATTACTGATTTGCATATCTAAGGCGGCGAGCTGGCAGAAACGTTAGCACGCCGGGCGAAATGCTTTGAGGTATTTCGTCTGCCGTTACGTTCTGAGTTCAAATTCCGCCGAGGTCGACTTTGCCTTTCATCCTTTCGGGGTCGATAAAATAAGTACCAGTTACGCACTGGGGGTCAATGTAATCGACTTAATCCGTTTGTCTGTCCTTGTTTGTCCTCTCTGTGTTTAGCCCCTTGTGGGTAGTAAAGAAATAGGTATTTCGTCTGAGTTCAAATTCCGCCGCGGTCGACTTTGCCTTTCATCCTTTCGGGGTCGATTAACTAAGTGCTAGTTACGCACTGGGGTCGATATAATCGACTTAATCCGTTTGTCTGTCCTTGTTTATCCTCTCTGTGTTTAACCCTTTGTGGGTAGTAAAGAAATAGGTATTTCGCCCGTCGCTACGTTCTGAGTTCAAATTCTGCCGAGGTCGACTTTACTTTTCATCTTTTCGGGGTCGATAAAGTAAGTACTAGTTACGCACCGGGGTCGATATAATCGACTTAATCCGTTTGTCCTTGTTTGTCCTCTCTGTCATTAGCCCCTTGTGGGTAGTAAAGAAATAGAAATAGGTATTTCGTCTCTCTTTAAGTTCTGAGTTCATATTCCGCCGAGGTCGACTTTCCATTTCATCCTTTCCGGGTCGATAAAATAAGTACCAGTAATACACTGAGGTCGATCTAATCGACTAGCCCCCTCCCCCAAATTTCAGGCCTTGTGCCTATAGTAGAAAGGATTACTGATATGTATATCTACCCGGCTCTGTGTGTATGAGATTGTGATAGTGGGGTGGTCGTTTGCGAATGAAGGGTGTTATGATAATTGTCTTCAATCTAGGCACAAGACCAACAATTTACAGAGGAGGCGTTAGTTGGTTACATCAACTCCAGTTCTGGATTCCTACTTTAATTTATCGATTCCGAAAGGATGGAAAGAAAAGGCGCCCATCAGCCGGATTAACAAAATACGGTCTAATACTGCAAAACGGGCGCAAGTGGCAACTAAGGGTCGGGTAAAGACCTATAGAGAATCTAAGCACTTACTAGGTTTTGGTACCCCCCCCCATATATATGCAATTCCAAATATACATAATAATAATAAACCTCTTACTCTTTTACTTTTTTACTTGTTTCAGTCATTTGACTGCGGCCATGCTGGAGCACCGCCTTTAGTCGATCAAATCGACCCCGGAACTTATTCTTTGTAAGCCCAGTACTTATTCTATCGGTCTCTTTTGCCGAACCGCTAAGTGACGGGGACGTAGACACACCAGCATCGGTTGTCAAGCAATGCTAGGGGGACAAACACAGACACACAAACACACACACACACACATATATATATATATATATATATACATATATACGACAGGCTTCTTTCAGTTTCCGTCTGCCAAATCCACTCACAAGGTTTTGGTTGACCTAAGGCTATAACAGAAGACACTTGCCCAAGATGCCACGCAGTGGGAATGAACCCAGAACCATGTGGTTGGTTAGCAAGCTACTTACCACACAGCCACTCCTGCGCCTATAAATAAATTTTTACTTTTCAAGATGAAACAAAACAAATAGTAAAATGGGAAATAATATATATTTCCGATCATACTTTCAATATTCTTTTCTACTCTAGGTACAAGTCCCGAAATTTTGGTGGTAAGGGCCAGTCGATTAGAGCGATCCCAGTACGCAACTGGTACTCAATTTATCGACCCCGAAAGGATGAAAGGCAAAGTCGACCTCGGCGGGTTGATCATACTTTCAATATTATTTTCTACTCTAGGTACAAGTCCCGAAATTTTGGTGATAAGGGCCAGTCGATTAGAGCGATCCCAGTACGCAACTGGTACTTAATTTATCGACCCCGAAAGGATGAAAGGCAAAGTCGACCTCGGCGGGTTGATCATACTTTCAATATTATTTTTGCAAGTTTAAAGTTATTTCTTTTGTGCCGTAAATCATTTACTATTTCTGTGGTCCTCCCCACCTTACTACCTTCTTTTGATGTCCTAAGCTCATGCTTATTTTGCCTAATGGTGCAACTACGTGGTTTCGGGTTCCAGCCCACTGCGTGGAACCTTCGGCAGGTGCTTTCTACTAAAACACTTCAAGACGATCAAAGTTGTAAAATTTGCTTAACAAGACCTATTACGGAAGCTCATTTGAGAGACTAGCACACTTCTTGAAAGATAAGCTTAATCCATCTCTTGGTGTAACACCACCACACACCACCCGGTCCTTGGGTGTCTTTAGCAGAGTCTCCGGTTTGAGGATATCTTCTCCCCTTCCTCCCACCAGTCTAAAAACGGTCATGGGTGTTGTTCATTCTCTGAATATGCGATATTTTTTTATGCATTTATTTATTTAATTATTTGGAAATTATGATGTTTGATTATGGTAAATAGGACAAGGGAGACGGATGACAATAGTAGTGTTCTAGATGATGGCGACGATGATGATTGAGAGGGAGGGGCAATGGCGGTAGTGGTAATAATGATGACGATGATGATGATGATGATAATGGGGAGGGAGGGGCAATTGTGGTAGTGGTAATAATGATGACGATGATGATGATGATGATAATGGGGAGGGAGGGAGGGAGGGAGGGAGGGATAGAGGGAGGGGCAATTGTAGTAGTGGCAATGATGACGACGACGACGACGATGATGATGCTGCTGCTGCTGCTGATGATGATGATGACGATGCCGACGATATCGGCGACGTCTCGCTGGTGATTGTGCAGGGTGCGTGAAGGGGGGTGAGGAGTGGGAGGAACAAAAAGATAGAAAAGAAGTAAAAAAAAGACACAAGAAAAGTTCCTGTCGACGACAGTCGTGGAGATCGGGATGCAGAGGAGGTAGATGATGGTGTGTGTGTGTGTGTGTGTGTATGTGTGTGTGTGTGTGTGAAGTGGCGAGGCGAGAAAGAGGGGAATGGGAGAAGGAGAGACAGGAGTAGAAGGCGGAGATGTCCCGAGAGTGAGTGAGAGAGAGAGAGTGAGAGAGAGAAATAACATAAAGTTAACCTCCCGCTATTGCCCCTCCCCCTCTCTCTCTCTCTCATTCTCCAACTCTTTCTCTTCACAATTCTCCACCCATCTGCTTTTCTACGTCCTTCCTCATCCTCACCCCCTTCTACGCACACTAACACATCCAATACATGCTAAGCACCAACACCTAACACAATCTTTCCATCCCTATACGCATACTTTTGGCCGCATTCGTATACATAAATAGAAGCACACACGTATATATATAAATACGTGCATGTATGTATGTATGTATGGAGGGTGTATATTTATATCGTCTCTGAAAGTATATGCATGTGTGTGTTTGTGTGTGTATGTGCGAATAATATATTCATTGTCACCACTACCACCACTAATCGCCACCGTCGTCGCCCCCATCCCTCCTAATCATCATCATCATCATCATCATCATCGTCTTCATCACTATCATCACCATCATCATCAACATCTTCATCACCATCATCATCACCATCACCACCACTACCTATTTCTTTACTACCCACAAGGGGCTAAACACAGAGGGAACAAACAAGGACAGACATAGGTATTAAGTCGATTACATCGACCTCAGTGCGAAACTGGTACTTAATTTAATCGACCCCGAAAGGATGAAAGGCAAAGTCGACCTCGGCGGAATTTGAACTCAGAACGTAACGGCAGACGAAACACCGCTAAGTATTTCGCCCGGCGTGCTAACGTTTCTGCCAGCTCGCCGCCTTACTACCACCATCACCACCACTATCGCCACTACCATCACCATAAATGGTGCTCCAGCATGACTGCAGCAGCATGGCTGAAATAAATAAAAAGATAAAAGAATATATATATATATATATTCTTTTATATGTTTCAGCCCTGAGGCTGCGGTCAAGCTGGGGCTCCGCCAGTGTTTTATATATATATATTTATTTTTTCTTTTATTCTATTACTTGTTTCAGTCATTTGACTACGGCCATGCTGAGCACCGCCTTTAGTCGAACAAATCGACCCCAAAACTTATTCTTTGTAAGCCTAGTACTTATTCTATCGGTCTCTTTTACCGAACCGCTAAATTACGGGGACGTAAACACACCAGCATCGGTTGTCACACACACACACACACACACACACACACACACATATATATATATGTATATATATATATATATATATATATATATATATATATATATATACACGAAGGAATTCTTTCAGTTTCCATCTACCAAATCCACTCACAAAGCTTTGGTCGACCCGTGGCTACAGAAGAAAACACTTGCCCAAGGTGCCACGCAGTTGGACTGAACCTGGAACCATGTGGCTGGTAAGCAAGCTTCTTACCACACCCACCACTCCTATGCCTATATATATATATATGTTTCTTTCCATGTTTCTTTTCTGTGTATCTTTCTGTTGAAGAGCGTAGGCTCGAAACGTAAAAGACTTGTTTTATTTATATTCCTGAGCGCCATACTAATACAATTGTTTGTTTGTATTCCACCAGCCTTCATCTTTTGTTATTTTCATAAAGCTTCCCGTTATATATATATATATATATATATATATATATTATATATATATATATATAATATATATATATATAGTTATCGCCATACTAATATGGCATTCTTATAAAAATAAGAAAAAAGCCGTCCGCTTATTAGCTCCATGAGGCCATCGCCTTAAGTTAGCTATTTGATACACAAACTGTATCCATATAACCTTCGAACAAGGGAGGTCAGTCGCTCCACACTACTTGAGAGACTTAGTTATTTTAATATTTCTATTATATATATATATATTATATATATATATATATATCCTTGTTTTTTTCTGTGTCCCTTTCTGTAGAAGAGCGTAGGCTCGAAAGGTAAAAGACTTTTTCTATTCCTGAGCGTTATACTAATACATCTGTTCGTTTTGTGCACCACCTGCCTTTCTCTTTTTTTTTTCGTAAACTCTCCCTATACACACACACACACACACACACACACACACACACACACATATATATATATATATATACATATATATATATATATAAAATAGTGTACATTTAAACACAAGTGAAGCTACCTTTAACAGGCAGCTTCACACGCTAGAAGAAGCAATCAAAACGACCAAAATACCTGTTAAAGGTAGTTTCTCGTGTGTTTAAATGTACACTGTTTTATATTGAGAATATGTTGTCTATTGAATTTTTTTTTTATACATGCTAGGTCACTGGTAGTGAAATTTCTAAAAATCTCGCTACCCTATATATTTTTCGTATATATATATATATTACGGAGATGTACTTGCATAGCAAGTGAATTGATCTGAGATCGTGTGCTGGAATGAAAACAGTTGCAGCGTGGAAGGTGTTTATAAACCATTTAAGAAACACACAAAAACCGTTAGATTCACTTCAACATCTATGCCAAAATATTTTCGTCGCTTTGAGACCGCGACCTGTTCACTGACAAAATTCCGTGCTGCATCTCTATATATGGTGCTCTAGCATGACCGCAGCATATATTGTATTTCGGGACGGTCATTTTCCTTCTTTTTTTTTACCAAATAAATACACGCACTATATATTCGCTCTTCACTCTTTTATTACTGTGCTTATTCATAACACGTCTATTATATATTTATAGTGGATGCGCAATGGCGCAATGGCCCAATGGTTAGGGCAGCGGACTCGCGGTCGGAGGATCGCGGTTTCGATTCCCAGACCGGGCGTTGTGTGTGTTTATTGAGCGAAAGCACCTAAAAGCTCCACGAGGCTCCAGCAGGGGTTAGTGGCGACCCCTGTTGTACTGTTTCGCTACAACTTTCTCTCACTCTCTCTTCCTTTTTCGTGAGTAATGCTGCGATGGACTGGCGTCCCGTCCGGCTGGGGGGAATACATATGCCACAGAAACCGGGAAACCGGGCCCATGAGCCTGGCTAGGCTTGAAAAGGGCGACGTTATTATTTATAACGCACACATATATATATATTATATGATTGTATAGACACATGTATATATGTGTATGTGTGTCTGTTTGCCTATATAGTATCGTGTACTTCCTTATATCTTTGCGCATCTGTGTGTACCTAGGTGTGTATGTGAGTTATGCATCATGGTGATGATGATAAAGTGGAACGATATATGCAAGTAGGAAACATTGTCAGGATTTGATGTATTAATGTGTGGGTGTGTTCGTGTACGCGCACTAGCTTGTGTGCGCGTGTGTGCGTGCATGGAGGGTGGTAAATGTTGCGTGGGGGGAAAAGGGTCCAGGAATGATTTAGAAAGCAGGGCAGGAAGCGGGTGGTAAGTAAAGAGGAGACGGAGAGGGGGAGAGAGAGAGAGACGGACAGACAGACAGACAAGCAGAGATATATATATATACATATATGTAAAAGTAAAAAAATAAAAATATATACAAACTGGGACAAGAACGTGAAACATTTAGAAGACGACACAAAAAACACGGACGGGACATTCGAAGCCCTCAATCATCAGTCAGGAACCGGATCATCTTCGCAATATTATATATATATATATTCGCCATAATAGATCGCTAGCCACTAAACATTCTTTATTTTCTCTCCTTGTTTCTTTCTCTGTTCCTTTCTGTGGAAGAGCGTAGGCTCGAAACGTTAAAGAGTTTTTCACCTTCCGAGCGTTAAACTAATACATCCGTTTGTTGTCTATACCACCTGTCTTCGTGTTTTGTTTTGTGAATTCTCTCTCTCTCTCTCTCTCTCTATATATATATATAGATATATATATATATATATATATATATATATAATATAAAATAATAGTATCGCCATACTAATATGGCATTCTTATAAAAATAAGAAAAAAGCTGTCCGCTTATAGCTCCATGAGGCATCGCCTTAAGTTAGCTATTTGATACACAAACTGTATCCATATAATTTCGAACAAGGGAGGTCAGTCGCTCCACACTACTGACCGGCAGCTACAGACGCGTTTCGGGGTATTGCCCCTTTTCAATGCAGCGTAGCCAGCAGTAGGTGTCGCTTCCGACAATCTCTGTTCGATGGGTTTATTTACCTAGTTTCATGGAATACATCCCTTGTTTCAATAATAGAAATATTAAAATAACTAAGTCTCTTCTAAAGAGAACAGCGGCCGCGTTCCCGGAAAATAATAGTTATCGCCATACTAATATGGCATTCTTATAAAAATAAGAAAAAAGCTGTCCGCTTATTAGCTCCATGAGGCCATCGCCTTAAGTTAGCTATTTGATACACAAACTGTATCCATATAACCTTCGAACAAGGGAGGTCAGTCGCTCCACACTACTTGACCGGCAGCTACAGACGCGTTCGGGGTATTGCCCCTTTTCAATGCAGCGTAGCCAGCCAGTAGTGTCGCTTCCGACAATCTGTTCGATGGTTTTATTTACCTAGTTCAGTGGAATACATCCACTTGTTTTCAATAATAGAAATATTAAAATAACTAAGTCTCTCTAAAAGAGAACAGCGGCAGCGTTCCCGGAAAATAATAGTTATCGCCATACTAATATGGCATTCTTATAAAAATAAGAAAAAAGCTGTCGCTTATTAGCTCCATGAGGCCATCGCCTTAAGTTAGCTATTTGATACACAAACTGTATCCATATAACCTTCGAACAAGGGAGGTCAGTCGCTCCACACTACTTGACCGGCAGCTACAGACGCGTTTCGGGGTATTGCCCCTTTTCAATGCAGCGTAGCCAGCCAGTAGGTGTCGCTTCCGACAATCTCTGTTCGATGGTTTTATTTACCTAGTTTCAGTGGAATACATCCACTTGTTTTCAAATATATTTGTATATCAGCTTACTGCCTGATTCAGCGAATCTTTCAAGTAACAGCCAACTCACGTTTTCCCCGGATATAAATATTTGACGCTACACTATACATTGAGTGCTTTCTCCAGTTACCGTTCATTGTTTTCTGATGCTGAAAACATTATAAGAATATGTTTGTGTATCAAATAGCTAACTTAAGGCGATGGCCTCATGGAGCTAATAAGCGGACAGCTTTTTTATTATTTTTTAAGAATGCCATATTAGTATGGCGATAACTATTATTTTCGGGAACGCTGCCGCTGTTCTCTTTTAGAGAGACTTAGTTATTTTAATATTTCTATTATTAAAACAAGTGGATGTATTCCACTGAAACTAGGTAAATAAAACCATCGAACAGAGATTGTCGGAAGCGACACCTACTGGCTGGCTACGCTGCATTGAAAAGGGGCAATACCGAAACGCGTCTGTAGCTGCCGGTCAAGTAAGTGGGAGCGACTGACCTCCCTTGTTCGAAGGTTATATGGATACAGTTTGTGTATCAATAGCTAACTTAAGGCGATGGCCTCATGGAGCTAATAAGCGGACAGCTTTTTTCTTATTTTTATAAGAACCATATTAGTATGGCGATAACTATTATTTTCCGGGAACGCTGCCGCTGTTCTCTTTTAGAGAGACTTAGTTATTTTAATATTTCTATTATTGAAAACAAGTGGATGTATTCCACGAAACTAGGTAAATAAAACCATCGAACAGAGATTGTCGGAAGCGACACCTACTGGCTGGCGACGCTGCATTGAAAAGGGGCAATACCCCGAAACGCGTCTCTGTAGCCGGTCAAGTAGTGTGGGCGACTGACCTCCCTTGTTCGAAGGTTATATGGATACAGTTTGTGTATCAATAGCTAACTTAAGGCGATGGCCTCATGGAGCTAATAGCGGACGCTTTTTTCTTATTTTTATAAGAATGCCATATTAGTATGGCGATAACTATTATTTTCCGGGAACGCTGCCGCTGTCTCTTTTAGAGAGACTTAGTTATTTTATTTTCTATTATATATATATATATATATATATATATAATATATATATTATATATATAATATATATATATATATATACATACATACATACATACATACACACCACACACCACACATATATATATATATAATCATTGTCAGTAATGTCCAAGATACACAGAGATTTCGAAGTCACTGTCAAAATTTATTAACTTTAAAACTCTTACTCATGTATAGAGTTCTTTATTCACTTAACATTTATTTCTTTTCATGCATATAAAATCACCTATTTTTGATTATTGGTTATATAAAGAGTGTACTCACACGTACGAGGAACATCAAAATGGAGAACAATAAACAAACATAAGAAATGTTTGTTTTGCTAAAATTCATATTGGTACGATGTTAAAATAACTCTTCTTTTTCTTTACACATCACAATGCCTCTGTTTCATCTCACAAAACAATTTAATTAAAATCCATATTACATCTAGTGCGGATAAAAGTAAGAAGAAATCTTCAAAGATTCACAGTTAGCTGACTATTATTAACATTCTCAGAGAAGAATGGTTCGAAATTGAGAAATAGTCGTCGTTAGCATGTCGAGAATGATAACTTTTACTATGAAGCCGAAGACTGCGTTAGTAATTACTTCGTTTTCACCTAAATAGCGTATTGACAACGATATAATGCTGGAGCGACAGACTGGCGGGAAACTCTAGACTTCATTTCATTTAGAACACTTTTATCTTTGTCTCGACAATCGGTGATAGATTTTCTATGGATATGAACACACACCACACACACAATCAGTTACACAGCTCTCTCTCTCTCTCTCTTCTCTCTCTATATAATATATATATATATATATATATATATATATATATATATATATATATATATACATATATATATATATATATATACTCTTTTACTTGTTTCAGTCATTTGACTGCGGCCATGCTGGAGCACCGCCTTTAATCGAGCAACTCGACCCCGGGACTTATTCTTTTTGTAAGCCAATACTTATTCTATCGGTCTCTTTGCCGAACCGCTAAGTAACGGGGACAAAACACACCAGCATCGGTTGTCAAGCAATGATAGGGGGACAAACACACCACACAAACACACACACGCATATACATATATCCATATATACGACGGGGCTTCTTTCAGTCTCCGTCTACCAATCCACTCACAAGGTTTGGTCGCCCGAGGCTATAGTAGAAGACACTGCCCAAGGTGCCACGCAGTGGGACTGAAACCGGAACCATGTGGTTGGTAAACAAGCTACTTAACACACAGCCACTCCTGTGCCTTATATATATATATATATATATATATATATATATATATATATATTTATACTCTTTACTCTTTTACTTGTTTCAATTATTTGACTGAGGCTATGCTGGAGCACCGCTTTAGTCAAGCAAACCGACCCCAGGACTTATTCCTTGTAAGCCTAGTAATTATTCTATCGGTCTGTTTTGCCGAACCGCTAAGTTACGGGGACGTAAACGCACCAGCATCGATTGTCAAGCGATGTTGGGGGGGGGGGCAAACACACACACACACACACACACACACACACATGTTGTTGGTAAGCAAGCTACTAACAATACAGCCACCCTGCGCCTATAACTATATTACTAGCTTTTAGGCATAGAGTCTCGAATGTAGCTATTCAATTTGTAAAGAATTATACATTAAGCTTGAGGCTCCTAAGTAACTCCTACAGTATCTTTCAGTTTCAAAAATAATTCCAATACATTTACTCTACAACGATAACAATTCTAGCGCGGATGAAAGTAAGTAGAAATCTTCAAACATTCGCTTTTATTTCCCCCATTTGTATAGCTATAAACACACACAGATATATATAAATGCTAACAAACATTTGCTTTAAATTAAGAATTATTAGTTATATAATACTATCTTTAAAAACAAATTCTTTTCTGATTTAGGCACAAGGCCTGAAATTTTGGGGGCGGGGATCAGTCGATTGGATTGACCCCAGTATGCAACTGGTACTTATTTTATCGACCCTGAAAGGATGAATGGCAAAGTCGACCTCGGCGGAATTTGAACTCAGAACATAAAGATAGACGAAATACATGTTTCTTTACTGCCCACAAGGGGCTACACACAGAGAGGACAAACAAGGACAGACAAACGGATTAAGTCGATTATATCGACCCCAGTGCGTAACTGGTACTTATTTAATCGACCCCGAAAGGATGAAAGGCAAAGTCGACCTCGGCGGAATTTGAACTCAGAACGTAGCGGCAGACGAAATACCGCTAAGTATTTCGCCCGGCGCGCTAACGTTTCTGCCAGCTCGCAGCCTTTCTTTAAAAAAACAGATTAACGCAGAACTGATGTTTCTGCGTAACTGTTTTGTTGTCTTCATCATTTCAAATGTCTCCAGTAATTCAAATACACGTGGTATAAGGTAATTCGTACAGTAGTGATTCCGTTTTCATAGAGGTTGTCACTTATTCTGGTTTAGTTTCGGGTTGAAAATCGTTATAACGTATTTTTGATATAATTTTTGTAATTGATAATCTTTTATTTTGAAAAAGGGAAATATTTTGAATCTTTCATTTGTACAAGTGTCTAGATCTTCACTATATGGAACATATTCTAACTCGCTCTCTTAATTTTGTTTCCGGTTAATCGATATTGTTTTCCTTGCATTGTAGACAGTAAATATGATTTTTTGTTTTGCGACTCGTGTTTCTGCATTAAGCTTTAATTCGTTTCCTGTCTTGAACTCTTTGATTTTAACCAATTCAATTAAATTCTACGTGCCTTAAAAAGGGTTTTCATATTTTGTTGCTCACTGCATTCCTTTTCCGACTCAAATTTTGCCATTGTTATGAGTCTTTTAATAATAGGTGGTTCCCTTGGACTGTAAATATTTTGTAATTATTTAAGGATTTCTCTTTGATTTGATGACTTGGAATTGGACAGCATCGTTTGGCCGAACGTACAATGAGAGTATCTCTGTGAATTAGAGATTGCAGTTTATTTTGCTTTGGCTATGGTATTATTTATTAAGTTTTCGCGTACTTTAATCTTTAGAGAAATATTTCTAGTTCTGCCAATTGTATCTCTCGTGTACTTGACTCTTTAATTCTTACGTATCTGGCCATATTAAAAGCGACATTGTTTTAGTACTGGATAAATAGCAAGATCTAAAGTCTAAGTATTAGTACGTGTCCGTGTTTTTGCAGTAGAAATCAGCTGTAATAATCTCATTTCCCTTAATTATAAAAGTATCCAGAAGAGAAAGTTCGTTTTCAATTAGTTTTATTATAAATCGGACGATTCATGAATGTTATTAAGTGATATGTGGAATTCTGTGTGGTTTGCCTTATTTCTGTTCCAACATAGGAAATTCATTCAGAAATCGTTTTCAAATTTCTTTTAAACGTGATTGGAAATACTGGCTCTGATATAGATATTTTGATCAAAGAATCCCAGTTGCAAAAGTGGGTGCCACTACTGTGCCCCTTGCCGTCCCGAGATTCTATGAAGAGGGATCGAAACCAAGGAGTTGATCACAACGAAGTAAACTGTTTAATCGTTCAGCCATGCCAATGTTATGCATATGCTTTAATACATGTGTGCGTGTATAGGCGTATACATACATGCGCACAGCAGAAACATGTAGACACATAAATATACATGTGAAAAGTGACAAGCGAAGATAGTAAAAGACGTACACATATATGTTGGTGGTAGATTTAACCAGTCACCTAGATTAATATCTCTAAGTAGTTCTTGGGTTCTTTTGATGGAGTCTACATTGTTGCAAGCTTTCGGGTCAAGTCTCCATTTTAATAACTACCTCTCTTCCTACAAACAGTCTCAACGCCTCTTAAAAAAAATTAATTCGTGGGTGCTAACCTGCACTCTCTAACTAGGCAGTTAATAACCTAAAATCCTCTTATACTTGTTTCAGTAATTTGACTGCGGCCATGCTGGAGCACCACCTTTAGTCGAACAAATCGACCCCGGGACTTATTCTTTGTAAACCTAGTACTTATTCTGTCGGTGAGTTATGCCGAACTGCTAAGTTACGGGGACGTAAACACACGAACATCGGTTGTCAAGCAATGGTGGGGCAAAAACACACACACACACACACATACATATATACATATATATATATATATATATATATATATATATACGACGATCTTCTTTCAGTTTCTATCTACCAAATCCGCTCACAAGGCTTTGGTCGGCTCGAGGCTATAGTAGAAAACACTTGCCCAAGGTTCCACGCAGTGGGACTGAACCCAGAACCACGTGGGTGGGAAGCAAGTTTCTTACCACACAGCCGCTCATATAATACCTCGATGAAATTCTTCAAGATACTACTCCAGCATAGCTGCCCTAGAATGACTGAACCATATAAATTAATGAAAGAATTTATCAAGACATGCTTAATCAGATACATACCATATGCACCTACATACACACATATATCCACTAGCCGTTCAAGAATTTGAACCTGGAGATCTCCATTTCCAGCGACTTCGAGGGCCACCTCCTCCCAGTGGTGTCAGGCGTCAACGAAGAGCCCTCGACTACAACAAGACGACCAAAGTTTTTTTTTCCAAGGTCTGGGGTCTCCCGCCCCTAAGCCCTAGACCATCACCTCACACTTACCCGTCTTGTTGTTTAACAACAACAACAACAACAACAACACATGTCCACTAAGTAATGTGTTAGTAGTTATACATAGCAGAAGATATTTTTGTGTGTTCAGAACCACATGTACACACATTATGTATGTATGTATGTATGTATGTATGTATGTATGTATGTATGTATGTATGTATGTATGTATGTATGTATGTATGTATGTATGTATTTATACATTCATATATTTATATATTCATGTATTTATTACACGCAACATAACATAAAACAGAACTGAAATAAATTAAAATATTACAAAACCTTTCTGTGGTTTAAATAAGAATGTGAATACATTATTCCTACACGAATAAAGTCCGGAAAGAAGGGTTTCCTCGCGGACTGTTCCACTGTTCGTTGACTCTTCCTTAGGAAAGACGTTCCTGGATTCCTTCTCCTATCAATAACATAGAACAGCAGCTTATAAAGCAGTTTTGAGATTAGGACATACATACAAATGCATATATTAATATATATATATACATACACACACCACACACACACACACACACACACACATATATATATATATACATATATTGTATAACTATAAGCAATTATAATTATGGTTCGGCTAATTGCTTCACCACATACCGAATTTAGAAATAGGAGTTAAAAATTCCTTTTCTACTACTGTAAGAATCTCCATGACAGTAACACACATTTTTTAATTAATAAACTTTTTTAATTAATTAATTTTTTTAATTAATTGATTGATTAATTAATTAATTTAATTGATAAATTTCACCCATTTATTATTAATGTAAAATTATGATTTACTCCATGATAGAATACTGCAGTTTTCTGCGGTACTGCTCGTAGCATACACTTGGGTATAGGGGATGAATAGTGCATTCACATTCGGCTGTGTAAATTTTGGGAGTGTTTGTTGGATATCTGTTACATGATGTCGCTCGATCGTGTGCATATTTAACCCTAGTGCTTTCAACTTTTATAATTGGAAATGCTACACTGAAGAGTGAAGTAAGTAAATTTTTAAGCACTTTAATCTCGAAACGTGTATGTAGTTAATCCTGGTCGTGTCGATTCATTGTTTTTCTCTTTGCCTACGTAAAAAAAGTGTGTTACTGTCATAGAGATTCTTACAGTAGTAGAAAAGGAATTTTAAACTTCTATTTCTAAATTCGTTATGTGGTGAAGCAATTAGCTGAACTATAATTATAATTATGTTTATAATTATAAAATATTTGTATAATTTTACCTATAAAGGTTATTTTAACCTACCAATCTACTTGGTAAAGTTATTAATTAATTGATTGATTAATTAATTAATTTAATTGATAAATTTTACCCTTTTATATTAACATACATATAATATAATATAATATAATAATATATATATATATATATATATATATATATATATATATATTATGGAGGCGCAATGACCAAGTGGTCAAGGATCGCGGTTTCGATTCCCAGACTGGGCGTTGTATGTGTTTATTGAGCGAAAAACACCCTAAAGCTCCACGAGGCTCCAGCAGGTGGTGGTGGCGACCCCTGTTGTACTCTTTCGCCCCAACTTTCTCTCACTATTTCTTCCTGCTTCTTGAGTAACGCTGCGATGGACTGGCGTCCCGTTCAACTGGTGGGGAACACATACGCCACAGAAACCGGAAACTGGTCCCATGAGCTTGGCTAGGCTTGAAAAGGGCGAATAAATAATATATATATATATATATATATATACTCTTTTACTCTCTTTTACTTGTTTCAGTCATTTGACTGCGGCCATGCTGGAGCACCACCTTTTAGTACTTATTCTATCGGTCTCTTTTTGCCGAACCGCTAAGTGACGGGGACCTAAACACACCAGCATCGGTTGTCAAGCAATGCTAGGGGGACAAACACAGACACACAAACACACACACATATACATATATATACATATATACGACAGGCTTCTTTCAGTTTCCGTCTACCAAATCCACTCACAAGGCATTGGTCGGCCCGGGGCTATAGCAGAAGACACTTGCCCAAGATGCCACGCAGTGGGACTGAACCTGCAACCGTGTGGTTGGTTAGCAAGCTACTTACCACACAGCCACATTTTTTTTTTTTTTTTATTTTATCTAGTTTCAGCTCACGAGCTGTGGCCATGCTGGGGTACCGCCATTTTGTGTTGCTACATTATTTTACTTCACAAATGCTTTTTAGCAACTGCTATTTGGTGCATGAGAGAGTTCGATGCAGCTGCCCTCATCTGCACCTTCTGCCGTAAAGTTGGTTCATCTGGGACACCTGACAGGAAGAGATCCAGTTTTATTCTAAAGTTTTATTCTATATATATATATACACACACACACAAAATTAAGAGGAATGACCACCAAGATGGTCTCCTGATTTGCAAAATATAGACGTCAAATCGCCATTACTACGAAGAGTGTGTTCTCGAGAAAAATTTCAGTAAAACACCATAATGTAAAAATGAGGAAGACTGGCGATTCGAAGTCTATATTTAGCATATTGGGAGTCCACTTTGGTGGTCATTCCACTTAATTTTATATGTAATATAATTTTTAATCTTCGGATTTTTTAAATATGCTAAGCCACTGGTTTTAATTGATTAATATCAATTTCTACCCTTATTATTTAATTTTTGAATATTAATGTTCTCTAAGCGGTAAATTAGCTGCTGAAATTTATTAACTGCAGAGTTATTTCCGGCCTCAACGCACCAAAATGAAGACATTTGAAAAATACCCCCAAAAATAACATGCATAACTTTATACATGGTCTCTTTCGGGTGAGCGTTCTGTGTCTAGTTCTGGAAATTGTGTTTTGTAAACGACAGACTATGCTGATGATCTTGCAGATATTTACATTCGTAAATATTGACAAGCGAAATCATGGTACGTAGATAATCGTTTCTTATTTCGTATATTTTCATTTGTCTTGCTCATTTTTATTTCTGGTGTTTTGCTGAAATTTTTCTTGAGAACACACTCTTCGTGGTAATGGCGATTTGACGTCTATATTAGGAATCCACTTTGGTGGTCATTCCTCTTAATTTTGTATGTAATATAATATTTAATCTTCGGATTTTTTAAATGTGCTAAGCCACTGATTTTAATTGATTAATATCAATTACTACCCTCATTATTTAATGTGTGTGTATGTGTGAGAAAGAATAAGTTCAAGCAGAACAATTCAAGATTTTTTGGGGTCCTAAAAGATATATTTCTAATAAATATTCATCATATCAATATGATAGCAAGTAATTAAAATATGAAAATAGCAAAGAGTTTGTTATAGGCATGTATAAGATATACATACACACATACATATATATATATATATTATATATATATATATATTATATATATATATATATATATATATATATATATATATATATATATATATATATATATATATATATATATGAGAGAATGGAGTTGAACGACGAATTAACAAAATTCCTTTATTTTCGACATATGTTTCGAAGGCTGCATATTCCTAATTGCGAAGGAATAAGGAGTATATTATACCGCTTTCTCATCAGGAAAAGCAAGGAACTTATGTCAACATCAAGATGCACAAATATATATATATATATATGTATGTATGTATGTATGTATATGTATGTATATATTACCTTTACTGTTTTCTTCCTCCATCCTTCTCTAATTCCCTTTTTCTCCCCTCACTCTTTCACTGTTTTCTGTCTCTCTCTCTCCCCCTCTTTCTCTTTTTCTCTCTCTCATTGCTCACACGTGATCATCATCCATATTTCTTTTCCTCACGTGACCATCTTTTTCCTGCAAGGACGTCCGAAAGAGTGGACGCTTTTGTTCTCCCTCTCTTCTATCTTTTCTCTTTTCAAAGAAAATATTTCTCCTAGCGTTCATTATTTTTTTCTCATTCTGGTCTAACGACCCTCCATGTATGTTTTCGTTCGGACTCCTTGTATGTCTCCACTGTCCTGTTTTTGTTCCCAACTTTGTCCTTCCATAAATCCGAAATTAATTTTATGATTTATAGGAGCAACTGTCTTTGAAGACTTATATTGTGGTTGAATACTCGAAATGAGAAATAGATAGACAGCCGACAACTGATGAAGGGTCCTTTCTCTGTGATTACTTGCCCTGTTTTCTATTTTATTCTCTCGTTGTTTACGTATTTCATGTTGTCTGCACAGTTGATGACGACCTGTACTCTTATATGCATATATATATAATTTATTATTATATTATTATTATTATTATTATTATATTATTATTATTATTATTATTATTATTATTATTATTATATATGTTAAGCAGACAATAAAGCAGTTGGGCATGTCAACTGACCAAAGGCAGGAAGAGTTAAGCATTGAGGTAAAGTAATAGTGGTGGGGGTAGCGAGAGGGGAAAATAGGCTACATGGAGAATGAAAATTGGTATTTACATACTAGAATAAAAAGTAAAAATTTAGCCACAATTAAGAGAAATTATAAAGACTTTATATAATGAGCAAATGTGGAATAAAACTTATGTTTACAGGAGAAGATTATCTCAGAGAACCTATTGAGTAATATGGTATTACAGTGGCGTAGAATAGAGAGCGATTCACCGTAACATAAATTACAAAAAAAATAGCATTTTATGGGATAGCCTCAGAGCAGGAATGTCCTAGGACTTGAAGCGTATGTAGTTATAGAGTTAGAGAATTTAGAGGCTCTATTTGAGAATGAGTTCAGGTGAGCCAGATAGTTACGCTTGAAATCAATGGTGCCCCCAATATAGACCCTAGCCTGGTGGGAACGTGGGGTTATGACCCAACATTTACACACCACGTAAGAGCGTAAACAAAATCAATCTAACGGACATTATTGACAATTGCAGGATACCGCAATTGGTGGGTTTATACTTAATCTCCACTCTATCCTGATTCATATGATCATTTATCCCCGAAGAAGGATCGGAGGTGTTATCATTTCCAGTTTAAAGCTTGGAATGGGTATTACCGTAGTCACAAGTGTTACGGTTATATGAACCAGGTGGAATGGTGCCAACACTGCGAGTATTAAAATGGGTACGATTCTCTAAACTTATAGTATTAGCATTGACCGAGTCAGGGTGAGGGCGAAATGAATTGTTCATAAGGTCCGCAATAAGGTGGCCGAGTTTACGCCCATTGGCAGTAGCAATTATAGATCCTAACTTTTGGGTTACAAAGTATGAGATTTTAATAGATTTGTTGAAGATGATAATATTTATGGTAGAGTGGGAAATTAGGGCGTAGGGTTTCGAGAAATAGGTTGGGTAAAGTTTTAACCTGAAGAAAATGGTTCTG
>NC_042997.1:15908087-15960587 GCF_006345805.1 Octopus sinensis | reverse complement strand
AAAAGTTTCGCCTCTTCTAGTTTAGAACATCACGGAATTCAGACTTTTTTCTGCAATTTGTTGATATTGATGCTGAATCATTTGAGGAATGTGCTCAACCAATCCGATTGTAATTTTCCAGACTGTTAACTTCATGCTTAGTATAAAAAAAAGTTAAGTTTGTATTTACGCCTACACTATTATCTGATCAGTTTGATCTTCACACACATGGACATGTGTGTGTGTGTGTGTGTGTGTGTGTGTGTGTGTGTTTCGCCCACGGAAAAAGCGATGGTGTTCTCTTGTTGCTTTTGCCACTGTCAGAAGTACGGAGAACCAACCTGTGATTAGTTTATTGGAAGCCTGTAATCATCGGCGCTATTGTTCTCAAATTCCATTACAAATAAATAAATAAATAAAGTATCATGGTCACTTCCTTTTCATAACAAGTACGGCAATCATCGGTGTTTGCTTTTAACCTGGTTATATTGGTAGATTAGTAAGCGTTGAGATTCAAATCCCGCTGTGGTCTATAAAGCAAATACAAAGAGTTATTGGGTTCATCAAGCCGACAGAGCATTTTTATAAATACTGCTATATTTTATGTTTTGTTATTTTACTTGTTTCAGTTAATTCGACTGCGGCCATGTTGGGACATCGCCTTGAAGCGTTTAGTCCAGGGTTCGGGGAACTTTTTCAACCAATTACCCCCAAATATATTTATTTATTCGGTCGTTACCCTATTGATGTGAAAGGAAGACAATCATAGATTCTTTGAATTCAAAAGGTTTATTGAATTTATTTACATGAAGAATACAATTATAAATATTAAAAGTATAAGGCGGCGAGCTGGCAGACACGTTAGCACGCCGGGTGAAATGCGTAGCCGTATTTCGTCTGCCGTTACGTTCTGAGTTCAAATTCCGCCAAGGTCGACTTTGCCTTTCATACTTTTGGGATCGATAAATTAGGTACCAGTTACGCACTGGGGTCGATGTAATCGACTTAATCCGTTTGTCTGTCCTTGTATGTCCCCTTGTGATTGGTAGTAAAGAAATATATAAATATTAAAAGTATAAAAGAAATGCGATAAAATAAATTAATATCTTCATTATGAAGTAAAAGGATTTTTCTAGAAACTTTTTCACTTCATGTTTTGGCGGAATGATGTTGACAACGCCTTACCAACCAAATTGTTTGTAGTTCAAAATGGCGTAACGTCTCCTAAACATATCCATTACATTAGACAGATGCAGTGTTGCCAGAAGAAAATTTTCTATCGTAACAAGGAACACGAATTTTTTAATATAATTTTAATTATGTCTAATGGGTCCGCATTACCCCAAGAATTTAATTTTTACCCCCATTTGGGGTAATTTACCCCGGTTCGTCAACTTCTGGTTTAGCCGAACATATGGATCCAGTTCTGGTTTGTTTATGTTCCTGTAATTTATCGTTTCGGCAAAAGAAACTCATAGAACAGGTAACAGACATTAGAAATGTATGTAGTGGGTTCGATATGTTGGACTAAACCCTTCAGAGCAGTACTTTAGTATGACCCTAGTCCAGTGATTAAAACAAGTACAAATAAGCAGTGTGAAAACAATGAGATGGCCACAGGCGAAACCTTTTCAGTCATAGGTCTACTGGATTGGATCAAACAACAACAGCAACAATAACAACGAGAAGGAAAGATACGCGTAGGAACGTAATCCAAGGTACACCATATGAAAAAAAAAAAAAAGAAATATTGCAAAGCAAAAAAAAAAAGAAAAAGAAAACGGATCTTTTCGGTTTGAACGGCAGTTTTTTCTAGCGGTGTCATATGAAATTGTCACCCATAATTATGACCCTAGTATCGATCTATTGCATTTCAATCTGTTTTAGGGTTAGGGGTTGGGGGAAGGGTATCTTTTTTTTCTTCAGAAATGTAAATAAACCCAATCTGTTTCTTAAACGAGGGACATATTCATACGACACAGAATGTTTTCAGCTCAATAGACGTCATTGATTGGTTGAAATTGCAGAAATTGAAGAAAAAAAAACAACAAATATCTTACAAGCTATAGAATTTTCTCAATAAAGCCAAGAGAAAAAGATGTTTTATGTGACACATTCTACCAGTATACGAAGTTTAAAAGTGTTTAGTTACGTGGAAATTATTTTTAAAAACTGCCGTTCAAACCGAAAAGGTCCAAGAAAACAAGATATCAAAAAGAACGAGTGGTCAAAATTGAAACGTTTTTGGTCATGTCTTTTTAATCAGGACTAATCTGAAGCTAAACAATGACAACAACATTCCCCAAAAACAGCAGCAGCAGCAGCAGCAGCGCTAGTTGCACCATCGATGACGACAACCCAACGAAGAGGACTATACTCGACCTGCCAGAAGAAATAGCAAGCTAAATTTCCCTAAAATCACTCTCTCTCTCTCTCTTTTCTTTTCTCTTTTACTTGTTTCAGTCATTTGACTGCGGCCATGCAGCACCTTTAGTCGAGCAACTCGACCCCGGGACTTATTCTTTTTGTAAGCCCAGTACTTATTCTATCGGTCTCTTTTTGCCGAACTGCTAAGTGGCAGGGACGTAAACACACCAGCATCACACAAACACACACCAGACACATATACATATATATACATATATACGACAGGCTTCTTTCAGTTTCCGTCTACCAAATCCACTCACAAGGCATTGGTCGGTCCGGGGCTATAGCAGAAGACACTTGCCCAAGATGCCACGCAGTGGGACTGAACCCGGAACCATGTGGTTGGTTAGCAAGCTACTTACCACACAGCCACTCACTCTTTATTGTCTTTTTTTTTTTTTTTTCAAGAAAGGATACACTGAACAATGTAGTCCTTCAAACATAGCAAAATGATGGTCAAGGCTGGAACGGTTTTGATCACGCGTCTGCTGCTTAATCAGGACTAACCTTCCTGGTAGAGAAAACGAGAATATCAATGACAAAAGCTAGGTCTCCTTTATCAGCAGTGGCAGCAGCAGCAGCAGCAACAACAACAACAACAACACCTAACCTCCTTCATGCCCTCACATTTCCTCAGCTTTATCAAGTCGTCAAGAATTAGGTCATCCCTTTGTCCTCCTCCCACTGTCACTTTTTCTCTACTAACCAACTCCCAATTTCTCTAACTCAGTCTCTCCTTCTCTCCCTTATTCTCTCCCTCCCCCTCTTTCTTTCTTTCCCCCTTTCTCTTTGTTTCTTTTTTACTCACCCTTTATGTTTCCTCTTCCTTTCTTTCACTATTTTTTCTTATTCATTTAGTTTTTCTCTATCGCTTTCTCTTTCTCTGCTGCTTTTTTCTATATTTCTCACATTTTCTCTTTCTTTCTGACTCTCTCACGAACTCTCTTTTACTCTCTTTTACTTGTTTCAGTCATTTAACTGTGGCCATGCTGGAGCACCGCCTTGTTTTTTGAACCTCTCTATTTCTCTCTCTGTCTTTCTTTCTCTTTCTCTCTCTCTCTCTCCCTCCCCGTCTCTCTCTCTTTCTCTCTCATACACACAGGACTCTATGTCTCATTCTCTCTTGTTATTCATAGCCTCTCTCTATATCTATCTCACCGTCTTTATTTCTCCTGTTCTTCACCATTTGCCTCCCCCTCTCTTTCTCTTCACATCTGTCTTCCTTACTCCCTTTCTCTCGTAACCTTTCTCTCCTTCATTCATCCTCCCATATTTCTCTCTTACTATCTCACTATCTTTCTCATTGTTTCTGGATTTCACCATCGTCCTACTCAGCACACTCATTTATAAGAGACACCTTTCCACCCCGGTTCAACACCCTTTCACCTAAATGTCCATTCTTTAATTATCCTTTTCGCTTTTTATTGTTTACGCTTTTAATATTATTTCGTTCCATTACGCGTTACTATGTTTTTTAACATTCATATTTTTTATATATTTTTTTTATTGGTTTGGCCTAGGAGAAGGAGTTCTGCCATGGCTTTCGTAAGATCTCAAAGACCAGAGACCAGACAGATAAATGCGGTTAATGTTCCTTCCTCATTCATGCAACCACCACCTGTCTATGAAACTTGTGAGGCTGAATAAATCTGTTGTTATACATATATACACATACACAAGTAAGCACATACGGCAAAACAAAGTAGAAAAAATAGTGCTCGAATACCTAAGGTAGAGTAATACAATTTTTTTTTCTGATACTTGCTCTACTATTTCCAGGGATTCTGGACTTAGATATCTGTTTACTGATCTTAATGGGCTGTGTTTTGCGCATATATTTGTTACAGTTTCTATAAATGTCTGCCATGATATGTTTATGTTAATGGGAGGGTGTGCGTGTGTGAAGGCCCAGTCAAGTTGTGAAAGATCATGATTGATCACATCCCTGTCTGCATTATTAAAATCCATAGTGTCAAATGGATGGGTTGGAGAGATGTCATTGGGTCTGCTCTTTGGATGGTAGAATCTCAGATCACAGAGAACCATGTCATGGTCTGAGAGTAGTGGTGTTTTTCCCACTGCACTGTTGTGAATAGTGTCAGTTGTGGTTACTGAACATTCGGTGTTTTTATGACACCTTGTTGGTTCGAGAACAAGTTGGATCAGAAAAAAACTCATCCATGAAATCAAACAGCACTTCTATTGATTCCTTATCAGGGGGTTGAGGTGGTAAAACCTGGTTTCAAGCTGTTTGTGGACCAATCAACACTGGGAAGGTTGAATTCCCCCATTAATATGTTGTCGACATGACACTGAGGGACGAAACACTTAACACTGTTGAGACATACCTTGAAGCGTAGTAGAGGAGTTAGGGTGGCCTATAGAGCCTAACTATTATTAAATTGTTGGTTTTATTGTACACAGAAGCTGCTTCAAGGTAGCCATTGGTAATACTCCATTGCTTCAGCCGAAAGAGAATCGTGCACGAAAATGGCGATCCCACCCTTTCTTCTGCCAACATGATCTGCTCGGATAATTTTAAAATTCTTCACTCTCTATTGAAATAGGTCTCTCTGAGGACGAAGAATGGGATATGGTGTGGCTGGTCATTAACTCAATCCTCAATAAATTGGATCTTCCATTTTGAGGCATTGGTGGAAGGACTGATGCCTTGTACATTGAGCAAAAATGTTGAAGCGATAGTGGTGGCTGATTTTGACAGTTTGGGGGATTTGCTTGTTAATGGCAGCAATGGGAATTTGTGCAACAGGGTTTTGGCGGAGGGTGCCATCGTGTGATAGTTAGAATGTTCTTATGTAGCACTTTTGCCAGATTCATTATGGATAAAAAAAGTTTAGGGAACTGAAAATGTTTGTGGTTGTGGGTTTTGTATTGATTAGGGGTCCCGTTAATATTTTCATTTGTGCGACGAGACCCCGGGATAAAACTTAGATATGTTTCGACCAAAGATTGGTCCAGGCCAAGTCTAACTTAATAGCACCACCTGATAGGATTATCTAAATCCTGTTTAAGTCAAGTTTTACTTATGGTCCATTCAAGTAGTGAGTTCTTGTTGAGTGGGTTGTATCTAGGTATGGGTGGATATGGGTAAATGGATAACCATGCTGTAGATACAATCAATCCATTACGCTGAGAATAGCGGCAGGTTTTAGGGTTCCATGTTACGTGATTTTTATTTTTAGTTAGTTTGTTAGTTAGTTAATTTTTGGCTCAAAAGCAAATAGCAAGGCCATGTAGGGGGACATGGAGTTAAGTACAGGGTGGTGTTCATGTAAAGAGTTCAGGCCACTTGAGGTCAAGGGAGACTTTGAACAAAGCGGTCGTCGGCATCTTCACCATCTCGTCTGGCAGCTTGTTCCACGGATCCACAACCCGGACGGAGAAAGCTCCTCTCCTTCGATTGAGATGAAATCGTCGCAGGTAGAGCTTTTCGGAATGACCCCGCAGCCGACGCTCTGGAGCAGGAGTGAAGAACAGCTCTTTCGAGAGGTTACACTTTCCGCTTATGATGTTGTGAGCGAGAATGAGATCACCACGGCGGCGGCGTTTTTCAAGAGAATAAAGTTTGGTTTAGTATTTGGTGAATGCGGTGGTGGTGGTGGTGGTGGTGGTGGTGGTGGTGATGGTGGTGGTGGTGGTGGTGCCGTTGCTTTAGGATGTGCACTTTTGTATTGGCTGCAGTTGTGAGTAGGAATTGAGCGTCCAGTTCCTGGTAAATGAGTGAATTTGCAATCAGTGTCAGTGCACAACCTCATGCGCAGTGAATAACGGCATATTTTGGGTGGGGGTGGGGGGTCGTGCGTAGGTTGTGAGTGGCATAGATTTTAATTTGTGTACAATTATGTTTTGGCAAATTCATTAAGGAGTCATCAAGTAAGCATTTAGTTGGTTGATCATAAATTGGAATAGTAGTAGTAGGTTGAAGCTGTGTCTGTTGCTGTTTTTGTGGTGGTGGTTGTTGTAGCTGTAATTGTCGTCTTGTTGTATTTGTTGCTGTTGTTGATGGGTGGGTAATAAACTCTGGTTGTTGATGGGCTGTGAACAGCTGGAATCTGAGAAGTTGACCGCTTCATTAAGTAGGTCATCAATTGTGGTTGAATTAAGGGCTGTTGGAGGTTGAGGCTGAATCAGTTGTTGTTGCTGTGGTGGTTGTCGTTGTTGTTGTTGTTGCTGCGGTGGTTGTTGTTGTTACTGTAATGGTTGTTGTTGTTGTTGTTGTTACTGTGGTGGTGGTTGCCGTTGATGTTATGGTTGTTGTTGCTGCTGCGGTGGTAGTTGTTGCTGTGGTGATTGTCGTTGATGTTATGGTTGTTGTTGTTGCTGTGGTGATTGTCATTGATGTTATGGTTGTTGTTGTTGCTGCGGTGGTTGTTGTTGCTGTGGTGATTGCTGTTGTTGCTGCGGTGGTTGTTGTTGCTGTTGTAGTGGTTGTCGTTGTTATTGTTGCCGTGGTGGTGGTGGTGGTGGTTGTCGTTGATGTTATGGTTGTTGTTGTTGTTGTTGCTGTGGTGGTGTATCGTTGTTGCTGTTGAACAGTATTTGAAGAGAAAACACGTTGGAGTTTTTCAAAATGTCTGTTAATTAATCTAAATGCCGCTTCAATTTGTTTTAGTTTTGAATCTACTTCACGGAGCGATTTCTTAAGAACTCTACGTTCGGCTATTAGGTAGGTTCCAGCACAATGTGTCTATGTTCTCCATCTGGGGAAAAATAGTACCATGAATTTATTAGAAGGTCTATTTCATACTCAGACTCTCTTTACTCTTTACTCTTTTACTTCTTTCAGTCATTTGACTGCGGCCATGCTGGAGCACCGCCTTTAGTCGACAAATCGACCCCGGGACTTATTCTTTGTAAGCCTAGTACTTATTCTATCGGTCTCTTTTGCCGAACCGCTAAGTTACGGGGACGTAGACACACCAGCATCGGTTGTCAAGCAATGCTAGGGGGACAAACACAGACACACAAACATATACACACGCACTTATATATATATACATATATACGACAGGCTTCTTTCAGTTTCCGTCTACCAAATCCACTCATAAGGCATTGGTCAGCCCGGGGCTATAGCAGAAGACACTTGCCCAAGATGCCACGCAGTGGGACTGAACCCGGAACCATGTGGTTGGTTAGCAAGCTACTTACCACACAGCCACTCCTATAATTGTGTGTGTATATGTTTGTGTGTCTGTGTTTTTCCCCCTAGCATTGCTTGACAACCGATGCTGGTGTGTTTACGTCCCCGTCACTTAGCGGTTCGGCAAAAGAGACCGATAGAATAAGTACTGGGCTTACAAAGAATAAGTCCCGGGGTCGATTTGCTCGACTAAAGGCGGTGCTCCAGCATGGCCGCAGTAAATGACTGAAACAAGTAAATGAGTAAATGATATACGACAGGCTTCTTTCAGTTTCCGTCTACCAAATCCACTCACAAGGCATTGGTCAGCCCGGGGCTATAGCAGAAGACACTTGCCCAAGATGCCACGCAGTGGGACTGAACCCGGAACCATGTGGTTGGTTAGCAAGCTACTTATCACACAGCCATTTGTTTATATTTTTGTTGCTGAGTAGTCAATATATTTGTTTGTTAATTAGGCATAACTACAGATTCCAGCCCAATCCCCCACCGACTTTGGATGATCATAACTTTCAGAAAAATGGATATTTTTTTAATGAAATTTTCTATGAATATGTGTTATACCATGTAGATTCCGAATATACAAAACTTTTGGAGGAAAGTGTTTTAGGAGGGGTGGGGTGAGGAATTTCGGAAAATTCACCGGCGTCCACTTCAATTCGTTTTAACTTTCAAGAAAATAGATATTTTTTTAATGAAATTTTCTACAAATATACTTCGGACTATGTACATTCCGAGAACATAGGAATTTTGGGGGAAAACAATGAGGGGGGGGGGGGGCTGTTTACTTTTGAGGACGGTTCACCACTCGGGGGTGTTTGGGAACAAGTCGTCCATATTTGTTTCATTTTCTCCGTTTTGTGCGTTTGTGCATCCGCAGATTTTTAGTCCGCACACACATATATATATATATATAATTAAAAAAGTTCAAACGGGGAATTATTCTATTCAACGTCTTTCTGTTAGAGACGTTTAGATCTTTAGCTGGTATTTTTAGTATAACGAGTTTTCCGGTGACGAGTTTTCTGGTGACAGCTTCATTGCCTGCTGCTTCAGTATTATATATATTTCAAAAATGGAGTAGAGATGGTACTTTTGAGGGGATTATTTTTATTTTAATCTTAATAACAGTGTTTATAGTGGGTTACTCTGATATGAGTTTCGAGCTTCAAATAGCCGCTTTCAAACTGAAAAATGTATACATTTTACTAGTTACTTAAATGGCAAAAGACTTTTTCTTACAATTATACATACCAAAAAATATGCACAGAAAAGAGAAAAGAATATAAAAAGGATCTTTTCTAAAAAATGGACGGAATTTTCTACTTAACTAAATAATTTGAAACTTCGTATACTGGTCGAATGTGTCAAAAGAAAACATTAATTTCAATTAGTTTTTTTGAGAAAAATGTATTTTGTAACTTTTACGTAGTTTAATTCTTCGAATTTTAACCAATCGTATTCTCTGTTTGGAGCTCAATTCACTTCTGTCGTGTTATTCATCCTTATCACTGTCTTCTGTTTTCTGTCTTCAAAGGCTTCTCGCATGTTTATTTCAATGTCATCCCTGACTTACGGAACGATTACCTGTGTGTGTGTGTTTTTGTTGTGTATGTGTGTGCGTGTGTGTGTTTGTTGTGTGTGTGTGTGTGTGTGTGTGTGTGTGTGTGTTATTGTTGTGTATAAGAGGGCTCATTCTCGAGGAATTCACTGGGAAAAGACAAGTCACTTAAAAAGTTCAATCCAAAAGGATCAGATGTAACAATGTCTTTGAGAAATAGGGGACAGTTTTTAAAAAAAATATGAGTTTCTAAAATAAAATCCATCGATAATAGCTTCAGAGGGAAAAGTGTTTTTATTAAAAGCGATTGCTACCTGTTTATTTAATTGTAATTCACTGCGGTCAAGCCTCATCAATACCTCTAAGTAGAAATATACTTCCCCGAGAATGAATGACCATATAAACAAATTGCAACGGAAAGTCGATAACGGAATTTCATTGAATAACTGTAAAATACATGTCAAAGCCACAGGAGAAATTCAGTTTCCATGCCACTATATTGAATACAACCATAAATCAGAAGTATAATGCTTAAGGGCAGTGAAATTGCTCAGTTTACCAGGAGAACAACACAACTCTACTGCTCTAACAACTCCCAGAGTTTATAATGAATCGATATAAGAAATACTAGATAATGAAAGGCATAAAAACAAAGAATAAAACAGCGACTATTTTACACCTTCGAGTCACATACAGAAAATATGTATTTGTAGCGTGGCATTTTATTTGTCAAAATCGAACAATCTATACCGTATTGAACTTTCAAGCTCGTTAATTATTCCGACAGCTAATCAATATTTGTTATATTTGCCTTAAATCGAATTATGTAGCAGCGTCCAGAAAGACTTTTTGCATTATTACTGCACGTTATAAGTTGTTTGAAATGTTCTTTGGGTTAGAAGAGCTGTGTTATAAAAATAGGAGAAAGCGTATGGCTATCTCGGCGAGATATTAGACAAGTCGAGATGTCAGCAGTTTTCAATATTTAACACTGCACTGTCCATGGTTAAAAAAAAAAACATCACAGCACCCAAATGATTGTTAATGGTGATGTATCAAAGAACCACAGCATAAGAACAACTCTGGTGTACGCAGAAGCGTAAAATTGTAAATGAAACAGTTTCATTAGTTTTCAATACTTGATAAAGGACTGGGTTCTATAGAGCTGACTTGCACTAGATGCATTATATGAAATCGAAATCGTCAGTGAAAAAATAAACGTGAATGTAGTTATATTGGTTTTAAAGCATAAAACGTAAAGGCCTTTATTAAACCATGGAGGTCTCTTTTATGTGAAGTGGCTTATTGGAAAATGGGGTTTTTCGTGTTCCTCCTCCTCTCCGTCATTAGCGGTGTTAATGATGTGAAATTACTTCAAAAAGAGTTCGAAAAGGGGTTTGTGGAATCGGCTTGATCCATTTTATACGAGCGAGTGTGGTTACATTAAAAAGAAATAATCAACGACAGTTTTGCTGCAAATTTTAAAACGCATCTAATTAGTAGATATCCGTGAAGGCTTCTGAAATGTACCACTTTATCAGAAGCAGTACATCCTCACTGATTAGAGTCGTAGAAAAGAATAGTATGAAGCATACCACACAACCTGTTGTGGGAGACACAAGGTTTCAGTAAGGCTCCAATTGTGCAATGGTTTATAGGATTCTAACCATCAGCATAATTTTTCCAGAAAGGCGGCGTACTGGTAGAGTCCTTAGAGGAGAAGATAAATGCGTCGCAGGATCTATTCCGACTCTGCGCTCTTAGATCAAATGTTACAGAGGTCAGCTTTGTTTTTATCCTTTTGGTATCTATAAAAAAGTACCAATCCAGAATTGGGGGTTGGTGCAACTGTAAAAAACATTGTACCAGTTACATTGTGCTGCCCCGTTCCAGCTCTTTGCGTTTCTGTGTTCAAATCCGGCCGTGGCCTACCTGAGTGATAGATTTAATCTGTTATCTGATTTAATATTACCACCAGACACTTCGGGTGTTTTTAGCGGTGTCTACTTAGTTGCAAGCATTTGCATCAGGTCTCTGATTTTAGGATATCTTCCTCTCCACCCAGCAGTCTCGAAAACCTTTAAACAAAAATCATGGATACTATTTTCCTTTCTGACTGAATGAGAGAAAACAACAACAACAACAACTGTATACTTCCAACGAACCAATGAAAAAATCTCGATCCAGATGCTCGACCTTCTAGAAATACCTGCTTAATCTCTCTCAAATCACAATATATAAAACAAGAAGAACATGTATAATGTAATTCTAGTTACAATTTGCCTGAACACAAGACAGTATGATCACAACCGAAACAATCAAAAGTTTCTCCTATCAAAGTACACACACACACACACACACACACACACACACACACTAATACTCTCACAAGTAGTAGAGCGGGTACAGTTTTATATAGCGAAGTAATTATATTATTGGTTACGAGACATAACTGATCAGAATGGCACCATCAATTTCGCGTCAACCAGTGATATATTGTTTGACGATGTGGGATCTATTCCATCTCAATCACAGATTTTTTAATTAATTTCTTTTAATTAAACAGTTCGAAACTTCGAATAATAGTAGAATTTCTCACGTAGAACACGGTTTACTGTGAACGTGTTTGACAAAGTTTCGTATTTTAGAAATTATTTCATGTTAAAGTTGCCTGTTTGGGTAATTTCAACCAATCAACGATGTGTATTCGGCTGGAGAAAGCTACTGCTGTTTGCGATAGTAATCGAAGAGGATCAACTTCCGGGTCATCTCTACTAAATGTCACCACGACCCGCAGCTAGCTCTTTGTGTTGTTGACGTATATGTAGTTTCAAAATGCCTTATTTTACAACTATGAAATGTATTGTTCTTGTCGTGATTTTATCTTACTATAATCAACAACACATTTCATCAATATAAAAGTCTTTATAAGATAAATAAAATAGCATTATCAAAATATGAAGGTAAAACAAAACAAATAGCGGCTTACACACAGGAAAATACGGTAGTTGTAGTAGCAGTGACAAGTTCGCTCGCTGCTGGCTAATTGACTGTGTAGAAGGGAGGGAAAGAGTAAGGAATGCACGGTGATGACTAGAAAGGAAGAAAGGATAAAGGTGGCATTGCCTTCGCTCGCCATACGAATAGAACAGAGTGTTGAAATTTAGTAGAGATGACCCGGAAGCTGTTCCTCTTCGATTACTATCGCAAACAGCAGTGGCTTTCTTCAACCCAATACACGTAGTTGATTGGTTGAAATTACCCAAATACGACAGCTTTAACACGAAATAACTTCTAAAATACAAAACTTTGTCAAAAACATTTAGAGTGAACCATGTTCTACGTGAGAAATTCTACCAGTATTCCACGTTTCAAACTGTTTAGTTAAAAAATAATAATAAAAAAATCTGTGATCGAGATCCGACGGTGTGTGTGTGTGTGTGTGTGTGTGTTTGTGTGTGTGTGTGTGTTTCCCTACACATTTTATTACCCTCTTTGTACCATGTCATATGTATGTGGACTTTTTTTTGCCAATAAAGAAAAGATTATCGTTATTGTTGTTGCTGTTATTATTATTACTATTATCATCATCATCATCATTATTATTATTATTATTATCATTATTATTATTCCAATCATGTTTGTCAGCCCTTGTGGCCAATAAAAAGATTTTATTATTATTATTATTATTATTATTATTATTATTATTATTAACATCATTATTATTATTATTGTTGTTGTTGCCGTCATCATCATCATCATTATCATTATTATTATTATTATTGTTATTATTATTATTATTATTATTATTATTATTATTATTATTAACATCATTATTATTATTATTGTTGTTGTTGCCGTCATCATCATCATCATTATCATTATTATTATTGTTATTGTTATTATTATTATTATTATTATTATTATTATTAATGTTTCTTTTCGCGTCTGTCTCGTCTGCTGACATTGTTAGGTACAGTGCGGTTGACTATTTTTCTCACCCTGCTCCATTTCACGTCCCAGACAGCAAAAAAAAAAGAAAAAAAAAACAAGACGAAAAGTGACATGTGGGTGAGGGTGGGGGTGTTGTAGGGTGTTGTAGGAAGGATTTTATTTGTGGAAACGGGTGGAAGAGAGGTGAGTCTGGAAGCAGAGAGAAATGAAATGTGTTGGGGATATGGACGATGTATATGTACTTTTACTTACAATACTATATGTATGTTTGTATGCACAAAAGCACGTGCGCACACATGAGCGCGTAGAGAAATGTATATTTATAGACTTGCATGAACACATGCGCATACAAACACATAGAACAGCTTACGTATAGAAGCGTATAAAGTAGTGAGCGCAAATTAAATACAGGTATATACGCACGCACACACATACACACACAGACACACACACACATTTGACATACACACACTCGGGTGCACAGACATGCATGCATACATAAGCACATACAACATACAGGTTACATGCATGTACACTCACAAACCCCACACACGAGTGCATACTTCCAAAAGCTTATATGCACTTTTAGATATATGAAAGTATACAGAAACATACAGTACTAGCAGTATCGCCCGGCGTTGCTCGGGTTTGTAAGGGAAATAACTATATAAGCATTTTTAGAGAGTTATAGCAAAAAAAAGCAAAAAAATACATTAAAAATGGAAAAAAAATGATGATAAATTTTTTTTAAATCGTTGACTCATCGTAGACATTTTTAGAGAGTTACTTCCCTTATATAATAGCGAAAAAATGCATTAAAATGGAAAAAAATTATGGTAAATTTTTTTTAAAATCGTAGACTCATCGTAGATGCGCGCTAATACCCAGAAGGGCTCGATATGAATCACGACTATAAGATACCCGGTTTGGGTTAAACTGCACCGCAAAATGTGGGAGTAGTTAGGAATCTAAATCGTAGGAGACAGACACACAACCTTACCTTTATATATAAAGATGTGCACTCACACACACGCTCACACTGACATACACTAACACACACGCACGCACGCACGCACGCACACATATACACTTACACGCGCGCATTCGTGCACATATTCACATTCACGCTCACACTCACATACACATATAAACACTCTGCAACATATATTTCGAGATCCTTACATATATCAATTAACCAATTTTATGAGTCAAAGCGGGAACCTGTTTGCAGTCATCCATCTATTGAAATAACAGCCAAATTCCTTCGACTCATACCCTATCGTCTTAAGTAAGGGAAGCTTACGTTGGCATATGTAATCTTACATAACCCTAAAATGACAGGAAGGTCACAGTTAGAATGTCTTTGATCATAGGTCTGATCGATCAAAGCTGACTTGGAGTTAAGCAACCACAATATTTAAACTTAGTTAAGGCGGCTCGCTGGCAGAATTGTTAGCACGCTGGGCAAAATGTTCAGCGCCATTTCGTCCGTCTTTACGTTCTGAGTCGCCGAGGTGGGCTTTGCCTTTCATCCTTTCAGGTTCGATAGAATAAATCACTGGCGTTGATGTAATAGAATTATCCCCTCTCCCGAAATTTCTGACCTTGTGCCAAAATTTTAAACCAATATTTAACCAGTTATATAATGTGTCGCCCAGTGTGCTGAGCAGCGTAGGATAAACAAATGATAACACACACACACACACACACACACACACACACATATTTTTTTATTGCCCACAGAGGGTTAAACCTAGAGGTAACAAACAAGGGCAGACAAAGGGAGTAAGTCGGTTACATCGACCCAGTGAGTAACTGGTACTTAATTTATTGACCCCGAAACGATGAAAGGCAAAGTCAACCTCAGCGGAATTTGAACTCAGAACATAACAGCAGACAAAATACCTATTTCTTTACTACCCACAAGGGGCTAAAGACAAAGAAGACAAAACAAGGACAGACAAACGATTGAGTCGATTATATCGACCCCAGTGCGTAACTGGTACTTATTTAATCGACCCCGAAAGGATGAAAGGCAAACTCGACCTCGACGGAATTTGAACTCAGAACATAACGGCAGACGAAATACCACTAAGCATTTCGCCCGGCATCCTAACGATTCTGCCAGCTCGCTGCCCTCATATATTTATATATATAAATTTCTTTACTACTCACAAGGGGCTAAACACAGAGAGGACAAACAAGGACAGACAAACGGATTGAGTCGATTATATCGACCCCAGTGCGTAACTGGTACTTATTTAATCGACCCCGAAAGGATGAAAGGCAAACTCGACCTCGACGGAATTTGAACTCAGAACATAACGGCAGACGAAATACCACTAAGCATTTCGCCCGGCATCCTAACGATTCTGCCAGCTCGCTGCCCTCATATATTTATATATATACATTTCTTTACTACTCACAAGGGGCTAAACACAGAGAGGACAAACAAGGACAGACAAACGGATTAAGTCGATTACATCGACCCCAGTGCGCAAACTGGTACTTAATTTATCGACCCCGAAATGATGAAAGGCAAAGTCGACCTCGGCGGAATTTGAATTCAGAACGTAACGGCAGACGAAATACGGCCACGCATTTCACCTGGCGTGCTAACGATTCTGCCAGCTCGCTGCCCTCATATATTTATATATATATAAGCGTGCAGATATACAAGCACATATTCACATGCATAAAGAATAAGTAAAATAAATAAACAAACTTGCACACATAAGCACTCCATAGATACAAACATTACCTCACCTTTAAGACACATGGTTAAACCCTGAATCGCCACAAATGCTAGGTTCTACGACTTCTTATGATCTTTCTTAGTAATTCTGTATGGATATAACAATTAAAACTGTCACAAAGATGAGATTTTCTTTCTTAAGAACCAGAAAACGCTTCAGCTGCGAAGAATTGAGGGTTTTCTAGAAACCTTTTTGTGAAACACAGTTGAATACTACATCCACATAAATAACAGTAATGTTGCTACACATACTAACACATCATCTCGCCCGCCCCACAAAAAAAGACTACATCGAAAAACCACGTCCTACAGATCATCTCTCTATATATAAACGGCAGTTTGTCTGTTTGCTTGTACCCTCACCCTGACCACGGCTTTCAACCGATTCTGATGAAACTTGACACACACATAGCCCAATGTCATAATTCAAAACTAACGCAGCGAAAATTTTGAAAAGTTCCCCCAGTTCTGAAAAAAATCGATAAATTCGACATGGGGTCGAGAATCAGAAACACAAACCACAGACTGTCTAGGGGACGCAACTCGACCTTTTTAACTCTCAAAAAAAATTTACCATCATCTTTTTTCCATTTTTTTGCTATTTTTTGGCTATAACTCTCTAAAAATGCTTTATAGTTATTTCCCTTACAAACCCGAGCAACGCCGGGCGATACTGCTAGTATTTAAATAAAAGGGTTACTTTCGGGTGTGATTTATAGGACATAGTCTCATTAGCGAATGAGGTGTTGAGATATGTGTTTTAAAGATGAGATGTTTTGTGAGTAAGTTGCTTGTGCGCGTGTTTACTGAATTTTTTTACATATTTTTATACATGTATATGCGTGTTTGTATATATGATTGGGTATGGTTGAAAATGTGTGCGCGTAGTTTCTTGACAAAGGTTTACAAACACATTTAACTTTTAGACCACTCTGTCTTTTCCAACACTCCTGCAGCTGTAAGAATAACTACTCTTCCAGGCAAATGCTTAGCAGCATTTCGTCCATCTTTGCCACACAGCCACACAAGTATGGTTACATTAAACATTTGAAGAAAAATATATTAGAGAGTAAATAAGATTTCAGCAAAATATAAATTTTGATACACTCGTCACCCATTGCACGGTGTCTCTTCCGCAAACCCTGCACTCCAAACCACCGTAAACAAACCTCTGGAATTCCTTCCTTGGTCATAGATTTTCCTACAGGTATCGTCTTTGAGATGTTTAAACTGAGCATCATCTGCACAGCCTTATTTCCTTATTGCCTACAAGGCGCTAAACACAGAGGGGACAAACAAGGACAGACAAACGGATTAAGTCAGTTACATCGAACCCAGTGCGTAACTGGTACTTAATGTATCGACCCCGAAACGATGAAAGGCAAAGTCGACCTCGGCGGAATTTGAACTCAGAACGTAACGGCAGACGAAATACCTATTTCTATTTCTTTACTACCCACAAGGGGCTAAACACAGAGGGGACAAACAAGGACAGACAAACGGATTAAGTCGATTACATCGACCCCAATGCGTAACTGGTACTTAATTAATCGACCCCGAAAGGATGAAAGGCAAAGTCGACCTCGGCGGAATTTGAACTCAGAACGTAACGGCAGACGAAATACCTATTTCTATTTCTTTACTACCCACAAGGGGCTAAACACAGAGGGGACAAACAAGGACAGACAAACGGATTAAGTCGATTACATCGACCTCAATGCGTAACTGGTACTTAATTTATCGACCCCGAAAGGATGAAAGGCAAAGTCGACCTCGGCGGAATTTGAACTCAGAACGTAACGGCAGACGAAATACCGTTAAGCAACGTTTCTGCCAGTTCACCGCCTTTTAATCTGCAATAGTCTTGGCAAGCTCGGAGTGCCACCAAAAGTCATTGTACTGTCCTTTCATCCTGGTTAGGATATACTCTCAACAGAGGTTTTTTGATGAATTTCACAAAATAGAGTATTTAGATATATTCATATGTGTTTATGATTGTTTCAATACTCTGATTTTCACATAACAGAGTATTTAAACAATCATAAACACATATACAAATATGTATGTAAACACACACATACTTAGCGGTTCGCCGTCACTTAGAGCGGTTCGGCAAAAGAGACCGATAGAATAAGTACTGGGCTTACAAAGAATAAGTCCCAGGGTCGATTTGCTCGACTAAAGGCGGTGCCACAGCATGGCCGCAGTCAAAATGACTGAAACAAGTAAAAGAATAAAAGAATAATACGCCTGCACATACATACACTCGAACACGCATACTCGCATGAACACATAGTGAATACATAAACACACATGCCCTTAAATCAAAAGAAACGTGAGTTAAATAATGTAACTCAAAATATACTATGGGTTGAAAGACAAGATGGTCATATTTGGAACGCGTATGATCTTAGGTCAACTCTAACGTCAGCTCTATTTCGAAGCTGACGTCAACAATTTGCATGTGTTCGTGTGTTTACGTTTCTGTACGAGTTTCTGTGCAGTGTCAAAATATTTCTCTCTAATTTCCTGTTGTTCAGCGAAACAATCTTCATATTTCATTACCGACGCCCTCCTCTGTTTATATATTCTTCGTTTCCCTTTGTATATATTTATGTATTTCATTTTGCCTTTTACTGAAGCACTGTACAAAAGTGACGTTGCACCAATGTCGTTTTACGCTGGAGCAAATGGATCGGCAAAATTAGTTGTACGTTACGTTTAGATGCTTCAAGGTTTATTGCTTGTTGTGATGTGGTGGCTTGTATGCCTCAATGACCCCGAGAGCTGCGCCAATGGAGCGATGCTCCTTGTAAGGCCTTCTATGCTGGACAGATCAAAGGATAGAAGCCAAACTAATTGTGACCATCTCTTCCCAAAGGTAAAAATGTGTTTGTGTAGGTCCAACATCCTTATCTAGAAAACAAACAAATTTACAAAAGCACTGATGTCAATTCGAAACTGACAAAATTTGGAGAGGAAAGCCTTCCCTCAGGGAGATCAAACCATAAAGAAACCAAATTCTTGCATTGTGACCTAGAGTCGACAAAATCTGAGAAAAGTCGTCGATAGCCTATGTTCCATAAGGAGTAGAGGGCTTAAGTACTTTTAGATGCTGCTTCTGCGTAATCAGCTTGATGTCTCCCACTTTCCGGTTCAATTTCTGGCAACGCACGTAAAATTAGTAATAAGACCGGTACAACTATTACAGATACCAGTTACATTACTGAGGCATGACACGGGGTTCTGTGGCAGGTCCTATCTTATTTGATGGCATAATAGATCAGCAGCTTATAGTGGTCGTTTTCACAGGGTATTTGTCTGGAGAAGTGTAAACATAAGGTGGCTAACACGCAGAATCGTTAGCACGTCGGACGAAACGCTTCAAATTCCCTCGTGGCCGACTTTGCTTTTAGTCCTTTCGAGATCGATAGAATAAGTAGCAGTTGAATATTGCGGTCGATATAATTGACTTAACTACTCTTGGATATGAGTATAAAAACTGCATTCCTCTGCCATGTCAAGCCAGTGTGGCAGAGTAGGTTCAGTAAACCCAGTATTATCTCAAACTGAAATTCGCGGCCTCCACATCAGTCTGTGTCTGGTGGAGAGAACATGTTGAGGCTTTCGTCCTGCAGTGGACTAAACATAAGGAATCCAATCCAAGTATATACAGACAAATTTTAGGCTGTTTCATCCTGTCTTCGTTTACACTTCAACCTGAAGTAATCTATTATTGAGTGTGTATGTAAGCGACCAAGAGGAGAATAATTAAAAAGGAAATATACTATCTTTGGAAAGGCGTGCACCACTCATTCAGTACGCCCAGAACAGCCAGAAGGCGAGTGGCTCAGTGGTTTGGGTGGAACACTCAAGATCGCAGGGTCGTGGTGTCGTTTCCCGAACAGGTGCGGTGCATTATGTGCTTGAGCAACACATTTCAAAACGCTGCTACGGACTGACATTCCGTTCGAAGATAAATATTGTGATCTCGGTCTCGTTTATGCCATGGAAACCAAGTAACCGACCCTATGATCCCCAGGACTCCATACAGTAATGTCCGGGAGTTAATGATGATGATGACGACGACGATGATGAATAGCTATCTCTGTAAATCACATTGTTATCAATTGAAAAGAGCTTCATGTTTTTGTCGATAAACTCTGATATTCTAAACTATCGATGGCAACTATTGCTAAAATGGTGCAAGAATATGTGACTAAAGCAACTGCCGCTACCATTCTTTCCTTTTTTTAATTTGTGAAAAACTGCAAGTTCTTACAAGTAGGCGTAGACAATGCGTAATATTCTGGAAAGAGTTTTGGGGTTATATTCCCGAAGCAGTTGAAGAGAAAACTCTCCTTTCAGTCATTACAAAGAATTCAAAGTTCCACAAACTCATCGCTGATACAGTCAAATCCAGATGTCTAACATTATTCTTTGATCAATAGAAAGGGCTTCGTTATATTTTTGTCTTTTTTTATTTTATTTTATTTATTTATTTATTTATTTATTTTTACTTTTTGAGGTTTTTCTTTTTGTTGAACGCCAAAAAACAACTTTCAGCATGACTGTCCGTTCAAACGGACTCTACTTTGATTTTTTTTAACCCCAAGAGGACATCTCCTCTAGCTGGTTAACGATGCAGAGCTGCATCCGATAAATTGTGAGCAGGGGAGCGAACCCCTACCACCTTCTAGCGACTGGATCAGCAAACCACTCCTGGTTTCGGGCTATTTCTCTCACTCTACAGTACTGGACACTTCGTCTACCAGAGATGCTTTCTTTATTAAGGTAATGATTATCTAACACAGAAAGGACAAACAAGACAGAACAAACAGATAATTGATAATGTGAGTTCGAATGAAACTTAATTTTAAAATTTTGATGATTATACGAATTAATACTCTTTACTCTTTTACTCTTTTACTTGTTTCAGTCATTTGACTGCGGCCATGCTGGAGCACCACCTTTAGTCGAGCAAATCGACCCCGGGACTTATTCTTTGTAAGCCCAGTACTTATTCTATCGGTCTCTTTTGCCGAACCGCTAAGTAACGGGTACGTAAACACAAGCAATGCTAGGGAGACAAACACACACATATATATATATATACATATATACGACAGGCTTCTTTCAGTTTCCGTCTACCAAATCCACTCACAAGGCATTGGTCGGCCCGGGGCCATAGCAGAAGACACTTGCCCAAGATGCCACGCAGTATATATATAATATATTTTTTATAATTTTTAGCCAGGGCGGAATCACCCTAATGGGCGAAAAGCCGAGCAACTACACCTTTATATTTCTCCATGGAGATTAAACCGGGTCACTTGCACCCACCTTTCTTACCACAGCCTTCCATCTTTTCTCAAACACACCTCGCGATAATCGTCTCGTTTCCAGCCCTACCTTGCTCTTCAGGTGAAATCTGAAAAAAGTTAGCAATCCGGGGTCAGAGATGGAGGTTCCCGTCACGAGTCCTTGCAGTCTTGTCTTCCAAACACACTCTTTCAACACTGTCACTGTAAGAGAAAACATGCCTCACCTTCCGGTGAGAGTCCGGTGGGCGGCACAATCTTTATTATAGATTCAGCTGATTCAACGTAAATTATCAAGCCTGAAAGCTTCCGTCGGTGTACAAAAGCGCGCAGTACGGTTTCATCGTGCAGCCCACATCTTCGAAATATTGGTAGCACTGACATTCCTGTTCCTGGATAACTTATCGCGGACAGGTAAAGCGTTCTTGTAGCACTGTCAGGTCAGGGATTTTTGGTAATTATCCAAATGCCCCGTCCTGAAAGTATTTTGGAACAGGTTGGTAAGTTGGTTCTCATCGAACCACCTCGTCTGCTAGAGATGACAGTAGCTTGCTTCTGCTCGCAATGTATATATTTCAAGCGAACACACAGTCATTGATTTTGCAACAAGCAGAAATTCTAGTTCTAAAATCCCTCTAAAGAGATCAACGCAGTAGTTGTACTATCAAATAATATCCGTGGCCATTTCAACATGGCTGTCCGTTCGAACGGACTTTACTGCGATTTTTTAACCCAAAGAGGACATCTCCTCTATCTGGTTAACGATGCAGAGCTGCATCCAATATAAATGTGTGTATGTATTTATGTATGTATGTATATGTATTCACACACACACACATATATATATATGTGTGTATGTATGTATGTATATGTGAATTTATGTACGTATGTATGTACGTATGTATGCATGTATATGTATATATATATTTATGTGTGTGTGTCTTTGCATCTGTGTGTCCCCCCCACCACCACCATCGCTTGACAAACAATATTGGAATGTTAATGTAACCGTAACGTAGCGATTCGGTAAAAGGAACCGAAAGAATAAGTACTAGTAAAACTCTTCAAGGTTGTGCTCCAGCATGGCCGTACTCAAATGACTGAAATATGTAAAAGAATAAAAGAGTAGTAATATTTACTCTGTGTGTGTATGCGCGCGCGTTGTAAATATGTTTTGTGTGCATATTTATGTGTGTACGTATGTGTGTGTGTGAGAGAGGAAAACAAATTAAGTACGTGAGTGTGAACTGCGTGTGTGCGAATTCTTGTATATGTGTGTGTTCGTGTGTGTGAATCCGTGTGTGCACGTGCGCCCGTGCATGTGTGTATACATCTAGATGTATACACACTAGAATGTGTGTATACATCTAGATGTATACACACTAGAATGTGTGTATACATCTAGATGACTATATGTGTAAGCGAGGTTGTGAGTCTAAGTATGCGTGTCTGTGTGCGTATGCACGCGCACGTGTGTGTAAAGTATAGAGAACTTATAGTTAATTTATGTGTGCATGAGTATTTGTGCATGCGTATGAGTATGCATGTGTGAATGAGACTGTGTGCAAATTAGCATTTCCGTGTGTGAAGTGTATATGTGGAAGCTTGAGGAATCCTAGTGAGTTGTGTGAGCGAATATGCTCATGGCTGTATGAAGTGCATGTGTAGACATTTATCAGTCTGTTGGGATGGGTAGAGGAGAGTAAGTCGGTTTTTGATACCAAGCGGAGTAGCCGTGTTCAGGCGGAAGATTAATTGTTGTTCACGGCTGAGACGTGAGACGCGGAGAGATGTTGAAGCGAAAGATTGGCTTAGCAGGCGACAGGATATAGAAAGCTCCAGCAGCGGCTTTAGCTTGCAATATTTCTAGAAGCATGCATTCTTTATACGTTCATTCTTTTTGAATATATTTTCTTTCTTATCTTCTCTCTTGTATATTTGTTTTTGTCTTTTTTTACTTATTGCCTTTCTTTCAATCGTCTTGAGTATCATTCTCCCTACCTAATATATTCATTCACCAACAAATTACATTTGATGCTATTGTTTTTCTCACATTTGTTTGCTTGATTGATTTCCTGGATTAAATGCTTGATTGCGTGCCTGCTCCAGTATATCAGAAACTACTGAAGCCAGAGAATCCAATTTGTTTTTAATCAATGATTACTAATCAAAATAATCAAAATTAAAAATATCTTTTTTTGAAATTTTGTGGTTTTAAGAACAAATTATTTGGATATGAAATGCGCAACCCGACTCTACTTGGCATGTTATATGCTGATGCTGGGGGAACGTTTTACATTTTTATACAAAAAATGCAGTCAGTTACAGGAAAAAACAAAATGTAATAGAAGATCGTTCGCGCATATAATCACATAGCAATGCAATTTCTTTCAAACACTGGCGGTGGTAGTAGTTAACAGTATTACAAAATACATTCAAATACAGATATACATATATAAGGAGAAAAGTTGTTGTCCATTGTTTTCCATTCTTCATTTTTTTTGGTTTTTGTTAATATCGGATCAAATATTTCATCTGATCATATAAAAGAACGGTATTGTGTTTTAACGTAGCTCATTGTTTGTGTCTTGCCTTCTTTTAGTTTAAACATCCAGGCTGCTGCAACAGTGATCGAATTAAAGGAATTCATATTACCAACTGAGAGGTCAGTGATTTATATCCAGTTTCTGGCCCCGCACTGAACCTCGGACAAAATCTGTTTAAAAATTAACTTCCATACCATCCTTCATGTTAATTAAATCTCATTGTTTCATGTTTCATCTTTTCATGTAAAAATTAACTCTCGTTTCTATTGATATCGCTACAGTTCGACTCTCACGGAAATGACTACGTTGCATAGATTCATTCATACTCAGAACTGCTATTTTTATCATCATCTGCGTCACCGAAAACTAGATCTCTGGATTTCCATGCTTCATATTTCTGGCAACAACTTGTATTAGTTCCTATCCATAGCTGCAGATGTTTAGAATGCACATTAATCACATTAAACTCTATCGTTAGATGGGGCGGAGGCTGAAAAATCATAGGTCTTAGGTCTCAACACCAATTAGTTTACAAAAAATACCCTTCATTTTACTAAAGCCATTTTCTTTTTATTGTAAAGTTTGGTTTGGAGGAAGAAGAGGTTGTTACCAATCACCCTCGCAGAAATTTCCAGGATTGATGGGATTAATAATCAATACTTCTCTTAAATCTGACAAATCAGAAAAAAAAAATACGTAAGCAGAGATGGAATTTCAGAGACGACAACATTCTGGAGAGGTAAAACCCTGTACAGGTGTCCAATGCGGTTCCTTAAGGGCAGGATACAACATTGATGATGAGGCAAGGGAAGAAGTGTTGGTAAGGAGTGCCTGAGTAGAGGTGAAACGAGGCCAATCAACTCGAAGGGGGCTGAGACCATTGAAGTAGCATTAAGAAGGGTTGAAAAACAAAACAAAACGAAATGAAATAGAATTTGAATAGCGAATATATTTTTGATATTATTTATTTATCTGAGGTGACAGAATCGTTAGCAAGTCAGTCAAAATGCTTAGCAGCATTTCGTCCGTCTTTATGTTCTGAGTTCAAATTTCGCCCAGTTCGACTTTGCCTTTCATCCTTTAGGGGTCGATAAAATAAGTACCAGTTGATCACTGGGGGTCTATGTAATCAACTTACCTCTCCTTCGGAAATGGTTGGCCGGCGCCGTAATCGACTTATCCATCCGCCAGAATTGCAGGTTTTGTCCCAAAATTTGAAGTCAATATCATTTATTCATTTATTTATTTATTTATTTATTTATTTATTTATTTATTTATTTATTTAAGGTGGTGAACTGGCAGAATCGTTACCGCTCCCGGAAAAAAAATGCTTAGAGTATTTCTTCCGACTTTACGTTCCGAGTTCAAATTCAGCCGGGGTCGAGTTTCCCTTTCATCCTTTCGATGTCGATAAAATAAGAGCTAGTCGCTCATCGAAGTTGATGTTATCGATTTACTCCCTCCCCCCAAACTTGCTGGCCTTGAGCCAAGATTTAAAACCAATATTATTTATTTAGTTAGTTGAGTATTTTTCTAGAACATTACGGTGTTTTCTTGTATTTATGTATAGGAATGTGCGAGAAATAACTTGACGTCATGACCACATTTCCTCTATAATTTACATAATACAACCCTTAGCTAACGTGGGAACCTACTAATAATAGCAGCCAAATATCTACCAATCATATACTGGCCTCTTAAAAGACACAGATAAAATAGTCCCACATTCCCATAACAAGATGGGATGGTCAGAACTTGAGTGTTTTTCGCAAGTTTCTTTCCACGTCTAAACAACTCACACACACACACACCACACACACCACACACACACACACACACACACACAATGAGTGCGCTTTCATGCGGCGACTCGGCTTATGAGAAATAGCAGTAAAATCTCTATTCAATAATTCATTGTGATCTTTAAGAAAAGAAGGACATATTATACCTGTAGATATAGGTGAGGATGGCAACGGCCGTGGAGCTTATAAAAACATCAAACTCCAAAATGATTCGCGGGTTACCAATTTTATATGCTTAAATAGGTTTTTTTATTATTTTTTTTTTTGATATTCAAAGGTTTGAAAGGTGAGCTATATTTATATAGAATTCTTACAGGTTTCTCACCTTTATAAGCTCAATGGCTAGAATGCCTTTGATCAGAGCTGATCTGGTGGCTAAACAACAACAGCAAGAGCATCACCTCTCCACCCCAACAAACATTCATCTACTACATGTCTTCTGTCTGTGGGTGTGTTTGTGGAGTTGTTAGCTAACTCCTCCTACATCGTTTTATCGATTTTGATGAAACTTGAAACGTGAGTAGAACTTATGTCTGGAAACCTCATGGCATACTCAGATTGTTGAAAAAAAAAATCGATAATAGAGCCTCTGGAAGGGATCCTTATATATATATATATATATATATATATATATATATATATTATATCTAATATATCAGATTTTAACAACCAAGGGAAATAACACATTCATTTTCCTAAATCATTTGCTATAAATCAAATTGAGTATGCTTATTTCTTTGTATTTGAACTGTTAGAGTTATTTTCGCAATTTATCCAGTATAACCCTTAAACAAGTAAATAGTATTTTCCTAAACAAAAGATCCACTTATTTCGGTAAGAGACTTATTCACGAATATACCAGCACTAGCGCCGCTGAGGGTAATATTCTCTGGGAATGCACAAAAGCCCTTTTCAGAGATATTTACTTTGAATCGTTATTATCTCATATCTGACTAGGCCCTATCACGTAACATGCTTCACGATTTTAGTATGCATACCTTATTAGTATTTCTCCTAAGTTCTATATACTCTGGGAACACTTTAAAGCCCTTTTCGAGGCTACTTTATTTGAATTCTTACTATCGGGTAACTAATTTCCTGTTATTACATAACTGACTTCACAATTTGGGTAATCATAACTTATTGGGAATTCCTAAAAACAAGATCCTGTGTAAGACAGTTCGATATTCTCTGTAAATGCACAAAAACCGTTTTAAGGGCTACATACTTTGTATTGCTGTTATTGGATTAGCGAAGCAATTATGAGAACGGGACCTGGTAATTCCCGCTTTCCCGGGAATTACCAGGTACGTCAGGTAATATATACATATAGACAAACTATTTACGTACGTCCATTTCTTACTACTTCCAGTGTAAACAAAGCTATCACGTGACCGCTATCACGTGACCTCGGCAGCGTAACGGACAGTGTGAAAGGTCATGAAACATATGCACTCACCCCAACTGCTCCTACAGAATTGTAATTTTGTATTTTGTAGTCAGGTCAACTTTCATACCTACCTATTTACCTACTTACCTATTTCTTTACTACCTACAAGGGGCTAAACACAGAGAGGACAAACAAGGACAGGCAAACGGATTAAGTCGATTATATCGGCCCCAGTGCGTAACTGGTACTTATTCAATCGACACCGAAAAGATGAAAGGCAAAGTCGACCTCGGCGGAATTTGAACTCAGAACGTATAACGGCAGACGAAATACCGCAAAGCAAAACAACAAAACATCCAGACAGACGATACAAAGAAAATAAGGACGGGTCATTCGAAGTTTTCTTTCCTCAGCCAAGTACCAGATCATCTTCGCAATTTCGGCTGATTATATATATATATGGCTCAGTGGTTAGAGCGTCGAGCTTACGATCGTGAGGTTGTGAGCTCGAATCCCGGACCGGGCTGCGTGTTGTGTTCTTGAGCAAGATACTTTATTTCACGTTGCTCCAGTTCACTCACCTGTAGAAATGAGTTGCGACGTCACAGGTGCCAACCTGTATCGGCCCTTGCCTTTCCCTTGGGCAACATCGGTGACGTGGAGAGGGGAGGCCGGTATGCACGGGCGACTACTGGTCTTCCATAAAACAACCTTGCCCAGACTTGTGCCTCAGAGGGTAACTCTCTAGGTGCAAACCCATGGTCAGTGTCTGACCGAAGGGGGTCATTATATATATATATATATAATTTTAAAATAGGATAAAATCTTTATAAGAATTTATCAAGTAGTTAGCGTTAAAATCCTCATAAGAGAAAAATTATTAATTATTCCTTTTAAATATATCTATTTATAATAAGGGCATTTCTATACATAAATGCCTCACGCTAGGAGGGACTCTTAAGGTAGTTTTGACTTTAAGAGTCCCTCCTAGCGTGAGGTATTTATGTACAGTAATACCCTTAATATAACTAAGATATATATATATATATATATATATATATATATATATATATATATATATATATATATGTATGTATACAGTTACCATCTTCTCACTCACACGAGCACTCATCGTTCGTGGGCTGTAGTATAAGATATTTGCCTAAAGTGCCGTGTAGTGGGACTGAACCCAAAATCATGTGATTGCAAAGCGAGCTTCTTAATTACACAGCCTGCACCTACTACAATAGAATCTGGTGGCAAAGGATGGAGGTAGTCTCTAACTAGGTTCAATCTCTACAATCTTCTATCCACGACCACAACACACACGCACGGACACACACACACACACACACACACACACACGCACGGACACACACACACACACACAGAGGAACCAGGTGCCTATTTGTCAGTCGCTGGACTTGCTAGAAATAACTCCAAAAAACCTACTGTATTTGAAAAAGAAAAAAAAAAAAAACAAAAGACAAAAACAGGAAGAAAAAAAAAAGAAAAGAAGGAGTGATACATTGAAGAATGTATTTCAAACTAACAAAAAGGATGGGATTGTCATGGTTGGAAAGCACCTGATCATAAGACTCTCTCAAGAGCCGATCTCGAGATAAACAAGTACGACGACGACGATGATGACATACCAGAACCTCATCCACTCCCATTGCTGGGTTGTATGTCTGTAGAGGCACATGACAAAGCTATGACATTTTTCGCGTTCCTTTCGCTGTTTTCATTCTAGATTCCTTTCTTGTTTTCTTTCTTTTCATTCTTTATATATTAGCATATTTTAACAAGTTTTTCTTTTTCTTTCTTTTTTTTTTCTTTATTTTTAATGTCGATCGCTTTCTTTTTAATTTTTCCACTGCCGTTTCTCCCACTCACCTTAATTTCCCATTCTCATTCTCAGACACTCAGTCTCACTCTTTCTCTCTCTCTCTCTCGCTCTCTCTCTCTCTCTTCTCTCTCTCTCTCTCTCCTCTCTCTCTCTCTCTCTCTCTCTCTCTCCTCTCTCTCTCTCTCTCTCTCTCTCTCTCTCTCTCTCTCTCTCTCTCTCTTTCAGTTAGTTTCATTCGCATTCTAGTTATAAATCCCATTTTCGCTCTCATTCAACTCGAAAAGCTCCTGCAACAACAACAACAACAACATCAACTACGGTACTACTTAAGAAGAGTGGTCCCGGTGCGCGCACTCGCGTACTCGCGCATCCGCGCTAGTTAGTCGAGACTAGTCGATCCTACAACGACTGCCTAGCAAAGTAAATAAAAGACAAAATAAATAATTTTTTAAAACAAAGTAAATAAAACTCAAAAACACAAAATAATTTTTTTAAACAAAGTAAATAAAACACAAAAACACAAAGTAAGGATCGACTAGTCACGACTAGCCAGCGCGGATGCGCGAGTACGCGAGTGCGCGCACTGGGACCACTCTTCTTAAGTAGTACCAACAACAATAACAACATCAACAACAATAACAACATCAACAACAACGTGTTTTACGCATAAAAATATTCATGCCGAGACTTTCGATCGAAAATGCTGGATGTTACGAAGAGCCCAACTATAGCCGAAGCAGTGGACGTGTTGAGCTACAACCTGAGAGACAAATCCTTGTGATTAGGTCCTCTGTTGTGCTTGTTCATCCATATCTTATCAGCTTGCGGCAGGCCGAAAGCATTCGATGTGTGAGCCGGAGAGTGGTAGTGCTGCTAGAGAAAGGACCAAAACAAGAACTCCATGGTTGCTAAACACAGAGATTAACGAAGAGGATCAATAAGGGGTTGACTCTTGCCGCCAGTGGTATAGACGGAGGCGGTGAACTGGCAGAAACGTTAGCACACCGGGCGAAATGCGTAGCCGTATTTCGTCTGCTGGTACGTTCTGAGTTCAAATTCCGCCGAGGTCGACTTTGCCTTTCATCCTTTCGGGGTCGATAAATTAAGTACCAGTTATAATCGTCTTAATCCGTTTGTTTGTCCTTGTTTGTCTCCTCTGTGTTTATCCCCTTGTGGGTAGTAAAGATATAGGTATAGTCGGAGACAAAGAAACTTATGCAATCGCCAGCAGATCTGTTCACGGCAACCCCAACATCATGCGATGAAGCATCGAAATATCTGTGTTCAGTAGAAGCTGATCAACTGGAGCTCACCTATTTCTAATTAACTGCTGTCTTGAAAATGGACGGGTTCTATATCCTCTTTAGGGACTGGGTCGTTGTATTGTATGACCAGAATCTAATCGGTGGTTAGACAAAAAGGCCGCTTCTCAGAACCATTTCGTATCCCGAACTCAGTCCGCCAGGGTGCCCTTTTTTTTTCTCTTTCCTGTATCTTATAACAGTGGAGCAATTGCTACTGTGGCTGTGGACTTTGAATTGGAATGCAGAAAAGCTGTATCCGCATACGCGGATGACGCCAATACTATAGTGTCAGAAACTTGAGAAACCCATGTCATTGGCGCCATATTGAAAAGTTAACAGGAAGTTACAGGAGCTTGCATCAATAAATCACTCTCAAAAAATGGGCTGGGAGGAAGACTTCCCAGAAAATCGAACAGAAGTTGTAAACGTCTTCATCGCTACAATGATGTACGCCGCTTCTCTGTTTTATCTTGTCTCGGAAAATGCCTAACCGGATTGGAAACATTCGATTTTTGTCAAAGGGATAGGTTCTGGCTCTTCTAGGGTTCTTGGGACGATGTCACCAATGATGCAGATGCATGCAGTGAGTCTGACGCATCTGGATGATGACTGTGAGTAGGTGTGGTCGTTTTTCTGTAGACCGCTCTTTTAACAAATTGCAGTCCTTGGTCAGTTATAGATTGAAGTTGGACATTTGGTGAGTGGTGCTCACTACACTATACCAGATGAACATTGCAGTGGAGGAAAACAAAGTCACACTCTGTTCAGGATTCGTAGAGGGTACAAGCGACAATAGTTTGAGAACGATTCTGGGTGCCGTGGAGGATTGTATGATCAATCTCTTTTAGAAGGTATTCAGGTCGTGGATTAAGAATACTTTCTCAAATACTTTCCCTGACAAAACTACAGGGCAGGTTTTCCTCTAAGGAATAAGCACAGAATGCTAACAGCCAATCATGTCCGAGATACGCACAGGGCGACGAAACCGTTCCTGCCGGCAAAATCCTGTACATTGTGTCAAACAGCTGCTATCAAGTGGAAGACGGAACAAGTCACTAGCCGAGTCTGTCACAAATATCTGACGGTATTTTTTGATGGTGGTAGGAGTTAAGGAAGGACAGCTAGTCCTTGTTTCATCCTAGCCTCGTGGTTACGACGATGGAAGCTGTGTGGCGAACTTATGTAATTATTATTAGGCAGAAATGGTTGAGGGATCGCGGGTTCGAATCTCAGACTGGGTGATGTGTGTGTTTATGAGCGAAACACCTAAGCTCCACGTGGCTCTGGCAGAAAGTAATGGCGAACTTCTGCTGATTCTTTCGCCACAACTTTCTCTCACTCTTTCCTCCTCCATCTTGCAGTTCACCTGCAATGGACCAGCATACCGTCCAGGTGGGGAACCTATATGCCAAGGAAACCGGGAGACCGGCCCTTATGTTGTGTGGCGAACTTATGTAATTATTATTAGGCAGAAAGGAACTGAAAAAGGCATTTTTTGTCACCGATACGTCACAATAACCCCTTATTTTGTAGAAATTTTTCACTTGATTTACGTAAGTGGTTTTTGCCCTGTTCCAGATGCTTTCTCTTGCCAATTTAGTAGCATTTATGTTTTTGTTGGTTAACCTCCCACTAGTTATGTATTTCACCCAGGTACTCTTTCCAATATCTTGGATCCTTGTGGCCGGTAGTAGTAGTAGTAGTAGTAGTAGTAGTAGTAGTAGTAGTAGTAGTAGTAGTAGTATTTGAGACTTGAGACTATAGGACAGCAAAAAGGCTTTTTGAGGCTGCTCAATAGAACCTGCTGCTAATATCATTGCTGCTACTGATGACGTGTTGTTGTTGTTGTTGTTGTTGTTGTTGTTGTTGTTGCTGTTGTTGTTGATGATGATGATGATGATGATGATGATGATGATGATTCTAACAGAAGATGCAGAATCTTGCGGAATGATTTCGACTTAAATCACATTTCTGATTTTTTTTTCTGTTTCGGGGAATGCGAACAGATGCTAGTTTCTATAGAGGGAGAAAAAAAACAAATGTTTTGTGTGTAGAAATTCGAACCACCTCAAAGCCTTTTCTCCCCGAAGCTCTCCACCATTACTACCAACTCCTAAAGGTGGAAACAAAACTATTACCTTGCATCTAACTCCTTCCTCCGACTCCGGCCTCGCAAAAGCAAAGTCCTCATTGACTTTGTACCAAAAAGGCCTTTGCGGCAGATAAGAGAAAGACGGAATATGAGCTTAACAGACACCGGACCAAATTGAAGGCCGTAAGACATGAAGGTAGAAAGCAAAATCCGTCACAATATCAATTTAAAAAGAAATCAGCACCAACATCTTCATCACAAGACAACCCATTTTTACAAATACATCCACAACCACAATAGGCGCAGGAGTGGCTGTGTGGTAAGTAGCTTGCTAACCAACCATATGGTTTCGGGTTCAGTCCTACTGCGTGGCATCTTGGGCAAGTGTCTTCTGCTATAGCCCCGGGCCGACCAATGCCTTGTGAGTGGATTTGGTAGACGGAAACTGAAAGAAGCCTGTCGTATATATGTATATATATATATATATATATGTATATATGTGTGTGTGTGTGTTTGTGTGTCTGTGTTTGTCCCCCTAGCATTGCTTGACAACCGATGCTGGTGTGTTTACGTCCCCGTCACTTAGCGGTTCGGCAAAAGAGACCGATAGAATAAGTACTGGGCTTACAAAGAATAAGTCCTGGAGTAAATTTGCTCGACTAAAGGCGGTGCTCCAGCATGACCGCAGTCAAATTACTGAAACAAGTAAAAGAGTAACCACAAAAATACGAAAACAAAAAAAGCAGCCGAAAAACAAAATGACCAGCAGTCATACTCTCGGCTACACGCTTCCTTCATCAACTTCACTGTTGTTCAGAAGAGCTACATCTAATTGATTGAGGAAGTAATTAATAACAAAATCATTACAAGTGGAGAAGGTTTTGCGGAACTCCTCCAGAAAACTCCACGAGACAGGATGTTAATCCAAAAGGATGCGGATGCGTATCTTGATTTGAAATACCCCTAGAACATTGGAGAGGTGAGTAAGTACCCACCAAAAGACAAAAAATTCTTAGAAAAACTCTTCCCCACTACCCCCTCAAAGAAAAAAGAAGACTGTGTCAACAGTCATCCCTGGAGACCAAGGTACATAATTCCATTTTCTTTCCTCTATGTTAAATGGCTACACTTAGAGTTGGCTGTGTAAATGTTCGGAGTCTGGGTTCGGCTTGGAAGCAGGATCACATGTTCAACGATATCAGGTCCCTAAATTTAGATGTGACAGCAATTAGTGAGACGAGAATTGCCGGGAGACATGCTCCGTCAACCATTTTCGAAGACTACGAGGTAATCTCTTTTTGTGGTCTGTCAGGAGTGGGCGGCAGTGTAGCAGTGTTTTTCTGAAAATCCTTAGGTCTCACAGTAAGGGGATTCTTCTTGGACCCGGACAGTATGTTAGTGGTAAGGGTAGCACCTTTAGATTGGTGGCCGTGTATGCTCCGAAAGAGGCTGGGAGGACAGATTTCTTCAAGCGAATAGAAACATTCCTGGGCACGCCTCGCACTTTAGTACTAGTGGGAAACTGGAATAGTATTTTGGACGTGCGGAAGGACTGTGTGGGTTTAGTACATAGAAGAAAGGGGTGTAAAAACCTCGAAAACCTGCTCAGAAACTTCCGGCTTTCTGACATTTCCCTGATGTACCAGTGTGGACATGGAGCAATCACAATGGGTCATCCAGATCGAATCTAGATAGAGTATTTGTTAGGTCAGCGGATAAGGATAGTATAGGGTGTACAACGATTGAAATTGGTCGGCTACAGAAACCACAAATATGTGATCTGCAGATTGGTTTGTGCTCATACCAATCTTTCCTTTCTCCAGCTCCCACTTTTTGCACAGTCCGATGTAGCATTTTCGCTATTTGATCGTGTCAAATATTATTATTATCATTATTATTATTATTATTCAGTAGTTTTATTTTTATAGCGTGCTTTCACTTCACTACCGAGCGCAGCTCTGTGTGCCTTGGGTATGTGCTGTGATTTGTTGTTATTATTATTATTATTGTTATTATTATTATTATTATTATTATTATTATTATTATTATTATTATTATTTCATTATTATTATTATTATTATTATTATTATTATATTATTATTATTATTATTATTATTATCATCATCATCATCATTATCATTATTATTATTGAGTGAGAGAGCAGTTCATGCCATCGAAGTGACACTGGGGTAAAATAAACGAAGCCCAGTATACCCATCATGACTACCCGTCTGATAAGGGTACACTGGGCACATGCTTCACAACCATGTGTGCGCGACATTGTGATCTCATAGCAAGATAAACAGCGCATGAACTTGCAGGTGGGGCCCAGTTAGAATTTTCTTCTGGTCGAGTAACCCATCCTGCTCAAAAGCTCCCTGAATAAGAGTTGTTTAAGTATGTTGAACGAAACACCCATGTTTCCAGAGGTGAATTATTCAAACCCTCTCAACACATGGCTATGATGCTCCCCTACTACTTCTGCTCATGATCAGAGATGCACATATCGTCAGCCACTAAGAGACATGCTCAACTGGTTAAAGTCAAACAAGTGACAAGCAAATCTGTGGTATTGAGCAGAATATTTGCTGTAGCCCATCTTTTATACCAGACAAACAATGTACATGATAACACTTCCAATCAGTTAAGATCAGAAGCCACGAGAACCACTGCCTGGTACTGCATCAGGGCATTTATTATTATTATTATTTTATTATTATTATTATTATTATTATTATTATTATTATTATTATTATTATTATCATCATCATTATTATTATAATTATTATTATTATTATTATTATTATTATTATTATTATTATTATTATTATTATTATCATTATTATTATTATTATCCTTTTATTATTTTAATTATTATTATTATTATTATTATTATTATTATTATTATTATTATTATTATTCATCATCATCATCATCATCATTATCATTATTGTTATTGAGTGTGAGAGTAGTGCATGCCATCAAGTGACACTGGGGTAAAATATACGAAGCCCAGTATACCCATCATGACTACCCGTCTGATAAGGGTACACTGGGCACATGCTTCACAATCATGTGTGCGCGACATTGTGATCTCCTAGCAAGATAAACAGCGCATGAACTTGCAGGTGGAGCAAAGTTAGAATTTTCTTCTGGTCGAGTAACCCATCCTGCTCAAAAGCTCCCTGAATAAGAGTTGTTTAAGTATGTTGAACGAAGCACCCATTTTTCCAGAGGTGAATTATTCAAACCCTCTCAACACATGGCTATGATGCTCCCCTACTACTTCTGCTCATGATCAGAGATGCACATATCGTCAGCCACTAAGGGATATGCTGAACTGGTTAAGGTCAAATAACTGACAAGCAAATCTGTGGTGTTGAGCAGAATATTTGCTGTAGCCCATCTTTTATACCAAGACAAAACAATGTACATGATAACACTTCCAATCAGTTAAGATCAGAAGCCACGAGAACCACTGCCTGGTACTGCATCAGGGCATTAAAGCTACTGCTTGGTACTGCATCAGTGCATTTTGTTGTTGTTGTTATTACCATTATTATTATTATTATTATTATTATTATTATTATTATTATTATTATTATTATTATTTTTTTTTTTTGTTATTACCATTATTATTATTATTATTATTATTATTATTATTATTATTATTATATTATTGAGTGTGAGAGCAGTGCATGCCATCAAAGTGACACTGGGGTAAAATATACGAAGCCCAATATACCCATCATGACTACCCGTCTGATAAGGGCACACCAGGCACATGCATCACAACCATATGTCGCGACATGGTGATCTCATATCAAGATAAACAGCACATAACCTTGCAGGTGGGGCCCAGTTAGAATTTTCTTCAGGTTGAGTAACCCATCCTGCTCAAAAGCTCCCTGAATAAGGGTTGTTTAAGGATGTTGAAAGAACCACCCATGTTTCCAGAGGTGAATTATTCAAACCCCAAAGAATCCCTCTCAACACATGGCTATGATGCTCCCCTACTACTTCTGCTCGTGATCAGAGATGCACATATCGTCAGCCACTAAGGGACATGCTCAACTAGTTAAGGTCAAACAACTGACAAGCAAATCTGTGGTATTGAGCAGAATATTTGCTGTAGCCCATCTTTTATACCAAGACAAAACAATGTACATGATAACACTTCCAATCAGTTAAGATCAGAAGCCATGAGAGCCACTGCCTGGTACTGCATCAGGGCATGGTACTGCATCAGGGCATTTATTATTATTATTATTATTATTATTATTATTATTATTATTATTATAATTATTATTATTATTATAATTATTATTATTATAATAATTATTATTATTATTATCCTTTCGGGGTCGATGAAATAAGTACAAATGAAACACTGGGTCGATGAAATCGACTCGTCCTCTCCCCCCAAATTTGCTGCTCTTGCGAAAAATTCGAAATCATTTTTATTATTATTAATATTTTCCTCTGGCCCAACCCAAATGTACGCCCTTACGTCCATTTGAAATATATAAACGAGCGAACACACACATGCTCACGCTCGCACGCACACACACACACCACACACACATGTCTGAAACAAGCAAGCATTGAGGGCGATCTTATCAAACTCTAACACCCCCTACCCAGCGTGTGTCTTCATTCTTATATTAGTAATCATTATATATATATTGTTATTCTCCTGCTGAGTGGAGTTCATGACCCAATTTCCACTGAAAGCATTTTACACCGCTTACGTCACTATTTCTATTTTAAAAACAATAGGTAGGTATTAACGTCACATACAAACTCGTATGTTATGCCCATATATGTATATATGTATACAAACACACACGTACACACACACATACATACATTCTTATTAGATTATAAATTAATTATGTTGGTCAGGCAAGAGGAGCCGATAAGGGTTATGGGGGAAATATCAACAATATGGAAACAAAAGCATTCAAAATGAGGGCAGTCACTAAGAAGTAATTATGATTCTTATTAAAGATTAATTAAGAAATGTTGGGAGTATAATGCTGAGTGGCTAATATGTAAACTTTGTGCATCCGAGTGTTAAAAGTTGATATCGATTGCAAGCGGGTCAGCATATACAGTTTTTCATGCTGCTTGTTTTACGTATCTCATGCTATGTTTGATTAAATAACAGAGATTTCTTTTAGTTACAAGAAAGAACTGTGTCATTTGTTTTTATAGTAGCTATTTGACCATATCAGCCCTAAGTAAGCAACACTGAGTAACTCAAAGGTCTTCCATCAACGGCCCTCTCTCGCAAGTTCGAGGGCTTTTTTTTTATTTTGTTTAGAAAGTTACTTTTTATTGTTAATTAACATCACTGGGTAGCGGTTTCGTTTTATCCGCTGATTTATATATGTAGATAGATAGATAGATAGATAGATAGATAGATAGATAGATAGATAGATAGATAGATAGATAGATAGATAGATAGACAGACAGACAGACAGATAGATAGATAGATAGATATAGATAGATAGATAGATAGATAGATAGATAGATAGATAGATAGATAGATAGATATTCTGTATCATGAAAGCCCTTCAGGGTTTTAGGGAGTATTTACATTTACAGGCCTATGTGTTTTCTAAAGTATTAATTGAAACCCTAACAGTATATTGTTGTTATATCAACTACAAACGCCAAACCTTCCGACACAGTAAGAGTCCTTTGTCTTAGGTTGTTCCGAAAATAATGGCTTATTTCAGAAACATGATTTTATTCTGGAAAAATTAACAATTGAAATGTTTTGATTAGTCAAAGTATGAGCCGTGAACATCTATGCATCTCTGCCATCGATCAATGAGATTATTTATGCCTTGTTGATAAAAACTTATTGGCTTTGATGCTAAAAAATCTTTGAAAGCTGACTCCACTTTGGTTTGGACCTGAAAGATTTATCACTTAAAAACGTGTTTAAGTACTTTTAAAAAATGGTAGTCAGTGGGTGAAAGATCAGAAGAATATGGAGGATCTAGTAAAGTCTCGTATCCCAAATCTCTGAATTTCTGCAGCGTCATTCTTGCAACATGTGGCTTTGCATTATCGTGGAGCAGAGTTGGCTACGCTGATTCACCAATGCAGGTCTCATTTTTTGCAAGTGAGCATACATTTCAGCGAATTGATTGCAGTAAAACCTCTGATGTAATGGACAAACGCCAATTGCAGACCACCAGACAGTCACCATAATCTTTTGCTGATGTAACTTTGACTTTGAGAAATACTTGGGAGACTCATTACGATCAAGTCATTGATCTGATTGTTTATGGTTATCATAAAGGATCCACTTTTCGTCACAAGTGACTATTCGTTCAAGAAAAGGATCATTGGTGTTTCACAGAAAGAGCATCAAGTACACTTCAAAACACCAAAGTTTTTGATTTTCATTGAGCTCATGCGATAGCCGTTTATCGAGCTTTTTCACCTTACCAACCTTCTGCAGATTGCGTAAGACTGTTGCAATACCAAGTGCCTGAGACATTTCTCTGACACTTTGACGTGAATTTTGTTCAACAATTGCTTTCAATTGTCCATTGTCAAGACTGCATGACCGTCCTCTACCTTCTTCATCGTCAAAGCTCGTACTACAGAATTTCTGGAACCACCTTCGTACTGTACGATCACTTGTGGACCTTTCTCCCCGTGCTCCGTTGATATTGGCAGCTTTTTGGGAGGAGGCATTGTGTCCAGGCAAGAAAAGTAAGCGAAGGTCCTTTTCTGTCATGTCCCTAATTACGAGCGACTGTGCTTCAATAATGTTTTCTGTCTAAAATACGAGGGGCGTTCAATAAGTAATGCCCCTGACCCACTTGGAGTTGTTTGATCTAGCTGAAATTTTTCATGTGCACTTATTTATACCTCTATAGATTAAGTGGCGAATTACAGCTCTGAGCTAATTGTGGTTTCTGATTTACAGGTGTTTGAACTGAGTCAAGTGTGAAATGGAGCCTGTTGAGTGTCGAGCAGTGATCTGGTTTTTGTATTTGAAAGGACGCACACCACGGGAGACTTTTGATGAAATGAAAGTAACTTATGGTGATGATGCTCCATCATATGACCTTGTAAAACGCTGGTATTGTGAATTCAAACATAGTCGGACTCTGTGGAAACAGCTCCCAGATCTGGTCGCCCCCTTCTGCCGTTGATGAGACGTCTGTCCGTCAAGTTGAGGCTGCCATTTTGGAAGGTCAACGCATAACTATTCGCCAAATAGCCCATAAGGTCAAGATTAGTACCGGGTCTGTTGAAACTATCATTCATGACCATTTGCATATGCAAAAGGTGTCTGCCAGATGGATTTCCAGGTTGCTTACACCTTTCCAGAAGCAAGAACGCGTTGAGTGCTCGAGGATGAATTTGGAGATGTGCCAAGAAGATGAGTCAAAATTTTTCAAAAGACTGATCACACAGGATAAAACCTGGGTCCATCACTATGATCCATAGACCAAAGCCCAGTCAAGGCAGTGAAAGCACCGTGACTCACCTTCTCCAAAGAAGGCAAGGGTGCAGCCCTCCGCTGACAAGGTTATGCTCACAGTCTTCTGGGACCAGGACGGAGTAGTGATGACAGATTTCCTGGCAAAGGGTACCACAATTACAGGAGCCTATTATGCTTCACTTTTGAGGAAATTAAGAGAAGCTATCAAAATCAAGAGGCGGGGCAAGATCAGCAAAGGCATCCTCTTCCTGCAGGACAACGCTCCGGTCCACAACTCGCGTGTCGCCAGATCAGAAGCACAGGCGTGCAGCTATGAACTCCTCCCCTTGCACCCTCTGATTTTCCCCTCTTCCCAGCCATGAAGTTGTTTTTGAAAGGAAAGCGTTTCCCAGATGATGCAGCTTTGATTTCTGAAGTCACGTCGTGATTGGAGGACCAAGCTGGGGTCTTCTACAAAAACGGTCTCCAGAGCTGTATCAAACGATGGGAGAAATGCATAACTCTGGGTAGTTCCTATGTAAGAAAAGACTAATAACTGTGCCAAGTGTCGTTGCTCTACTGCTATGGGAAGTGGGTCAGGGGCATTACTTATTGAACGCCCCTCGTAAGTAGAGAATTATTAAAGAGCCTACATCAATTATTAAGTATGTCGAAATTCACCTAAAATATAATTAAAATACTATGATAAAATTTGCGTTTCAAGACACAACACTTAGAGCGGGCATTGTTTTCGGAACAACCTAATATTTTTTAACAAGGAGGAGAAACTCGTCATGTTAAAAATAGCAGCCTAAACCTGCATCCAATCACACACTGCTGTGTTTAAAAGAACAGGATTATATATATATATATATAATATATATATATATATATAATATATATATATATATGATTTTGATTGATTTTTGATTTTTCCAGTTTCAGCTAATGAGCTGTGGCCATGCTGGGGCACCGCCATTTGGTTTGCTACACGATTTTACCTCACGGATGCTTTTTAGCAAACGCCATCTGATGCATGAGAGAGTTCGATGCAGCTGCCCTCATCTGCACCTCCTGCCGTGAAGTTGGTTCATCCGGGACACTTGACAGGAAGCGATCCAGTCCTACTATAAAGACATCCGCATCTACACCATGCAGGTCCCTCAGGTTCTTCGGGAGGATATTGAAGAGCTGTGGGCCTCTGAAGCCCAGGCTATCACAATATCTTGTCCTACATCTTGATGGCAAATTTGGAGTCCTTGGTACTACGCAGTGGCGCCCGGTTCTGGATATATATAGCAGGAGTGGCTATGTGGTAAGTAGCTTGTTTACCAACCACATGGTTCCGGGTTCAGTCCCACTGCGTGGCACCTTGGGCAAGTGTCTTCTACTATAGCCTCGGGCCGACCAAAGCCTTGTGAGTGGATTTGGTAGATGGAAACTGAAAGAAGCCCGTCGTATATATGTATATATATATATGTGTGTGTGTGTGTGTGTGTGGTGTGTGTGTGTGTGTGAGTTTGTATATCTGTGTTTGTCCCACCAACATCGCTCGACAACCGATGCTGGTGTGTTTATGTCCCCGTCACTTAGCGGTTCGGCAAAAGAGACCGATAGAATAAGTACTGGGCTTACAAAGAATAAGTCCCGGGGTCGAGTTGCTCGAATAAAGGCGGTGCTCCAGCATGGCCGCAGTCAAATGACTGAAACAAGTAAAAGAGAAAAGAGAGAAAGAGAATATATATATATATATATATATATGGCCTGCTCGCTTAGCCAGCGGGGTGGCGTCATTTGAAGGCTAAAACAATGCGAAGCGCATTGTGACCACCGATGTGTAGCAACACCTGATAGCCTGGTCGTAAAATATATATATATACATATATATATATATATATATATATATATATATATATATATATATATATATATATATATATACATATATATATGTATGTATGTATAAAATAGATGGAATGGTTATGGCTGGAAGGACTTTGGTTATAGACTTGTACAGTCAAGTCTGGCCTTGGCCGAAGAACAGCAGCAACAACCGACAACGCCCTTTCCTGTAACTAAATAAATCTCTTCTTTTTAATCAAACAAGGCAACTTGCATATCACTTCCTACCATCATCATAACAACCAATACAACCACCACCACCACCACCACCACCACCACAGAGTTATATGTAGATTTTCTCGCCCCACCCTCTACTGTATATTAACCATCAGCTGCAACCTTCTCGAATGACACTGTTGCATAAATAGTTTGCTACGTATTTTCACCTGACTCACTAACCTCACTATTTGCTCTAACAAATTAGCCAACAAGCCAACAAGGAAGTCTCTGGGTAGTCGCTTTACCTGCTAGAAATAGCAACCAAATTTCCCTTAAATTATACCCAACCTTCTTGACACAATTGATATTTAGAAGTTTACTCTGAATGTAGCATTAAACGTACCATAGCCGAAAGTAAAGTGTGACTCTGTCGTATCAGAACGCCTTTGATCATATGTCTACTCACTTAGGGCTGGCCTGGGGCCAGTAACAACACAACAAAAGAAAACTTAATCATTTCTGTATATTATAATATTTAAAAAGAAACTGCATTAGTATAACTCTTGGTTAACCGCACTCTTTACTGAATTCTTTTTAAGAACCTAAAATAATTTTGAAGAACATGTAAGATGTGTGTCAAATAGGTTGTTGCGTAATCTTAAACAACATGTAGGCCGCACACTTTAAGGAGTGGTATGTACTTTTAAGGAGCATGTAGTCGTATGCTTTACGGAGCCTTAGATAATTTTTCTTCGTACACCTATTGCCAAATCTACGGCACCAAATTATTTCCTTTGTATTTATAATTTATTTTATTTGACAAGGCAGCACTCAATTTCTGTAGGGCTTCCGAGGCTAGTATGGGCAAGAGAAAAAGATTTTGATATCTTCAACCTGAAGGTATGATCTGAACGTTTGCAACAAAAAAAAAAAAAAAAAGAAAGGACTCCGCTAAATGCATCTTCAAGGACCAAAAGTTAAACAGGGAGAATTATTATATATATAGCCTGTCTAAAACTACATGTATGGCTGTAATTGCGCTGAAGCTGAGTGAGATTCGGCTTATACGAAAATCCTGATTCTCATGCTTATAATTTGCATGTTGTGTCAGGAATAAAACACAGAATTTGCTTTGAAATATGGCTAAATAGATATCCTTTATCTTTTACTTGTTTCAGTCATTAGACTGCAGCCATGCTGGGGCACCAGCTTGAATGGAAAATAGGTAATGGGTTTATGTGCATATTCCAGGAATACTTATTCCTTTTTCTAATTAATCTATATATATAAAACTGTGGTTGTGTGAGTGTCTGTCCCCTTCGATTTAGATTCCTAACTACTCCCACATTTTGCGGTGCAGTTTAACCAAATTCGGGTATCTTATAGTCGTGATTTATATCGAGCTCGTCTGAGTATTAGCGCGCGTCTACAATGAGTCTACGATTTTAAAAATAATTTAACATAATTTTTTATTCCATTTTAATGCATAATTTTTCGTGTGTCGATGGCGGCGGAGTTGGCGTCTATGGTCACACCTGCACCTGTGTTTGCTTCTCCCCCTTCTTCCCTCCCTCGTGAAGCTGTGGGGAAGGGAGTGTAAGGAAATCAACGTCGTAAAGCGTTGTCAAGGAGACCAGCGTTCTTTTAGAACAACGACTTCATGGCTTGAAAACACCAAAACAGAAATGGCTAAGAAAGCCCGAATTGGCATCTATAAGGGAAGTAACTCTCTAAAAATGCTTATATAGTTATTTCCCTTACAAACCCGAGCAACGCCGGGCGATACTGCTAGTTCTCTATAAAACTTTAACGTAATTTTTATAAAAATTACTTTCACAAGCCAACGAGGGAGCCTCTACGCTGTAAGAGATCGCCAAAAAATCTGCTTCAAATACCGTATTACCTTAAACAAAGAAAAGACACAGTGAATAATGTATTACTCCGTACACAATGCCTGAAATAAAGAAAAAACAGGATGGTCACGGCTAGATCGCTTTTAATCATACGTAGGTTAACACAATCTGGGTATGATTTGAACGATGAAGCAACAAGAAAGCCATGAGTTTTTAGTTCAAAAACCTTTAGAAGGAATGTTTACCAATCATAGGGAAATATTTGCGGTACGATACATGCATCAAATACTTGTTTTAATCAACAAATTTGTACTTTAATTGGTATATTTGAGTAAAGTTGATATCAGCTATCAATATGTATGAATGTCTCTTCTATCTTTTAATTATTATTAATCTTCCACTGAGGTTTCCAACAAAGATACAAGCCTCCATCATTGGGATGTAGTTAACACAGACAAATTCACATTTGAAACTTGAGACAGTCTTGCATATTTTTACTGTTCCACTCACAGATTGCAACTGTAATGCATGAATGAACCGGTCGATTTCTCTTTCAGAAAATCCCACTTTATCCATATTAACGTTTAAGCATTTAGTAACAAAACCTAGTTTATTATTGGCATGAATATGAATTCATAGTCTGGATATAGAAGCTGGAGGTTTCAGAGCAGTTGTCCATAGATATCGTCTTTTTCTTTGATTTTCAAAGAGATATTTATATCTGCAAGGCAGCTGACCTCTATGATGGTACATATCTTTGCCCCTCTGTCCCCAAAAACAATATCCAGCCTGTTATGGTTACATTTGACAGAAGTTTTGATAGATACATTCCAGCAGTATTCCTTGAGTTGATGTTTACGAATGTGTTCCATAACAGAAGGATTTTCTAAGTTTATTTCAGGACAGTATTTTTTGCAGATGGCTTTGTAAATTGCTTTAGCAACATCATACCGCATAGGGAGATAGTACCGTGACGACACTTTAGGACAGCTACTAATCACATGCGTGATGTCTTCCACAGAAGCATGATATAGCCTACACATAGGGTCGCACCCTGGGATTGCAAGAGCATCACTGTTTGTCTTGTTCACCAGGTACTTTGTGGCAAGAGCGTCACCGTTTCTCTTGTTCACCAGGTACTTTGTGGCAATCTCCTGTATGTATGTATGTATGTATGTATGTATGTATGTATGTATGTGTGGGTGCAGACATGGATATCTGGTTAAAAAGTTCGCTTTACAACCACGTAGTTTTTAGATCATTCCCGCCGCGCAACTGCGGCACCTTGGGTATGCGTCTTCTATTGAGTGAATTTGGCAGATAGGAGCAGTGTGGAAGTTTGTCGCGCGCGCGTGTGTCGTCTATGTGTATGTGCTTTTCAACCTTTCCCCCGACGCTTGAAAACCGGTGGTGGTTTGTTTATTAACCCCCAATAACTTAGTGGTTCGGCAAAGCGACCGATAAAGCAAGTACCAGACTGACTTTACAGGGATCGATTTGTATGCTCACACTAATAATGAAATATTTGCAAACAAGAGCCGTTGATCAAAATATTTGGTTCGACCAACAAACCTCTGTCTTTGAATGGTCTATTCAACTAAATCAGATCACGCCTATTAATGACAACAACAATAACAACATCATCATTAACAACATTAACACCAATAAAAATAATTAATAAATACAACAAAAAGGAACAACCACGATAAAAATAAAAACGGAATAAAAAGACTGCTAAATACTCTGCAATCTGCAAATTAATGCCCAGCTAAGTGGGAGCGCACACCATCCGTCTATACACATGTGCATTAAATATAAACACACACACACACACACACACACATACATACATACATACATACATATGTATAATTATACATATATATATATACATATATACACATGCATACATACATACATACATACATACATACATACATACATATATATAATATATATATATATAATATATATATATATATAATATATATATATATCTGTGTTGGTGTGTGAATATTCATTTTTGTATGTGTACGTGTCGTATATATGGGCGCATGTGCATATCTGTGTTTGTTTCTGCAAGCACTGGAATCTTTGTGTGCCTTGTGTGTGTGTGTGTATGTATTTATATATATAATATATATATATATATATATATATATATATATTATATATATATATATATATATATATATAAATACATACACACACACACACAAGGCACACAAAGATTCCAGTGCTTGCAGAAACAAACACAGATATGCACATGCGCCCATATATACGACACGTACACACATACAAAAATGAATATTCACACACCAACACAGAGATATACACACCTCTATACGGTCTGATCAATAAAGCTAGTAGATTGATAGCAGCTTCATTAGTGGCCAACATCAGACGCCTCGAATTTCAATCAAACAGCAATATTGACCATTAGACCTCTCTCTCTCCTCCTGTTACCAGCGAACGAATGGTTGTGATTTTTGAGGTCAATTAGTTAATAGAGCCTGCGGAAAGTCAGCTGAGAATTAACTAACCTGTGAGAAATACACAGCAATAACGTCAATAAATCGTATTTCACTTTGTACTAATGTTAATTACTATTCTTAATCCAACTCCGACTGGTGAATACCAATACTGAGCGGCCGAAACTCATAAATGTTCATTCCGTACTAATGCAAATGTGTAATTGAGGAAGTAACTGAAGTTGGGATTGGGAAGGAAGAAGCCAGGAAGAAGCCAGGAATCAACAGATTGAAACACGTTTGTATAAGAGTCGCAGACACATGACTAACAGACATATGTGGATATGTTTTGTATACATATAAAATGATGTTAATTATTTATGTCATTTCTGTTATTCTCAAGCAATTTTAACAGTGTGAATGGAATTGGAATTATATATAGAATCATAAATTAGTCTTGATTTATGTGGATTACATACGTACATATGTACCCATATCTCTCTATATATAAACGACAGTTTGTCTGTGTGTGTTTCTGTGTGTCTGTTAGTTTGTACCCTCACCCTGACCACGGCTTTCAACCGATTCTGATGAAACTTGACACACACATAGCCCAATGTCATAATTCAAAACTAACGCAGCCAAAATTTTGAAAAGTTCCCCCAGTTCTGAAAAAAATCGATAAATTCGACATGGGGTCGAGAATCAGAAACACGAACCACAAACTGTCTAGGGGACGCAACTCCATCCTTTTTTAACTCTCAAAAAAAATTTACCATATTTTTTTTCCATTTTTTGCTATTTTTTGGCTATAACTCTCTAAAAATGCTTTATAGTTATTTCCCTTACAAACCTGAGCAACGCCGGGCGATACTGCTAGTATGAGTATAAATGGGATGGAAGCACTCTGTCGGTTCCGACGACGAGTGTCCCGGTTGATCCGAATCAACGGAACAGCCTGCTCGTGAAATTAACGTGTAAGTGGCTGAGCACTCCACAGACACGTGTACCCTTAACGTAATTCTCGGGGATATTCAGCGTGACACAGAAAGTGACAAGGCCGGCCCCTTGAAATACAGGTACAACAGAAACAGGAAGTAAGAGTGAGAGAAAGTTGTGGTGAAAGAGTACAGCAGGGATCACCACCATCCCCTGCCGGAACCTCGTGGAACTTTTACGTGTTTTCGCTCAATAAACACTCACAACGCCCGGTCTAGGAATCGAAACCGCGATCCTACGACCGCGAGTCCGCTGCCCTAACCACTAGGCCATTGCGCCTCCACGTACCCATATATGAGTATAAATATGCGCAGTATGTGTATATGTATATGTATTATAGCTTAGGTAACCTCGACCACTTAGGATCTGGATCAGGTTATGCCTAACTAAACAGCACACTTCCTGAAGTAGTGTTTTAAGTTTTTCGACACGTCCACTTCAGTAAGGAGTTGTTTTACAGACACACGCATGCGCGCGCGTGCAACAGTAGTATAGTTTTCATAAACCATTCTCTGACATATAAAAGTTTTAATATATTGGCAAGTCTATGACGTCATGATTGAGTATGCAACATTATCTTTCATTTGCTCGACATAGCTGAGCAGTCGAGCAGGCACTCACACATGCACTCACTCATGAGTGACGTCATGTACTAATACCGAAATATTGCTAATATATTTTTTAAAGCCAAACAATGCAAAATAAATATATAAAAAAAAGATTGGTTGTTTTACCTGCTCTCTTTGACTCTCTTTGACTTGTTTCAGTTATTTGACTGCGGCCATGCTGGAGCACCGCCTTTAGTCGAGCAAATCGACCCCGGGACTTATTCTTTGTAAGCCCAGTACTTATTCTATCGGTCTCTTTTGCTGAACCGCTAGTGACGGGGACATAAACACACCAGCATCGGTCGTCAAGCAATGCTAGGGGCACAAACACACACACACATATACATATATATACATATATACGACAGGCTTCTTTCAGTTTCCGTCTACCAAATCCACTCACAAGGCATTGGTCGGCCCGGGGCTATAGCAGAAGACACTTGCCCAAGATGCCACGCAGTGGGACTGAACCCGGAAACTTGTGGTTGGTTAGCAAGCTACTTACCACACAGCCACTCCTGCTACTTCAATATTTCAGGGTTAAGACCCCTTTCTCGGAAATCGTTTAGTGAAGGAGTATGGTTAGCCATTTTCTATTTAGGACTTTCTGAACCGTACGGTGTTGGTATTTTTGTTTCTTGTCTCACCACATTTACTGTGTATCTTGTCATGTCCCCCTACATGGCCTTGCTATTTGCTTTTGAGCCAAATTAACTAACTAACTAACTAACTAACTAACAATATCGATGAACTTATAGAATTTTAAGTGAAGCACCCCGTTAACATCGGTTCCTTATCTTTGATTTTGACCTCAAAAATCACAGAGAATGGATGTATCTCCACTAAAGTATACAGAAAAGCGGTAAACAAGGGGTCTATTTGTGTATTACAATTCAATCCATTCCTGACCATCAGAGCTAAGATGGCCTACATTCAAAATGGGATCCACAGGATGCGCAGTAAATGTAACATGGCAGGAAGCAAAAACACCAACACCATACAATACAATTCAGAAAGGTCTTGATGGAGAATGGCTATCCATAATCTTTCACTAAGCATTAGGACATAAGCAGACCACCTAACAAAACGCATATATCCAAGGATAACGTGTTTCTTGAAACTGCCACAAACTGTTGCAATCTGCTGTGCGACCCATTGGGAAGTATTGAATACATGACTGGCCCACTCTATACCGTCCCTAATGAGGGTCCTAACTAAAAAAAATCCAAGGATAACGTGTTTCTTGAAACTGCCACAAACTGTTGCAATCTGCTGTGCTACCCATTGGGAAGGACTGAATACATGACTGGCCCACTCTATACCGTCCCTAATGAGGGTCCTAACTAAAAAAAATCCAAGGATAACGTGTTTCTTGAAACTGCCACAAACTGTTGCAATCTGCTGTGCGACCCATTGGGAAGGACTGAATACATGATTGGCCCACTCTATACCGTCCTTAATGAGGGTCCTAACTAAAAAAAATCCAAGGATAACGTGTTTCTTGAAACTGCCACAAACTGTTGCAATCTGCTGTGCGACCCATTGGGAAGGACTGAATACATGACTGGCCCACTCTATACCGTCCCTAATGAGGGTCCTAACTAAAAAAATCCAAGGATAACGTGTTTCTTGAAACTGCCACAAACTGTTGCAATCTGCTGTGCGACCCATTGGGAAGGACTGAATACATGACTGGCCCACTCTATACCGTCCCTAATGAGGGTCCTAACTAAAAAAAATCCAAGGATAACGTGTTTCTTGAAACTGCCACAAACTGTTGCAATCTGCTGTGCGACCCATTGGGAAGGACTGAATACATGACTGGCCCACTCTATACCGTCCCTAATGAGGGTCCTAACTAAAAAAAATCCAAGGATAACGTGTTTCTTGAAACTGCCACAAACTGTTGCAATCTGCTGTGCGACCCATTGGGAAGGATTGAATACATGACTGGCCCACTCTATACCGTCCCTAATGAGGGTCCTAACTAAAAAAAATCCAAGGATAACGTGTTTCTTGAAACTGCCACAAACTGTTGCAATCTGCTGTGCGACCCATTGGGAAGTATTGAATACATGACTGGCCCACTATACCGTCCCTAATGAGGGTCCTAACTAAAAAAAATCCAAGGATACGTGTTTCTTGAAACTGCCACAAACTGTTGCAATCTGCTGTGCGACCATTGGGAAGGACTGAATACATGACTGGCCCACTCTATACCGTCCTTAATGAGGGTCCTAACTAAAAAAATCCAAGGATAACGTGTTTCTTGAAACTGCCACAAACTGTTGCAATCTGCTGTGCGACCCATTGGGAAGGATTGAATACATGACTGGCCCACTCTATACCGTCCTTATGAGGGCCCTAACTAAAAAAATCCAAGGATAACGTGTTTCTTGAAACTGCCACAACTGTTGCAATCTGCTGTGCGACCATTGGGAAGGACTGAATACATGACTGGCCCACTCTATACCGTCCCTAATGAGGGTCCTAACTAAAAAAAATCCAAGGATAACGTGTTTCTTGAAACTGCCACAAACTGTTGCAATCTGCTGTGCGACCCATTGGGAAGGACTGAATACATGACTGGCCCACTCTATACCGTCCCTAATGAGGGTCCTAACTAAAAAAAAATCAAACCAAGACAAAACAACACCACATGTATATATTGCTCAACTGAAATGAAAATCTATGTCTGCAGTCCTACGTGGCGTATAAACTCACGAATAGCAAATGCAGCGTATTCTACATCGGAAGTACTCCTGCTACTAGACGATCGCACATACAGATTGAAGAAGGCCTCTATTCTAATGCTTCTTCTGTCAAAACACATCTACAGAAATGCTACCAGTGAGACATCTAGGTTTCCATTGAGGCAACAGAAGGAAACGTTGGGTACTTAAGAATAAAAGAAGCATTTTTTTTAATTAAATGCACACCACGTATTAATAACAGATCAGAGCTATATTCAGCTGGTTGTTTACTGTAGCGACGCTTACCAACGGTTCATACACACACACACACACACACACACACACACACACACACACACCACACACACAACACACACACACACACGGAAGAACAGAGAAGTTAGTGAATAAAAAATTTTCTCCAACAATTTCCTGAAGAAGAGGCCTTAACCCCAAAATATTTAAATACCAAGTAAAGCAGTCAACCTGTATTATTTTCACTTGCAGTTTTGGCTTTAGAAACAATACATACACAAAATCATTTAAAATAATGTATGTGTATATATGTCTACATATATAAACACATGTAGGCTCAGGTATGGCTGCCTGGTAAGAAGCTTTTTTCCCAACCACATAGTTCCGGGGTCATTCCCACTGCGTGGCACCTTGGGCAAGTGTCTTCTGCTATAGCCTCAGGCTGACCAAAGCCTTGTGAGTGGATGTGCTGGACGGAAACTGAAAGAAGCTCGTCGTATGTGTGTGTACGGGCATGTGTGTGTGTGCATGCGTGTGTGTGTGTACTTAACCCCACCACTGCTTGAAAGCCGGTGGTGGTGTGTTTCTGTCACCGTAACTTAAGGGTTCAGCAAAGAGACCGATAGAATAAGTACCAGACTTAACAAAAGAATAAGTACTGAGGTCGATTCGTCAGCTAAAATTCTTCAAGACGGTGCCCCCAGCATGGTCACAGCCAAATGACTGAAACAAGTAAAAGAATTAAAGAAAAATATAAGGCGGTGCTCCAGCATGGCCGCAGTTACATAACTGAAACAAGTAAAAGAATAAAAGTATACGTGTATTATATATATATTTGCAATCTTATATATATATATATATATATATATATATATATATATATATATATATATATATATATACAAAATAAGAAAATGGAGAAATGCATCGAAATCAAATATCAATTACCAGATAATACTCAATCACATACTTTATTAAACCACTATATAAGAAACTATAAGGTTAAACATAATAATGCAGAGTAAAGCAGTGTACATGAAGGAGTGTACATAAAATAGTAAATGTTATACAATAAGTAGAATACGTATAATAGAACATAAATATAATTACGTGTATCCTGAATATAAGTATGGTATCCTGAAGAAGTTTCCGATGACGACAGTTATACAATATCTCTAACCTAAATATCATCCCTGACTATTTTATTAATAATTTCTTTTCCCGTTAGACAAAACTTGAGGATTTGTGATCCGTAATGGTATAGAGTAGCTTCATCCAGGGTTTGCTTTGTTATTGTAAGGCGTTCATATAATTGGTCTCTGAGTTTCCAGGTGCAACGGTTTTTCATGTATTTTTATTTAGATGAGTAAAGTAGTTGGTAGGAACGCCTCTTGAAAGTATCCACAGCAAATCTTTTGAAATTATTACTAATACGATCCAGTTTGTTGTGATTACTCAGTATCAAATTGTTTCAGACAGACAGAGTTTGAAAAGTCAGGAAAGATGTTGTGCTTCAAGTTAGATGTTGACTCATGCCTGTGTGGATATGTGCATTCCACTGTAGTCAGTGATCGGGAAAACGGTATTTTCCAAGCAAGAATAGCTGACTTTCACGTTGTGAGCGTTCAAATGTTTATTGAGATTGTTGCTTGAAGAGAAGTGGTATCATACTAAAACTAGAAAGATCGTGGCTCTGTTCCTGATAACGTTCAAGTTATATAATGATTATATGTATGTATGTATATATATATATATATAATATATATATATATATATATATATATATATATATATATATCATGATTAAACCAGCTTACGTTTTTCTTCCTGGTTCTACGGTGTGCAGTGATTGGGATCTTCTCCATGCACACCAGCTTCTTACTAAAACCGCTTCAAGTGCTTTGTAGGCATGCTTTACTCCCTACATGTACACACACACACACCACACACACACACACACACATAC
>NC_042997.1:15893087-15905587 GCF_006345805.1 Octopus sinensis | reverse complement strand
TGCATATATATATATATATATATATAATATATATATATATAATATATATATATATATATATATATATACAAATACTCACACACAGACACTCACACGTGCATGGTGTGTGTAGGTGTGTAATCATTTGATATACATGAACCATCGAAGGTACATTGTGATTCGTCTAATTGATGTATTTATTCAATGAGAGTGCTATATAACTAAATAGAAATTAGCTAGGACCATGGCCAATGTCATTGTGAAATAAATAAACAGAATTTCGAAAATGCCAATATAAAGGGGGAAATGTACAGATTTACTTTACTCTAACCTTCAGGAACATTCTGGAGGAACATGGCCTAGTGGTTAGAGCAGCGAGCTCGCGGTCGAGGGATCGCGTGTTCGAATCTCAGACCGGGCGACGTGTGTGTTTATGAGCGAAACACCTAAGCTACACGCGGCTCCGGCAGAAAGTAATGGCGAACTTCTGATGACTCTTTCGCCACAACTTTCTCTCACTCTTTCCTCCTGCATCTTGCAGCTCACCTGCGACGGACCGGTGTCCCGTCCAGGTGGGGGAATCCTATACGCCAAGGAAACCGGGAAACCGGCCCTTATGAGCCAGGCATGGCTCGAGAAGGAACAAACAATCTTCAGGGACATTAGGATGCTTCTGCGACCATTCGCTTCTTTAACCGGTATAGAACATAAGTGAAATAAGAAGGTGAATATAAACCGATCGGAGCGAATATACTTTTGAAATAATATTATACATTTTATGTATAAATTTCACACACACACTCACACAAATATATATATATGTATGTATATGCAGGCTCAACGGCTATCTAGCAATAGTACGGGTATGCAGAAATTCCGGGATGGTGTCCGGCGTGCTAGAAGTCCGGCGTGCTTCTGTTGAAGCATGGCTCTAGGAGAAGGTAACTCTGATATAAAACCAGATATGCAAGGAATGGCATTGGACATTTTGGGGATGCAGTCATGTAGTTCTTGTCTGTTGTGCAATGGTCTTATCATAAGATAGATTCCTAGAATCTAAGATTGTCTGTGTTGTATTCCGTGGATCTGATAGTTATAGTAAATTCTTGGCTCTGACACTTCAGCCGTTGTTTATAAACTGAAGTGTTTGTACGTAAGTGGTCATTGATACGATTGTGCAGTTTTCTGATGATGCTCCCTATGTAGGATGCGTCACATTTGCGCCAGACCACTTCATATACTATGTAGGCCCTAAAGCACATATCTACGTTGTTGATGGGACATGCATACATACACACACACACACACACACACACACACCAGTCGTTTTTTTTCTCCATCTCTTGTTGCCCACTTTGGGATCTTTCTTTCCTCTCTCTTCCTTCTTTATGTTTCCGACGAAGAGCTCCGCTCGAAACGTCATACCTTCCTGCTTCCATATTTCCTGAGCGCCTATTAATAATAATACTGTAATTGTTCCACTGTTGTTGTTTTTTTGTTTTCCCGTTTGGATTAAAATTATACTTATATATACTTATACATGCTTATACATGTACATACATAATCACATTTACATTAAGGTTTATATGTGTCTCTGTATGTGTATATTACATACGGAATGAATAATAAATTATGGTTGTGTAAAAAGGAATGCAGCTTCTGTTTAATTAATATGTGTTTAGAAACTTAATTTAAGAGTATTATGATTGAATTTATTCTTGAACACTTTAGATGGTAAAATTGTAACAGCGTCATATAATTTTTGCTGATGGATGACCCTCCTGACCGAGGTGCCACTCTTCGATGTAAAAATATATTGAAAATGAATTCAACTGATTGATCGAACCTCCATGCCAATCTTCTAATTTTTTTTTATTTATGAAATTAAATATAAATTCGTTGTGTTATCAACTCTAACACAATAGTCTAGTTTTCCTTTGTGTTCTGTAAAGTAACATGATGCAATAGTTCTTTGTTGAAAACGCATGATCAACTGGTTAGAAAGTGTCATATTTTTACGTTCAACGTAACAATTGAATCACGAAGTTTACAAGTTTTCATATTTAAAGAGTAGTTTGTATCTTGCAATCGCTGTCCAACCTAAGTTCTGCGGTCCAGAGAATTCTGATTTCGTATTGAGAAAGATATTTTAAAAATCTTTGCTTACTCTTTTTACTCTTTTACTCTTTTACTTGTTTCAGTCAGTTGACTGCGGCCATGCTGGAGCACCGCCTTAAATCGAGCAACTCGACCCCGGGACTTATTCTTTTGTAAGCCCAGTACTTATTCTATCGGTCTCTTTTGCCGAACCGCTAAGTAACGGGGACATAAACACACCAGCATCGGTTGTCAAGCAATGCTAGGGAGACAATCACAGACACAAAAACACACACACGCATATATATATATATATATACATATATACGACGGGCTTCTTTCAGTTTCCGTCTACCAAATCCACTCACAAGGCTTTGGTCGGCCCGAGGCTATAGCAGAAGACACTTGCCCAAGGTGCCACACAGTGGGACTGAACCCGGAACCATGTGGTTGGTAAACAACCTACTTACCACACAGCCACTCCTGATAACATATTCTTACTATTGAATGTCATTAGGTGTAACGCATACAATTGTTCTGTTTTACGAGTTTATTGCTATTTTTTTAATAACGTATTCATCTGTTTATCACTATGATGTATTTGGTTGATGCAAGGTTAAGCACTCTGTGTGGTTTGTATGGTTTTTAACTGCTATATTTTGGGGGAAAGTGAATTTGTTATCATTTTGTTTTTTGTTCTCAGCTTTGTCTACAAATTTCTTTGGGTATCTAATATTTAACTCATCAAAGACGGCGAGTTGTCTGAACCGTTAGCACGCCAAGCAAAATAATTAGTGACATTTCGTTGGTCCTTACCTTTTGCGTTCAAATTCCGCCGTGGGTAACTTTGCTTTTCGGGTCGATAAAGTAAGTAACAGTTGAGCACTGGGGTCGATATAATCGACTCTCCCCTGCCCCGAAATTGCTTGTGCAAATATCTGAAACCCATATTTAACTCTTTAGCGCTCCGTTGATTTTTGTTTGTTTTTTTAAGCATTTTGAATCTCAGCAAAAAACAAAAAGGCTTATCTTAAGGCTTTTACGACTGACATTTCATATAAATATCGGTCAACTTATCTCTGTGAATAAAAAGGCAATCGTTGGTGATTTCAAGGTATATGAATGTACTTCGTGAATTATTCCTTATCGTAAAATTCATATCTAAAAATAGAATGAATTGATATTCAAAGTATGTTAAATGATGAAATTCAACTGAATTATAAATCTAGCAATGACGATATCATTAATAACATCATTTCTATGATTACTTCCACCCGGTGCCCCAGCATGGCCGCAGCCTTCGTGCTGAAACATTTTTAAGGATTTAAGGATATATATATATATATATATTATTTTATAGAAGGAGTTTCTACAGGACTAGAACTGTTTCATTCAAAAGAATGAAACAGTTCTAGTCCTGTAGAAACTCCTTCTATAAAATAATTAATTTACTCTGCTATGTATTGAGTACCTTATTTACTGTGGTTAACCCCGACTCAACCCGGGACCTACATATATATATATATATATATATATATATATATATATATATATATATATATACATACATACATACATACATATATATATATATATATATATAATATATATATATATATATATATATATATATATATATATATATAAAACGTGGTAATTAAAAGGAACGCCAACTAAGAATTTCAGCCTGGAGATAAAACCGAGGAAATATAGAACGTGTTGAGAGATACAAGAACTTTATTGTTCCAGCCTAACTATATAGGGTTAAAAATGAAATGCGTAAAGATTTTTAATAAAAGTATCAAATGTGAGCCAATTTACCAGTTATTCTACTGGTACGAGGTTCAATTACAGTAAGCAATCTTGTCCACATTTCCTCAGTCATGGGCAATGTTTGTAAATGTGCTTGTCGTAGCTATTTATGTTATATTGTATTTATTCATGTTCGTCTGTCTTTACGTTCGGAGTTCAAATTCTGCCGAGGTCGACTTTGCCTTTCATCCTTTTGAGGTCGATGAATTAAGTGCCAGCTGCGTATTAGGGTCGAGCTAATCGACTGGTCCCCCGCCAAAAAAATTTCGGGTCGGACCTTGTGCATAGAGTAGAAAAGATTATATTATATTTATTCAAGTGAAGGCGCGTGGACTAGTGGTTAGGATGTTGCACTCACGATCGTCAAATCGTGGGTTCGATTTCCGGACTGGGCGGCGCGTTGTGTGATGGACTAGACTTCCAGTTAGGGGGGCAATGTTGGCCTGCTCACTTGGACAGCAGGGTGGCATCATTCGAAAGCTAAAAAAAAAAAACGACGCAAAGCGCATTGTGACCAGAGATGTATGACAATATCATATCCAATAGTCTGGTCGATCACGTGATCACGGGATATTTATACATATCAACAAAATCAATAAAGAATAACGTAAACCATTCACACTTTGCGTTCCTTAACTGTAATATTTTTTAATCTGCAGCGGATTCAATTATTTACAATAATTAACCACCAGAAAATCTCTCTCTTGGCAATCCCTCAAGGTCGAGGATGATGGTCTTCGCGCAAATTTATTGGTGAGTCCGCAGGTGACTGATAAGACCAATTCTTGCTCGAAAAGATCGGTCACAGTGCGGACATCTAGTGCCGGAAGGGAGAGTCGCACGTGATTGTTGTTGACGCTCCTTCCGTCTTCGTCTTTTCTCCTCCAGCTCTGCAGACCTTTTCGACTCGAAATTCGCCGTTCCCTCATGGATGATAGTTTTCCAGAGTGGTCTGTTTTTGCCGTTTCCTCCCAGTTGGTGAAGTCAATGTCACACTTTTGAGGTTCGATTTCTGGGAGTCCTTGTAGCGTTTCTTCTGGCCAGAAAATAAACTGTATATTAACGGCTACATTTTAAATACAAATTATACTAAACATCTGTAGCATAACTACAGATACCAGCCTAACGGTTGTCAATTTCCTAGATGTATCCTTAGCCCAACGATAGACTTATTTATATTAATGTGGGTTCCTGCCATCCCCCCAAAGTGTTTAAAAACTTAGTTAAAAACATTAGCAAAATAATTTTTCTAAACAAAAGACAAAAGACAGAGACAAGCGAGAGAACAACAAACATTGAGTATTAATTTGAAACTCAGGAAAAAATGGAAGAAGTTTTTCATATTTTGAGTCTGCGCTCTTCTACAGAAAAGATGGAGAGAGTAAAAAGAAAAGTGAGAGAAAAATTAAATATATACATGCATATGTATTTACATGTGTGTGTGTGAATGAGTGCGGGTATGTGTGCGTGAGTAATGATAGATAAATTGACATATATACATACGTGTGTGTATGTGTGTGCGTAAAGATAGATACGTTATATATATATATATTATATATATATATATATATATATATATATATATATATATATATATATATTATATTTGAGTAGTTTAATGAATTATCTTGATGTTGACATAAGTTCCTTGCTTTTCCTGATGAGAAAGCGGCATAGTATACTCCTTATTCCTTCGCAATTAGGAATATGCAGCCTTCGAAACATATGTCGAAAATAAAGGAATTTTGTTAATTCGTCGTTCAACTCCATTCTTTCATATATTTATATATATATATAATATATATATATACAGAGAAAGAGGGAGAGAGAGAGAGAGAGAAATAGACAGACAGGCAGGCACGAAGGCAGATGGACAGACAGATAGACAGACAGACAAAGAGACTGATAGATAGATAGATAAAATGGAGGACACTTGAAAGTATAATGAACTTTAATACTGAAATATATATATACATAATATATTACATTTTTAATATTTGCCTTGATTTTACATTCATGTGCGTCCTTCTTTCTTGATGTAGTTATTTATCATTGCATTATGCCATTAAACTTGATTTCTTTTTTTCCTTTTATTGATCTTTCTGCTAATAGAATTGCACAGAATGAGTATTTTCGTAATAATTGCGAAGTAGTTAGTAGTCATTCTTATAACAACAACAACAACAACAACTACTACTACTACTACTACTACGAAGAAGTCTAAGAATGATGATGATGATGATGATGATAACAAGCGTTAAGGACCAATTATATGAAGTGCAGAATTGACAACACAACCAATAGCCACAAATATAGAATGTCTGGTGAGAAGGGTGAAACGGTAAGGCGGCGAGCTGGCAGAACCGTTAGCACGCCGGGCGAAATGCGTAGCCGTATTTCGTCTGCCGTTAGGTTCTGAGTTCAAATTCCGCCAAGGCCGACTTGGCCTTTCATCCTTTCGGGGTCTATAAATTAAGTACCAGTTACGCACTGGGGTCGATGTAATCGACTTAAACCGTTTGTCCTTGTTTGTCCTCTCTGTGTTTAGCCCCTTGTGGGTAGTAAAAAAATAGGTATTGCACATCGTCAGCGAATGCCCGAAATTGGCACAATGCGAATACAAGCGACGCCATGATAATGTGGCGAGAATAATCCATTGGAAGCTCTGTGGGAATCACGACATAATAATAATAATAATAATAATAATCTTTTCTACTATAAGCTCAAAGCCTGAAAATTGGGGGGGAGGGAAATAGTGGATTACATCAACCCCAGTACTCAACCAACCAGTACTTATTTTCTCGACTTCGGTAGGATGAAAGGCAAAGTCGACCTCGGCGGAATTTGAACGTGAAGACAGACGAAATGTCGTTATGCATTTCGCCTACACGCACAGACACGCATAGTCCTCTCTCTCTCTCTCTCTCTCTCTCTCTCTCAGTCCGTCTGTAAACTCCAAGTTTGTAAAACCATATTCTAGAGGAATTAGAGTGTATCATTAATGTACCCATGGAAAAAAAAAAGATCTTCGTACAAACGTCTTGACTTAACATGTTAAATATTTGGTTTGAATTCATTTCGAAATGTCCTTACTGAAACATGTCCATTTTACTGAGCTTTAATTTCCCTACAGCCTAAATGTATATGGAAGCACTCCGTCGGTTACGGAACAGCCTGCTCGTGAAATTAACGTGTAAGTGGCTGAGCACTCCACAGACACGTGTACCCTTAACGTAGTTCTCGGGGATATTCAGCGTGACACAGAGAGTGACAAAGCCGGCCCTTTGAAATACAGGTACAACAGAAACGGGAAGTAAGAGTGAGAGAAAGTTGTGGTGAAAGAGTACAGCAGGGATCACCACCATCCCCTGCCGGAGCCTCGTGGAACTTTTAGGTGTTTTTGCTCAATAAACACTCACAACGCCCGGTCTGGGAATCGAAACCGCGATCCTATGACCGCGAGTCCGCTGCCCTAACCACTGGGCCATTGCGCCTCCACACAGACTAAATATATTATACTTGTATGTGTTGAATTTATTTGAATTTATTTGAATATCTTCGATCTCTTCGGAGGTCCCTTGAATTACTTTAGATACCCCTTTGAATATTTATATTCCTCACTCCTAACATCTTTGCGTCAAAGGTTTATACTTTATCTAAGAGTTCTTCAAAGGCATTTAGTAGGAAAAAATACGAACACTTAGTAAACTGATTTCACTTTTTTCGGTAACTGGAGAAGGAAAAAAAATTGAATCTGTTTATTCAATTTTGTTCACCATTTTACTTTATTTGAATTTTGATTAGCTCTCTCTGCATTGGCGGTATGAGTCTCTATATCTGCTCTTCTTTCTCGATTTCTTTTCAGAGTGTGACTTTGTCCTTCCTTCTTCGTCTTTAAATTGTACATTTATCAATGAATCTATTGCTGCTTTACTAGTTTTAATACGCTTATTTCTACTACCTCACTTTACTCTTTACTCTTTACTCTTTTTACTCTTTTACTTGTATCAGTCATTTGACTGTGGCCATGCTGGAGCACCGCCTTTAGTCGAGAAAAATCGACCCGAGGATTTATTCTTTGTAAGCCTAGTACTTATTCTATCGGTCTCTTTTGCTGAACCGCTAAGTTACGGGGGCGTAAACACACCAGCATCGGTTGTCAAGCGATGTTGGGAGGACAAACACAGACACACAATCATCACACACACACACACACCACACACACACACACACACATATATATATATGCATATATACGACGGGCTTCTTTCAGTTTCCGTCTACCAAATCCACTCACAAGGCTTTGGTCGGCCCGAGGCTATAGCAAAAGATACTTGCCCAAGGTGCCAACACAGTGGGACTGAACCCGGAACCATGTGGTTGATAAGCGAGCTACTTACCACACAGCCACTCCTATGCCTTTCTTGGGTTTTTCTTCTTTCTCTCTCATCCCCCAACACCCTCCCTCATATGTGTGTGTGAACATGCGAACGCTCATTTTCTAAATAATTATAACACGGCGGTTTGGTTATTACTATTGTTCCCCCCCCCCCCCCAGATCGATCTTGATTGAGCAAACTTACGATCAATGCAATCGAAACCATGACAATACACTCACTTTCGATTTATATAGGACTAGCAGTATCGCCCGGCGTTGCTCGGGTTTGTAAGGGAAATAACTATATAAGCATTTTTAGAGATGTAAAGTATAATAGCCATCTCAATATGGCTAACCACAAAGGGGGGGGGTTACTGTAGCTTTTTACGTTCTGAGATTTAATGATAAATTTTTAGAGAGTTACTTCCCTTATATATGCCAAAAATGCATTAAAAATGGGAAAATTGATGGTAAATTTATTTTAAAATCGTAGACTCATCGTAGACGCGCGCTAATACCCAGAAGGGCTCGATATGAATCACGACCATAAGATACCCGGTTTTGGTTAAACTGCACCGCAGTTAGTAGGGAGTAGTTAGGAATCTAAATCGTAGGAGACAGACAGCACACAACCTCACTTTTATATATAAAGATTACCCTATCTAAGTCATTCTATCTTTATGTAAGCCGGTAGGGTGTGTTTAGGAAGAAATTTTAACTCCTATTTGTAGCAGATCGAGTGACCAAGCAGAAGCTTGAAATGGCAAATATAAATGTAAAATTAAAGAGATCGTTTTACCCCTGGTTAAATGCTATCTCTAAATATCACATATCCAGTGGTTGTATGTACCACGTATATTGGAGAATCACTTCCTTTTTCAACATGCTGATATGCTTTGTGTCTATAACATCTGCAATTCATTTCGGACTACATCGTTTATGACACAACATAGCGCATAAGGGTTTATAAAAATGCAGCTTTATTTTAAAACCTTGCTAAACGCTTGTCCAGTATCTATTTCAGGTCTTATGCACTATTTTGAAAAACAAAAACATCTAGCTTGGAAATTTCTCTCCCACCCAACCCTCTCTCTCTCTATCTCTATATATATATATATATATGTGTGTGTGTGCGTGTGTGTATGTCTGTGTGTGCTTGTGTGATGCCGGAGCAGGTTTCCGTCCCGACATCCGAAACTCAATGTCTTATTATGGCAACCGAATAATTGTCACATACAATAAAATTCCTCTATTTGCATAATATAGAGTCTCTTTCATTCTTTTGTTGTCTTACCATTACTACACACACACACACACACACACACACACACTATATATATATATATATATATATATATAGTATATATATCGAAAAAGGGATAGAATGACAGATTCACAAATATATATATACACACAAATATATACGTATACTCTCCTCTTATATATATATACTATATATTATATATACCACATACATATACATATATATATATATATATACATATATGGCCTGCTCGCTTAGCCAGCGGGGTGGCGTCATTTGAAGGTTAAAACAGTGTGAAGCGCATTGTGACCAGCGATGTGTAGTAACATCTGATAGCCCGGTCGGTCACAGTGATATATATATATATATATATATATGCATATGCTATATATATATATATGTATATACGTTTGTATGTATATCTATGTTTGTCTTTCTGTCTATTGTATGTATGTATACAATAGTTCAAAAGACTATCAAGCGGTGGATTTTTTGCCAAAGAAAATGACGGTTTATTTTCGGCAGTTTATTATTTAGTTTTTTTATCCTATCGTTGTCCCTTTATATTTTATCAAGCCATTTACGCATGTTAACCGCCTTCACCGCCTTAAAAGTGAGGCTTGAGAGATAAAACGCTTGGCACATTGCATTGGTGAATATTTTAGCTTTATTGACTCAACAGGCTTTAAACTCCCAATGTTTAATGTGTGTGTGCGCGTGAGTGTGTGCGTATGTGTGTGTGTGTGTTTCGGTATGTTTTCTTTTTTCTCTTTTTAAGTTATAGTTAATTTTGACATGCCACCTGCTTGGTATCAAAGTTGGGGAAAGCATGTTGCTTCCGTCATCCATTAAATCCTTCCTTGTGTACATAAGCATGTAAATATACAGGTGTGTGTGTGTGTGTGTGTGTGTGTGTGTGTGTGTGTGTGTGTGTGTGTGCGTGTGTGTGTGTGTATGTGTGTCTGCATATATATATATATATATATTATATATATATATATATATATATATATATACTCACACACACTCAGATATACAATACATGATCGTTAATATATATATATACACATAGCTATTTTGCCCTTGGTTGGGCACGACTGTCGTGCCCAACCAAGGGCGAAATGCAATGTAGATTATCATATTTCCATATAATAAACACATTTACCCACTTCCTCCAACGCATTGAGTTCTACATCAAATGAAATATATATTGTGTCTGTATTTCAAAACACATTATTCGTTTTCTCTCTCTCTCCTCTCTCTCCCCTATTTCTTTCTTTCTCTTTACTCCCCTCTCTCTCTTTCTCTCTCTCTGTATATGCACACATGCATATATCAATGTATACATATATACACATTATATATTTGATATACATTATATAAATGGGGGTCGGTGTGCACATTATGTACGCATGTATATAATATAGCAACAATATTATATATGCATATATGTATGATATACAGGGTCAGGCAAAATGATCTGACACATTTGTAGGTTAAATAAAAGGCAAATGAAGTAAAGAAACAAAAAAGTGTTTTTATTTTTGAAAAGTATATATAATGCCATTTTGTTTCATTATGTTCATTATGATCCATTATTGTCCACACACTGTCGAAGGCGTTCACGAAAGTTGTCAATAACTCGGCGGGTCATTTCATTTGGAATGGCAGTAATTTCTTGACGAATTGCATCTTTAAGTTGGTCGGCCGGTTGATTTTCGTTTCAATACAGATCCAGTAGCTCTGAAGTTGGTAACCCATAACAAGATCGTGTTTCGAGCTGGTACGGGATCATGTCTACCAAGATTGAAGTGCAAACGGAACGCTCTTTGTGTTGCAGTTACAGAATCGTTTGTTTTGATAAACGTTTCCACAATGTAAGCGCGATGCTCATCAGTCCAATTCATGGCAGCAACTGAAAAAGAAACGAAAAACAATGCCTTTTATTTAACCTACAAATGTGTCAGATCATTTTGCCTGATCCTGTATATAAATATATCTGTTCATAGGTATACCTTTAAAATCGAAATGAAGCATGAAAACTATAATGCAAAAGGACAAATAAAAATGAAAATCCTCTCATCAGCCGTGGAAACCAGGATCAGCATACTGTAGGTTCGATGCATTTGAAATCCAAGGACTTCAAATTCCATGATAATACTCCTCCGGTTGCACCAATGATACTAAATATCACTGAAGTGTTGGCTGTACAAACATTAAAGTTTAGTACGATAACATTCAAGTGAAAAGGAAAATTGCAGTCAGTAATATAGTAAGGCGCAGGAGTGGCTGTGTGGTAAGTAGCTTGCTAATCAACCACATGGTAGACGGAAACTGAAAGAAGCCCGTCGTATATATGTATATATATATATATGCGTGTGTGTGTTTGTGTGTTTGTCCCCCTAGCATTGCTTGACAACGGATGCTGGTGTGTTTATGTCCCCGTTACTTAACGGTTCGGCAAAAGAGACTGATAGAATAAGTACTGGGCTTACAAAAGAATAAGTCCCGGGGTCGAGTTGCTCGATTAAAAGCGGTGCTCCAGCATGGCCGCAGTCAAATGACTGAAACAAGTAAAAGAGTAGAAGAGTAATATATATTTGAGTCATTATATCAGAAGAATGTTATAAATTTTTTTTCATACAATGACAAACATATGGTCGGCCCGAAGTTATGGTAGAAGACACTAACCCAAGATGCCACGCAGTGGTACTGAACCCGGAGCCATGTGGTTGGTAAGCTACTACCACACGGCAACTCCTACACAATGTATAAAGTAACTTTACAACTTTTGTCTTTATTAATTTTTTTACCATTTCACTGTTAAAAGCTTACACAATCTATTTTTAGGGTAAAATCCATAATTTATCATCCATGTTAAGTTAGTTTAGTCGTGGTACCTCACTCACCACATAGGTAGGTATAAGGCATAACAACTACTTAAAATGTGCTACAAAAAATAATAAAGAA
>NC_042997.1:15858087-15883087 GCF_006345805.1 Octopus sinensis | reverse complement strand
TGGAAGACCAGCAGTCGCTCATGCATACCAGCTTCCCGTCTCCACGCCACCGATGTAAACCAAGAGAATGGCAAAGACCGATACAGCTTGGCACCTGTGACGTCGCAACTCATTTCTACAGGTAAGTGAATTGGAGCAACGTGAAGTAAAGTGTCTTGCTCAAGAACACAACACACAGCCCGGTCCGGGAATCGAATTCACTACCTCATGATTTTGAGTCCGACGCTCTAACCACTGAACCATGCGCCTTCGTTGTTCTGTGTGCGAAAAGAATAATAAAATATATTTGCATTAGTCTACATTTCATAGCGCAGGTATTACAAACTGACTAAAATATATTATCATATGTGTACGTGTGTGTGTGTGTGTGTGTGTGTGTACACATAATACATACATACACTCACATATGCAGATGTATGTATGCATGTATGTTCGTACGTACGTATGTATGTATTATGTATGTATGTATGCATGTATGTATGTGTGTTTGTATTAGTCACCAGAACTGGCTTCCCATCGATATCAATATAACAGTGCTTATTCTGAGTCTCGAATCATAGTGTGAAAAAATGAATCGCTCTACTGCACAGATTTTTCTCTCGATTCACTGTGGGTGTCAATGCTTATTCACTTCAGGTTGTGTTTAACTATATCTATTTCTTTACTACCCACAAGGGACTAAACACAGAGAGGACAAACAAGGACAAACAAACGGATTAAGTCGATTACATCGACCCCATTGCATAAATGGTACTTAATTTATCGACCCCGAAAGGATGAAAGGCAAAGTCAACCTCGGCGGAATTTGAACTCAGAACGTAGCGGCAGACGAAGTACGGCTACGCATTTCGCCCGGCGTGCTAACGTTTCTGCCAGCTCGCCGCCTTATTGTGTTTAACTATATCCTTGTATCTCAGCCGGGTTATTAAACTATGACTTTTCTCAACACTAACAAGTTGTGCATAGTGTTTGTTTGGGTGGAGATTCTCTCATGAGTGCATATTTCCCTGCATCAGTATCTCTTCTATGTTAAGCAGCTTGGCTTTCTCTTAAATGATGTTCCTGATTTTGTCTTTCAGGATGACATTCTTTGTTTGCTTCAAGTGTGTTATAAAAAATGCATACAGTTTTTTTTCTTCTTTCTTTGTCTGTTTCTGGTATAATGTCTATGTCCTCGATCCATGCAATAGGTTGAATAATATTATTGCTCAGAAAATTTTGCATTTCACTCGGACTATGAAGAAGGGGCACTCCGTCGGTTACGACGACGAGGGTCCCAGCTGATACGATCAACGGAACAGCATGCTCGTGAAATTAACGTGCAAGTGGCTGAGCACTCCACAGACACGTGTACCCTTAACGTAGTTCTCAGGGAGATTCAGCGTGACACACAGTGTGACAAAGCCGGCCCTTTGAAATACAGGTACAACTCATTTTTGCCAGCTGAGTGGACTGGAGCAACATGAAATAAAGTGTCTTGTTGAAGGACACAACGCGTCGCCTGGAATCGAACTCACGGCCTTACAATCGTGAGACGATGCCCTAACCACTAAGCCACGCGCCTTCACACTCGGACTATAACGTACTTGCTGTTCCACAGTTGCTCTCTGAACATTATTGCTCGTGTTAGTGGCTTACCTATATCAGCTCCTGATCTTCAATTTTGAAGGACTCATACTGTACTACATGTCTTGTGTTATAATTAAGTTAGAATTTCTTGATATTAATATTCAACCTAAACTTTGTGGCTGCATTTCCAAAAGCGTTACCCGGCGTTGCATTCCATCTGTACACGATCATCAGTAAACTGTATTCTTCTCACTAAAATATGTTTAGTGTTAGTCTAAACCAGTGTTTCTCAACCTTATTTTTTTTACCTAGGGATCTCTTTGATTCTTATTTTACTCGGGTGGAGGTCCCTAGTCAATTGCTGTTAAAAAAACATCCAATTACATTTTTGCAATTAAATATTAGGAATTGTCTAGAAATATTATTAAAAGGTTTTGTGCATTGTAGGCGTATTAATGGATATAAATTTTAACAATAAAATCTTATATGGACCTCCAAAGGCCATATGGACCCCAGTTGAGAACCACTGGTCTAAGCTTTAATGTTTGATTCTTTAATGAATTTAATATCAGATCTATAGAATGACTCTTCGAAAAATCGCTGTCAAAGCGAAAATAATGTTTACGCAAGTACACAGCCCTTCTTGAAGCCCACTATGATATGAAACTGCGCAGAACTGAGATTCAACTGCATAATTTGGGCTCTTCTATCATTTTGAAGGTATTCAAATATATTCGATTAACTTTTTCTGGCGTCCGAAACTTCAGCTGAATTATTAGCTTTGACTGCTTTCGTAAAGTCAATGAAAATCACAAACAGTACCTTGTTTTGTTACATCTGAAGGACATTGAATACCATGCCCAAGGTGCCACGTAGTGAGACTGAACCTGGAATCTATTATCGGTTTTAGTCGGAGGCTGTGGCCATACTGGGGTGTCGCAATTAAGATATTCATATCGTTTCTTCTAAATTTCCATTGGGTTTCAGCTGGAACTTCTAGGATTTCTCTCGGATTTCTCTATTGAGCAACATATTTACTAGCATCTTCCTGAAAATAGCAAGTAGGGAAACTCCCCAATAATCCCTGTATTCACTTCTATAATCATTCTTGAATAAGCATTCTTCCAGCTGTGTGTGACATCCTCAGATTACCATGATTACAGCATCAACTACTGAAAATGTTTTATGGGTTTGCTCCGATTTCCAACACTTCTGCCGAAATCTCGTCTACTCCTAGGGCCTGAGAGTGACCTTGTTGTGACCAACATCATTTCTTCTACACTAGGTGAATCATCCATTAATGTGACAGACAAATTTACCAAGATTCCAGCATCAACTAGTGAAAATATTTTATGGGTTTACTCCGATTTCCAACACTTCTGCCGAAATCTCGTCAACTCCTACGGCCTGAGTGTGACCTTGTTGTGGCCAACATCATTTCTTCTACACTAGGGGAATCATCCATTAATGTGACAGACAAATTTACCAAGATTCCAGCATCAACTAGTGAAAATATTTTATGGGTTTACTCCGATTTCCAACACTTCTGCCGAAATCTCGTCCACTCCTAGGGCCTGAGAGTGACCTTGTTGTGACCAACATCATTTCTTCTACACTAGGTGAATCATCCATTAATGTGACAGACAAATTTACCGTGATTCCACTCCGATTTCCAACACTTCTGCCGAAATCTCGTCCACTCCTAGGGCCGGAGAGCGACCTTGTTGTGGCCAACATCATTTCTTCTACACTAGATGAATCATCTATTAATGTGACGGACAAACTTTCGAGGTTTTCAAGAAGGGCGGATAAGCTCAGGAGAGGTAATGACCTCTGATGTCTACCAAATGCTCCGAAGTAGCACTTCAAATACGCAGAGATATATCACTCTTTGGTCACCTACTGGTCGCCCGCTCCACTAACATGTAACAGAATCAGCATGTATTAGCCAGTTCTTGCCCACTGTGTATACTATAGCTCACTGAGAGTGCGCTGCTAGTAACTGCAAAAGCTATTAGCACTTAAATCCCTTTCTTATTAAATCTTATTAAATAATGTCAACAAGTCAAAATATATATAAATATTCATACACTGTTTCTCGCTTTCTCTCTATCCCTCCCCCTCTCTCTCTCTCTATTTATCTCCATATCTATCTCTCTTTTTTCTCTCTCTCACCCTTCATTCAATCACACGCACATGCACACACATATACACACACACATACGCATACATATGTGTGTGTATGTGTATGTGTTTGTATGTATGTATGTGTATACGCTTATGTAAACATAAATATAGATAAATTCTTTTATATTATTGACTTGTTTTACCAACAGAGCGTTTTAGGGCTTAAATCAATAAAGCTATTACTAAAGCAAACAAGAAAAGATTACGCTTAAGCATGCTCCGAGTACTGCCAAATACTGTACATTTGTTCAGTACTGGGTGGGATTTCGTATTTTCTTATTTGTCACAGAAATGCTTACACGAAAATAAGTAGAAACTCGTTCTTTTGCTCCGCTATCGTACTATGTCTTGTAGTCAACAAACGATGCTCCTTTCCAATGCACTAATATTGTTCTTTGAGATTATTATTGTTGTTGTTGTTGTTGTTGTTGATGATCTTCTTCTTCTTCTTCTTCTTCTCGTTCTCGTTCTTGTTGTTATTGCTTAGTTCCGGGTCAAATATGGCCTTAACTTATTTGTATATCAGGAATTATACTCTCCAAATGGCGGTGCCCCAGCATGGCCACAGCTCGTGAGCTGAAACTAGATAGAAAATATATATATATATATCCACCCTCCTTATTTTTTTTTTTTTTTGAAGACGGTAGAGTGCGAATTGAGGGAAATTTAGTTGCCATTACTAGCAGATCGAATGACCGCGTAGAACCCCCCCTACCCAACTCATTCGGTGACTCGTGACTTTACAATAAAACAATACACGAACTGTTACATATGACCAAGTCGATGCAGTGTGTCATTCCTTATAACTAGTTGACACGGTTCACCACATTACAACTAGGTTAAAGCAATATAACTCTAAAGAGCTAGTCTTAAATGTCTTAAGTTGCCAAATATCAAAATAATGTACTATGAAGAGCTGTATTAAATAAGAGAAATCTTAAGATATATTAAATCTACATTAAGAAATACGTCTGATAAATTTGAGTTCAGATATGAGATCTTTTAACGGATTCTGTTTTTATTTGATGACATAATGTCTCTGAAGCTTTATTCAGTTTGTTTATGGGTTTAGAATTGCTATTTTATGTTTGTTCAGTGGAAGCAAGTGAGTTATGACAATAAAATGAGTGTAATGATAGCTGGTTTAATGAGCTGTGTACTTTAAAGTAATTCGTTTAAATTGCTTAAGTACTGAGCGTGACTCCATGTAAGTTCGACTTTGCTTATCTTTTACATTCGGCAGCAAGTTTACCGAGACGATCGTTAATCGTCTTTAGAGCAATTATAAGTTACCTTTGGTTGATTTCAAAATCGGAACTGTTCTTTGACCGGCAGTGAATTGATTGAGTTGTAAGAATGTTGGATAGAAATTCCTCGTGGTAATTGTTTCGACTGGCTGTGTTCCGAGTTCAAAACTGTCGAGGTCAACTTTGTTTTTCATCCTTTAGTGATGGGAAAAAAAGAAGAAAAAAAACTGCAGCAGTTTAAGACGGTGGATTCACCGGCTTGTAGGAACGTGAGACTGGATGCTTTGCAGTATTTATTTCAAGTCTGCTGCAAGCATTTCGGGTCAGATCTCCGACTTGAGGATCCATTCTTCAGCCTTCTGGTCTCCAAAACACAAACATTGCAGGTTATAATTGAATCTTTACTCAAATTACAGCAATATTAAATTGAGGCCGAACAAAATGGTCTCCCCAGCGAGAGAAAGAGAGGGAGGATTGTGAAGAGGGGAAAGATTGGAAGAGAGAGAGAAAACAGTGTTTGTACTACAACTACATTTCGGTTCTAGGATGAACCAATTTCCTTTAGCTTCCTTTAATCATTGTTCAGTTATTTTCCTTCAGCACTATTGCTGTTATTTACAATCAGCTTCACCACTGTCCTTCTATTCACGCACACATATGCACACACATACACACATACACACACTCATATACATACATATGTGTATGTGTGTATATATATATACTGATCGTCTCCAAGTCTTGCCCACTGAGTTGGATATGCTTCTATTATAAGGCCTAATAAAGCTGAAACATGCCTGTCGCTCTCTTTAGTTAAATTTCAAGACCAGATCCTCACCAACCTGTATTTTACATCACGTGATCACGTGACCGACCAGTCCATCAGATGTAGTTACACATCGCTGGTCACAATGCGTTCGCATTGTTTTTAGCCTTCGAATGACGCCACCCCGCTGGCTAAGCGAGCAGGCCAACAGAAGAAAGAGTGGGAGAAAGAGTGGTGAAAGAGTACAGCAGGGATCACCACCCCCTGCCGGAGCCTCGTGGAGCTTTTAGGTGTTTTCGCTCAATAAACACTCACAACGCCCGGTCTGGGAATCGAAACCGCGACCCTACGACCGCGAGTCCGCTGCCCTAACCACTGGGCCATTGCGCCTCCACGTATTTTCCATATTGTGTAAAAATTTCAGTCAGCTGATATCACTGTAGTTGCCTTTCTTGCTTCTTGCCTTTAGATTTTTCACACCACTAGAGTGATATTTTACCCACTAATTACCGGGATGATTGACACATACATTTTGTAAGATTCTACAATATTTCGGAATTAGCCATGAATGCCATATCTTCCCTCTTCTCATGTTTCCTATAGATGTAGGAAGCAAATATTTCGAAGAGAAAACTAAGTGGTGGGATGGAAGAAATAGCAAAAGATCAGACTGGTTCTTTATTTTGTGTTAGGCGTTAAGGTTAAGGTCATGCTGTAGCGTGTACACGTTTAAATTATTTTGTTTCCTCCTTATGAGCTCTCACACCTTTCAACTGTGTTTAAATGTCGTCGAAGTCAACTTTGCTTTTTTATTTTTGCAGGGTCAGTAAAATAAAGCACCAGTTAAGCATTGGGGTCGCATGAGTTTACAAAGTTCCGCTTTGACAGTGGTTCATAAAGAATATCTGGATGAATATTTTCTTTGTTCAATTAAGCAACAAGAGGGCTAAGTATGTATAAACACGTTCTCTATTAATTGTGATAGAATATAGATCCATCTAAGTATTGTTTATAATCGTGTTTATATTTTGTTTATATTTACAGCCATTTATTATGTCTATTTCGTTCTAAAATGGGTACTTTCGTAGTTGATAGAGAAGAAGCTAACCACAGCAGTGGTAGCTATTAATATGTCCCACGAATTATTGCTTTAAAAAACAGTAGAAACAGTTAAGTAAATATAGTTTTTAATGTACGCATTTGTAATCACAACGTGAAAATAATAATAAAGTGGCAAAAAACATGAAATTGAATTACAAAAACAAGGAAACAACGAAGACGACCGAACTCTTGCTAAATTTGTAAGTTGAATGCGAATGCTAGACATGAGTTAATATCAGTAAATGAAAAAAGTGTCACAAAAGAGAGGACCTTCTTGCCTAAGGAATTTTTCCAAGTGTGGGCAAGCACGAAATTTACACATATCGTCTCTTTTCCCTTGCGTGGGTCGCTTAATTATATTTGGTTCGAGTGCTAAATGCTTAAGCATATTGCATTACGCTTTATTCTACCTCACCGTTTATTATTATTATTATTATTATTATTATTATTATTATTATTATTATTATTATTATTATTATTATTATTATCATTATTATTATTATTATTATTATTATTATTATTATTATTATTATTATTATTATTGAGACAGCCGTGCATACCATCAAAGTGACACTGGGATAAAAATATATGAAGCCCAATATACCCATGATGACTACCTATCTGATAAGGGTACTGCAGGCACATGCATCACAACCATAGGTGCGCAATATGGTGACCTCATATCAAAGTAAACAGTGCATGAACTTGCAAGTGAGGCCCAGTTAGAATTGTCTTCAGGTCGAGTAGCTCATTCCACTCAAAAGGTACCTGAATAAAGTGTGTTTAAAGATTTCGAACGAAACACCCATGTATCTAGGGGTGAATTATTCAAACTCTAAGGAATCCCTCTCAACACATGGCTATGATGCTCCCCCACTACTTCTGCTCGTGATCAGAGATTCACATATCGTCAATCACTTAGCAGCTCAACAGGTTACGGTCAAACAACTGACAAGCAAATATGTGGTATTGAGCAGAATATTTGCTGTAGCCCATCTTTTATACCAAGACAAAACATGTACGTGATAACACTTTCAGTAAGTTATGATCAGAAGCCATAAGGGTCAATTATTGTTATAAACATTTTATCAAAGAATTTAGATGGGTTTTGGAAGCTCCGTGAGTTTGTGTTTTATTTTTCTTGTTTAGAGGCTTCTCTTTGTTGTTTTTTATTGGTCTGAGCTTTTGGGTTTACAAGAACCACAAGGGACTGATACATTGTTTTTGTTATTCGATGCAGGGCACAATTTTTAAAAAGAAAGGAACTTTTTTGGAAAAGAAATATTTTCAAAATGGCTTCGTTTCTACAGGTCGACCAAATAGTAATAGCAGCAGCAACAGTAGCAATAACATTAACAGTAACAATAGTATTAACAACAACAATAACAACAATAACAACAGCAAGAACAATGACTTGTCAAATGAAGAAGCTCGCAGAATTTCCAGATGGAGAGAGAAGTCTACTGCCAACGCTATAGTAATAGTTTGTAACAGCGTGGAGGCGCAATGGCCCAGTGGTTAGGGCAGCGGACACGCGGTCGTAGGATCGCGGTTTCGATTCCCAGACCGGGCGTTGTGAGTGTTTATTGAGCGAAAACACCTAAAGCTCCACGAGGCTCCGGCAGGGGATGGTGGTGATCCCTGCTGTACTCTTTCACCACAACTTTCTCTCACTCTTACTTCCTGTTTCTGTTGTACCTGTATTTCAAAGGGCCGGCCTTGTCACTCTCTCTGTGTCACGCTGAATATCCCCGAGAACTACTTTAAGGGTACACGTGTCTGTGGAGTGCTCAGCCACTTTACACGTTAATTTCACGAGCAGGCTGTTCCGTTGATTCGGATCAACCGGAACCCTCGTCGTCGTAACCGACGGAGTGCTTCCTGTTTGTAACAGCAGAAACAAAAGTATCACCACACAAATAGTAAGTAATAACGATAGCAAGGACGACAAAAGTAACAGCAAGGGTTTCTTCGCTGGAATTTCCTTCACAAGGAAGCTAAACATGTGGGTAAAACATGTGGCTTTAGATAATTCTAGCTGCAAATGCTCGAAAGATTGTTCTATATCACTACACGAATTTAACAGCTTGTCGCCTGGAGACGACCACCAACGCACAATTAGAACGGGCTCTCCTCAATGTTCAGCAGAATATTCGAGCAAGTTGTTTGGTGGGGTTGAAGCCGTATTTATATCTGAAGCCCTCGCAATACAACATTCAGTGGTCAACCACCCAGTGATAACTTCGCCCTCACCCTCACTTATTTAAGGAAAAGGACGATAGGTAATAAGGTTGTTAACTTTTTTGTTAGCAATTCATGTATGTACTACTTTTTAATATAATAACTTTTTTTCCACATAATTTTACATTTTTTCATGATAATAATTTTGGACACAATTAGATCATCAACAACTTCTGGCGAGTCTAGAATGCCAATATCCACCAGAGATAAATCTCTGGTGGATATTGGCATGCTTAGTGTTGGAGGGAGTGAAACTTTACTGGATGTAAAGTGAAGGAAACAGTATAATTGTTTGGGACCACATTGGAGGTCCTTTCTAGGCAAAGCTCGGGCATTTGAAAAGCATCCTAGATTTCATTACCCCGCTGAATGGGGGGTGGGTCTAGGAGTAACTGTGAAGGGCCGGGAGCCTATATGTCTCGTTGACCATCTCCGAGCTTTCTACCCACCTAACTGAAACAGGAAGCGGGAAAGAAGGCCCCATTGTTGCAAGAGCAACAGTGTGCCATATCAGAAGCAGATGCAACAGTAATAGCAAGGGTCAAAAGAAGGGTAACAGTAACAATATCCGTGCTAACATTAACAGCAAAAACCGATGACACTGACGACCGCAGCAGAAAAGTGAGCAACAGCAGCATCAACAACATCAACATCAAATTCATCAGTAGAGGTAACTGAGAAGGCAGAAAATAATGAGTACAACAAAATAATCACTACCCAGGAGATATCCCAACCCAGCACTCTGTCGCCATCTGCCCCTGTTCGTTCCCTATTACAAGTACAAATGCAGATATGTACGCTCAAGAAATGTGTTCTCGCTCCCGTCCGAGGTGGAGTTTTCCGACCATACTTCTGGTGGTGAGGAGGATGAACCACAGAAAAGCAAACAGGAGTGGCTGTGTGGTAAGTAGCTTGCTAACCAACTACATGGTTCCGGGTTCAGTCCCACTGCGTGGCATTTTGGGCAAGTGTCTTCTGCTATAGCCCCGGGCCGACCAATGCCTTGTGAGTGGATTTGGTAGACGGAAACTGAAAGAAGCCTGTCGTATATATGTATATATATGTATGTGTGTGTTTGCGTGTCTGTGTTTGTCCCCCTAGCATTGCTTGACAACCAATGCTGGTGTGTTTACGTCCCCGTCACTTAGCGATTCGGCAAAAGAGACCGATTGAATAAGTATTGGGCTTACAAAAGAATAAGTCCTGGGGTCGATTTGCTCGACTAAAGGCGGTGCTCCAGCATGGCCGCAGTCAAATGACTGAAACAAGTAAAAGAGCAAAGAGCAAAGAAAGAAAAACTAAATAAAAAAAAAGAACAAAAAACAATACAGCACGAGTAACACATGGACGCCAAACAATGCTAAATCCACAACGGCAAAAAAATACACCATCAATTCCAATATCTCCTCAAACAACCACAAAGAGAGAACACATAAACGAAGCGACAACGAACACGCAAGAGAAGAAATCAGCAAACCCAGAAATCCAACAATAACCAGAATAAAAACAACGTGAAATAAATTCGCAACTCCAACCACAATAACATCAATAATAAATCGCACTCACCTTCAGCTTTGTCCTACTAAGAAGAAAAAAAATAAAGATCTGGTAGTTATCTCTCTCTATATAAACGGCAGTTTGTCTGTCTGTGTGTCTGTCAGGTTGTACCCTCACCCTGACCACAGCTTTCAACCGATTCTGATGAAACTTGACACACACATAGCCCAATGTCATAATTCAAAACTAACGCAGCGAAAAGTTTGCAAAGTTCCCCCAGTTCTGAAAAACATTGATAAATTCGACATGGGGTCGAGAATCTAAGCTTTTTATTTGCAACACATTTTCCGTTGTAGTTTTCGCAACTTGCAATCGATTTTCACCAAACTCATGGTGAAGCTTAATGTTACCCTAAGAAACTTAATTCTGACGTTAGTTTTCCATGCAGTACCTTACCATCAGAAAAAATCGATAAAATCATGCCATTTTGGGAAATCGCGTTCAAATTGAAGATGACATATTTTCGACAATATCTTTCACAAATTGGCAGGAATTTTTTTAAAATTCACAGCGAGCATCATGTCTGCTCCAGGGGTTCTTACATACCCGGGCAATGCCGGGCTATGCTGCTAGTAAAGCATAAACTTGAGACATAGAGACATAGGGGGGGGGTTCAATAAAAGTACTGTGAAAGTCCTGGAGGGCCTGGAATTCACAAGGCTGCCAATAGATGGATACACGGAAATGAGAAAAGTTTCACACATGACGTTGGGAATCCTAGCGTCACAGTCTCCAGCAAGCTAGTTTAAGATTTTTCCCAAGGAACCTCACACAAAGAAGGGATTTTGATACACCCGATCCCCTGCAGTGGCTGGCTGTATTTTCTTCTCTTCTTTCCTATAAACTCGGCGGTTTCAAGAGTAGGTTACACAAACGCACCTGACCTAGATTCACTCTGAAAGCAGGGATACCTGGTTACTAACCTTAGAATACTAGCTATGGCTATGGTAGCTATCATCGAGGTCGGCATTTCCGACATAAATGTTATGGCACCATTTTTTGAGGCACCCTGTAGATTGGGGGAGAAGTATAAGGAGAGTAATTAAGATGACTATAGTTATGTGACGCGTTTCAACATGCAGCCTTTGGCGGGTTTTCTCTTAGGGTGAAATTGAGTTTGAATTTTTTTTTTTCCTTCTACGTTACAGTTTATACGCTTTTATGTAAACTCACTTTGTATAGTTATGTACCGTTTTCGACATTTTTGTGAACCGCTAGTACCTAATAAAGTAAACATTATTATTATTATGATTATTATTATTATTATTATTATTATTATTATTATTATTATTATTATTATTATTAGTTCAGACGGCTAGCTGGTAGAATCGTGACAGCGCCGGACAAAATGCTTAGCGGTATTTCGCCCGTCGCTACGTTCTGTGTTTAAATTCCACCGAGGCCGACTTTTCCTTTCATCCTTTCGGGATCAATAGAGTAAGTACCAGTGAACCACTGGGTTCAATGTAATCGACTTATTCCATCCCCCAAAATGGTTGCCCTTGCGGCAAAATTCGAAACCATCATTATTATTATTATTATTATTATTATTATTATTATTATTATTATTATTATTATTGTTACTATTAGGAGCACTCCGTCGGTTACGACGACGAGGGTCCCAGCTGATACGATCAACGGAACAGCTTGCTCGTGAAGTTAACGTACAAGTGGATGAGCAGTCCACAGACGCGTGTACCCTTAACGTAGTTCTCGGGGATATTCAGCGTGACACAGAGTGTGACAAGGTTGGCCCTTTGAAATACAGGTACTACACATTTTTTGCCAGCTGAGTGGACTGGAGCAACATGAAATAAAGTGTCTTGCTCAAGGATACAACGCGTCGCCGGGAATTGAACTCACCACCTTACGATCATGAGCCGAAAGCCCTAACCACTAAGCCACGTGCCTTTACATTATTATTATTGTTGTTGTTATTATTATTATTATTATTATTATTATTATTATTATTATTATTATTATTATTATTATTATGTAAGGTGGAGAGCTACAGAATTGTTAGCACGCCGGGCAAAATGCTAAGTTCATATTTTGTCGAGGGCAACTTCGCCTTTCATCCTTTCTAATCGATAAAATAAGTACCAGTTGACTACTGGGGTCGATGTAATCGACAAGCCCCCTCCGCATAAATTCCAGGTCTTGTGTGCCTATAGTGAAAAGGGTTATTATAATTAGTGCTTTGATGAATGCTCGCGAAATAACGAGGACGATCAATGAACCATTTAATTATAAGTGCTACTTTCTGAAAAAATATTCTTCTTGTAGTTTTGATTAGATACATTTGTTTAGTTACAATTCAATCGATATCGAACAGACCTATGACTAGAGATATTCCAACCATGTCCATCTCATTGATTTACTTACATAATTGATTATGTACTGAAGATAATACAGTAATATTGTCCTTTGTTTTGTTTTGTTTTTAAATACAGTTATATCTATTTCTAGCAAGTCAAACAACCACTCAGTATAAGCCACCTTTATTAATTCAATTCTGTAGTAACAGAAAAGCCTGCTTTACTCTAGAAATTAACCAATATCTATCTTCTATTCATTAGGTCATTTGTACTTTACGACACAGCAAAATTCTCTAGAAATACGCGATGCCCTACTTTCCATTGCGACAACTTCCAGATAAACCAATTTAAACATAAAGAACAATTTTTTTCATACGTACGCACGTGTGTTTGTGTGTGTGTGTGTGCGTATGTATGTACGTATGTGTGTGCGTATGTGCGTTTGTATGTGTGCGTCTACATCTATGCAAAGAGATATAAAGACAGTAAAATCAAAGTTGAAAACAAGTAATGATACTTTAGTAATTTTTTTACTGTGACAAACATTCAGATGATATCTTCAATAAATGATGAATAAGAATACGCAGTAATTGTAAACTTAAGCGTGAAAGCCTAACGTTTAAGGTGTTGGGCTTACGATAATAGAGTCAAAGTTTCAATTCCTGGACCGGATCACGTGTTGGCGTTGTATCTTTAAGCAAGGTTCTTCACTTTTACATCTTCTAAGTCAGCTAAAACGGGAGGAAGCACTCCGTCGGTTACGACGATGAGGGTTCCGGTTGATCCGAATCAACGGAACAGCCTGCTCGTGAAATTAACGTGTAAGTGGCTGAGCACTCCACAGACACGTGCACCCCTAACGTAGTTCTCGGGGATATTCAGCGTGACACAGAGAGTGACAAGGCCGGCCCCTTGAAATACAGGTACAACAGAAACAGGAAGTAAGAGTGAGAGAAAGTTGTGGTGAAAGAGTACAGCAGGGATCACCACCATCCCCTGCCGGAGCGTCGTGGAGCTTTTAGGTGTTTTCGCTCAATAAACACTCACAACGCCCGGTCTGGGAATCGAAACCGCGATCCTATGACCGCGAGTCCGCTGCCCTAACCACTGGGCCATTGCGCCTCCACTCAGCTAAAAATATGTACTTGATGAATGCTGATACAGCACTCTCTTCTTCCAGCTGTCACACCATCAGTGTTCCACTGGGTCATAATAGTAAGATCGAAAGGGTGTTTGTATCTCCCCGCGACTACACAAGCACCTAAAACAATTAACGAAAGCATGGTACCTGCTACCAGATCATACTTAGTGGCGGGTAATGGCTATGTTCTATTTTTTTTCTATGCTTAAGTTTTTAATATATCATTACACAGTTTGCCACATTTTAGATTTTTAAACTTTTAGGGTTGCGAATTGGCAGAATCGTTAGCATGCCGGGCGAAATGCTTAGCGGTATTTCGCCTGCCGCTACGTTCTGAGTTCAAATTCCGCCGAGGTCGACTTTGCCTTTCATCCTTTCGGGGTCGATTAAATAAGTACCAGTTACGCACTGGGGTCGATATAATCGATTTAATCCGTTTGTCTGTCCTTGTTTGTCCTCTCTATGTTTAGCCCCTTGTGGGCAATAAAGAAATAAGATTTTTAGACTTTTAAGGTTGTGAATTGGCAGAATCGTTAGCAGAATGCTTAACAACATTTTATTCGTCTTTACTTTCTGAGTTCAAATTCCACAGAAGCCGACTTTACCTTTTATTCTCCCGGGGTCGATAAAATAAGTACCAATCAAGTACTGGAGTCGATATAATCGACTTCCCCTTCCCCCAAAATTTCAGGCCTTGTATAGCAGAAAAGGATATTTTAGATTTTTAGGGCAGCGAGCTGGCAGACTCGTTAGCACGGCGGGCAAAATTTTTAGCGATTTTCGTCTGTCTTTATGTTCTGAGTTCAAACTCCAGCGAGGTAGACTTTGCCTTTTATTCTCTCCGGGTCGATAAAATAAGTGGCAATTGAGCTCTGGGACCAATGACACAAAGTGCCATATTTTGTATACTTTGTAGCATACTGTGGCTTACTGTAGAGTGATTAGGGCTCCAAACGGATATGGTGTACTCCTTGATGGATCTAACGTATGGTATGTACTCTATTGGCATTTTTTAGAGGGTACCCACGAGATTTTGGCATCGTTTTGCTTCTTTTTTTTATATTAATCTCCCTATCTGAGATGTGAAAGCTCTGGATGTGTTGGATATAATTCTTAGGATTTTTCGCTTTTATATTGTTTGATGTGTGTGTGTGTGTGTGTGTGTGTGTGTGTGTGTGTGTGTGTGTGTGTGTGTGTTGTGTGTGTTTCACAAGTCTTGACTTGCGGTGAGAAAAGAAAGAAAAAATGAAACGCAAGATGTTACCACCGCTTGTGAGAGACATACATACATACAAGCATGTATGGTATGTATATATACATTTACAAGTATATATATATACATGTGTGTGTATGTAATGTATGTATGTAAGCATATATATATATATATATATAATATACATACACACACACACACCACACACACACACACACACATATATATATATATATATATATATACATACACTCTCACACACACTCAATGAGAATGAAAGGAGACAAAGAGAAAGTGTGAGATAGTGAAGTCATTCATTGCATTGTTGCTTGACCTCATTCCATGCTTCTTAACCTCTACCGAACCGCATCCCCATCCCGCGTTAACATAGATTCTGATTCCTATAGGGAGATGGAAATGGTTTTAACAGAGTGGACAAGTCTGAACAGGGAAATGCCTTGAGATTGAAAATACCACGGAGAGTGGGAAGATGCTTTGATAAGATCTAAATTTGACAGTGTGTTAAAGAATTGCAATTAATGAACTCGTGCCAGTGCACCAGCCACGGAGAATATATATTTCACTCTGTGGATCGACGTTCTGTTGATTGTTAAGGTTGGTTATTTAGTAAGTACCAATGAATTACGAATATTGATTACTTTAAAGAGTGGGCACAATTACTTGTGTCCCATGCAATGTGCCACCGCGATCGGCCGAGTGGTTAGGGTGTAATACTCATGATCGCAAGACCATGGTTTCAATTCCAGGACATGTCGAAGCGTTGTGTTCTTCAGTAAAGCACTTCGTTTTAGGTTGCTTCACTTCACTTACTTCTAAATAAGCCAGTGCATGAGGAAATTAAATACGAATAAAACCGTAGGTTTTATAAAGACTTTTAAAGGTTTCTGAAATTATGAAACGGATTCTAAATTTCAAAATGAAGGATTAAGATTGATATAGATAGTATTAAGAAAAACTGCTAAAAAGAGTAATTGGGAAAATAGCTTTGAAAAGTTTTAGCATCACATCTTAGCGATTTTCATGCAGAGAGTTTAAATTTTAGTTAAAAATGCTAAGTCGTCATTCGCAGCCGGGCATGATGTGCAGACAGCTTGTACCAAGCTTTCGCTAATTGTTTTAGATGTCTATGTAGCTGTGAACAGACATGGACGCACTCTCACCCCTCGCACCCTTGACTCCGCGGGACATCGGGGATGGGACAACTAGTGAGAGAAAGAGAGGGCTACAATAGCAACCACTTAAAACTTATTTTCAGTTGAGAAGACTGAAGCAATGGGTAATAAGTGCCATGCTCAAAGACAACTCACCACTCTGTCCAGGAATCGAGCTCAAGGCCATATGATCGTGAACATTACACCCTAACTTCTTCGCCACGAAGGCGAAAATTAGGCTTTATAAAACCTAAGCTTACATTTTTCTTGTTTTCTTTTTTTCTCCTTCTTGGTAGTGCGTATATTTATGAATATTGTCCACCAGACAATATAAATACAAATATATTTTAGAACAAAATTTATACGCTAAATAGACGGTCATTTAAACATGTGTTGCTTGATATTGTTTGAAATCAAATATGTTATACAGTGACACACACACACACACACAACACACACACACACACACACACACACATGTACGTACATATACATACATACATACGTACATACACACACACATACATACATACATACATACATACATACGTACATACACACATACATACATACATACATACATACATACATACTACATACTTACATACATACATACATACATACATACATACATACATACATACATACATACATACATACGTACATACACACACACACACATACATACATACATACATACATACATACATACATACATACATACATACATACATACAAAAATACCCTGTTGTTGATGTTGAAATTCCAATGAAGGAGCCTTAGACGTAGGTTAGAAACCGGCTCTTTCCTTATTGGCGAGAAATCTTGACATAAAACTGAATAATGAAATACATACATACATATATACAATATGAATAAACTAAAATCAGAATAAGTACTCATCATATTAACGGTTGCAGTTATTAATTTTATTAAAAGAAAGAAAAAAAAACTAGAATCCTGGAGAAAATAACATATAGTATAAAGTTCTACTGTAAACGTATTTGTAAATGGACAAAATAAAAGTGTTTTAGTAGCGAAAATGTTAAGTAAAATTAATTAATATTAAACAGCGGGTGGTGCATATTGGAAATTATTTATATACAAAAAATGTGCACAGAACGTCCTTCTCGAAGTTAATTTGTGAAAGAAAGTGAAGTTTAATCTAGGTATTAAATTTTGAAGGAAAACAAAAATTATAAAATTTCAGAATATTAATATAAAGAAGAATTACAGAATTTATGTTTTAATTAATATTTTAATTTAAAAGAATTAACCGTAAAACTTATATAAAATAACATTTTGTGATGTAAGATTGAGTCAAATTAATAATATATATGTGTGTATAGACTACAGGTTGTTACTAAGAAAAAATTTGGTGCATAGTAGAACAAAGGTTTTAATTAAAAACAACATGGTTCCGGGTTCAGTCCCACTGCGTGGCACCTTGGGCAAGTGTCTTCTTCTATAGCCTCGGGCCGACCAAAGCCTTGTGAGTTGATTTGGTAGACGAAAACTGAAAGAAGCCCGACGTATATATATATATATATATATATATGTGTGGTGTGTGTGTGTGTGTGTGTGTCTGTGTTTGTCCCCCTAGCATTGCTTGACAACCGATGCTGGTGTGTTTATGTCCCCGTCACTTAGCGGTTCGGCAAAAGAGACCGATAGAATAAGTACTGGGCTTACAAAGAATAAGTCCCGGGGTCGAGTTGCTCGACTAAAGGCGGTGCTCCAGCATGGCCGCAGTCAAATGACTGAAACAAGTAAAAGAAAAAAAAAAAAGAAAAAGAAAGAAGCTATATATCAAATTCAATGAAAATGTGTAAAAATGAATGCAAGTATGTAAACCCGAGTACAAGCAACATAGCTGTGAATGGGATTTGGATATTATATTTGCATTAGGAAAGTGGTAAACTTCACAACTATAACTGTTACACTGGCTAAATAAATACAACGCTCTTTCACTGACTACATTGTGATTATAGTTACTCGCTTACAAGGAGTAACTGTAATGTGCTACATCACACAACATAGAAAAACATTGATAAGCAACACATGTATACTATAAAGAATTCCTCACAAAAATATACGATTAATACTGAAAGTAATATTCAAAGCACAACACAATACTAAAACAAACATAAAGTATACACTAATTGCTTACAAAGCAAATACCCAACAGAGGCTGTCAAATCCCAGCGATCATTTTCTCAACCAATTATTTTTGGTTTTGTATATATTCTAAAAACTTGGCAACAAATGCCACTGCTACTTCATTCAAAAGTTGAGGCTGTAGGTGCATGACTATGTGGTAAAAAGTTTACTCCCCAACCACATAATTCCGGGTTCAGTCTTACTGCGTGACACCTTGGGAAAGTGTCTTCAACTTTAGCCTCGGGCCGACCAAAGCTTTGTAAATGAATTTGGTAGAGGGAAACTGAAAAAAAAGCCCATTGTGTGTGCGCGGGTATCTTTGCATCTGTGTTTGTTCCTCCCCCCCCCCCTCCACACTGCTTGACAACCGGAGTTTATGTCACCGCAATTTAGCGGTTCGGCAAAAATAACCGATAGAATAAGTCCAAAGGTTAAAAAAAATAATAAGTACGAAGGTCGATTTGTTCGACTAAAATTCAAGGTGGTGCCCTAGCATGGCCGCAGTCTAATGACTGAAACAAGTGAAAAAGGAAAGATAGTCAAGGCGATCATACACACCATACACACCGCTTCACTTCTTACATATGTGTCACTGTTACAAAACATGATATTATTCTTTCCTACTCTAGACACATGGAGAGGTGCCAGTCGATTACATCGACTCCAGTAAGCAACTGCTACTTAATTTATCGACCCTAAAAGGATGAAAGGCAAAGTCGACCTCGACGGAATTTGAACTCAGAACATACAGACTGACGAAATACTGCTAAGCATTTCGTCCGGCGTGCTAACGTTTCTTATTTCTTTATTACCCACAAGGGGCTAAACATAAAGGGGGGCAAACAAGGACAGACAAAGGGATTACATCGACCCCAGTGCGTAACTGGTACTTAATTTATCGACCCCGATAAAACACAGAGAGGACAAACAAGGACAGACAAACAGATTAAGTCGATTATATCGATCCCAGTGCGTAACTGCTACTTAATTTATCGACCCCGAAAGGATGAAAGGCGAAGTCGACCTCGGCGGAATTTGAACTTAGAACGTAGCGGCAGACGAAATACCTATTTCTTTACTACCCACAAGGGGCTAAACACAGAGAGGACAAACAAGGACAGACAAATGGATTAATTCGATTATATCGACCCCAGTGCGTAACTGGTACTTACTTTATCGACCCCGAAAGGATGAAAGGCAAAGTCGACCTCGGCGGAATTTGAACTCAGAACATACAGACAGACGAAATACTGATAAGCATTTTACCCTGTGTGCTAACGATTCTGCCTGCTCACCGCCTCACATTATAATATTATTAGCATTACTGAAGGTGGCGAGCAAGCAGAGTCGTTCACACGCCGGACAAAATGCTTAGCGGCATTTCTCCCATCTTTACGTTCTGAGTTCAAATGACACCGACGTCGACTTTGCCTTTCATTCTTTCGGGATTGATAAAATAAGCACCAACTGAGCACTGAGGTCGTTGTAATCGACTTACCCGATATTGCTGGCCTTGTGCTAAAACTTGAAAGCAATATCACTAGTAGTAGTGAGGAGGCGCAATGGCCCAGTGGTTAGGGCAGCGGACTCGCGGTCGTAGGATCGCGGTTTCGATTCCCAGACCGGGCGTTGTGAGTGTTTATTGAGCGAAAACACCTAAAGCTCCACGAGGCTCCGACAGGGATGGTGGTGATCCCTGTTGTACTCTTTCACCACAACTTTCTCTCACTCTTACTTCCTGTTTCTGTTGTACCTGTATCTCAAAGGGCCGGCATTGTCACTCTCTGTGTCACGCTGAATATCCCCGAGAACTACGTTAAGGGTACACGTGTCTGTGGAGTGCTCGGTCACTTACACGTTAATTTCACGAGCAGGCTGTTCCGTTGATCGGATCAACCGGAACCCTCATCGTCGTAACCGACGGAGTGCTTCCACAGTAGTAGTGAAGGTGGCAGAACCGTTAACACGCCGGACGAGATGCCGCTTTACTGTTCTGAGTTCAAATACCACCCAGATTGACTTTGACTACCATAGATTTGCGATCGATGAAAATATAAGTTAAGCACTGGGGTCGATGTAATCGACTAATCTCTCCTTCCAAAATTTTAGGAGTCGTGCCTGTAGTAAAAATAATTATTAGCAGCACTATCGCAAAGCTGAAAGGTTAGGTGTCTTTCGATTTGGTTGTGCTAGGTTCTTGACAACTACATTCTGTTAAACAAGTTCAAGAATTCCGTTTTCGCATACAAAGCCCGTTGCAGTAGCGCAGATATTTAAGTCTTTTTACATATATGAAGATAAGCGCAGATGACAACTGTCCGTAACAAACATAAAAAAAGTTTAGGGATAATAGTAAGATGACAAACGTATGTATGAGTGCATAATTTACTATATGAATGTGCGAGTGTATGAAGTGCGCATGTGTGGAGTCGTGTGCGTTAAGTAAAGATGAATGGAGAAATACGAGATGGCGTTTAAATGAAATTGTATAAGAGTGTTTAGGTGGTGTTGAGTGAGCTGTACTGGTGTGTGCGTGTCTATAGGTCGCGTTCGAATGCACAGCTCTGTGTGCGCGCGCGCGCGCGCGTGTGTGTGTGTGTGTCTGTTTATTTTAAGGATTTGATAGAGATATAACACTGTGCAGGTGGATGACTGTATGCTTGCTATTAAATGCGCGTTTATGTATGTGAATACATCGCTCAAGAATTATATATATATACTAGCAGTATCGCCCGGCGTTGCTCGGGTTTGTAAGGGAAATAACTATATAAGCATTTTTAGAGATGTAAAGTATAATAGCCATCTCAATATGGCTAACCACAAGGGGGGGGTGTTACTGTAGCTTTTTACGTTCTGAGATTTAATAATAAATTTTTAGAGAGTTACTTCCCTTATATATGCCAAAAATGCATTAAAAATGGGAAAAATTTATGGTAATTTTTTTTTAAATCGTAGACGCATCGTAGACGCGCGCTAATACCCAGAAGGGCTCGATATGAATCACGACTATAAGATACCCGGTTTTGGTTAAACTGCACCGCAAAATGTGGGAGTAGTTAGGAATCTAAATCGTAGGAGACAGACAGCATACAACCTCTCTTTTATATATAAAGATATATTTAAACCAGTGCGTGTCTGCGGCGTATGTGTGTGTGTGTGCGTCTGCGTACGCGTGTATGTATGAATGTGTTTGCTTATCAACTACATGATTCCAGGTTCAGTCCTACTACGTGGCACCTAGTGCAAGTGTCTTCTACAATGGCCTCCGGTTGACCACATCTTTGTAACTAGATTTGGCAGAAAGAAACTGAAAGAAGCCCTCTCTCTCTATATATGCATATCTATATCTATCTATGTGTAACTACATGTGGAGTGTTGGCGATTTTTTCTTCCTTCTTCCTTTTCTTTTGGACTTTCCTTTTTTCCTGTTTCCGAAGAAGAGCTTTGCTCGAAACGTAAGACAACCACTCTTTCTTCCCTTCTCTGGGTGTCCTATTAATACTTTGCATGTACCACGTCCTCGTGTTGTTTTTTTTTTTGTTTTTCTCTTTTTTTTATTTATATATATATATATATCTATATATAATATATATATATATATATATATATATATATATATGTATGTATATATATATAACTCTCCCTATAATATAATACCGGAGTAAGCACATAAATGTGAAAAAAGGTGGGAAAAAGAGTACTCAAATACCAGAGGTAGAGTTATATGCTTTTTTAAAGCAGCACAAATATAACAAAAGCTGTTACTTGGAGTTTCACGAACGGGAACGTGAAACTCCGAGTAACAGCTTTTGTTTATTTTCTGCTGTTTTTAAATAAAGTATATATATATATATATATAATATATATATATATAATATATATATATACTATACATATGTATGTATATATATGTGTGTGTGTGTATGTATGCATGTATGTATATATATATATATGCATATATCTATGTGTGTATGACTTTGTGCTTGCGTTTGTCCCCACTACTGTTTGACCAACGGTGTTGGTGTTTACGTCCCCGTAACATAGCGGTTCGGCAAAAGAGACGGATAGAATAGTATCAGGTATAAAAAAAGATATACCCTAGATTCGGTCGCCTAAATATTTTCAAGGCGGTGCCCCAGCATGGCCGCAGTCTAATGAGTAAAATCAGCAAAAGATAATAGATGAAAGATATACACACACACGTGTATAAGTGTATATAAGTATTTCTCAACCTATTTTCACTCAGGTCCTTCTATAACTTTCCAGAAAAATATATACCCCACTGGTGGATGGAAAAACACAACTTGATTTTTAATCTGTTGTGTCTGGGGAGAGTCATTTTCTTTTTGTGCCTTATAATTTAACACACGCACCGGTAAAATTTCCACTTATTTCTTATTTTTATTTTCCTAAAATTTTCGTTGCGTCTTGCAACTTTTTCAATAGTCTTGACTCTTTATTTTTAATGTTTTATCACAATTATTTAATACAAAAGAAGGTACTTTTTGGTTTCCTCAGCCCCATTAAAAAAATTGCCATTAAAAAATTGGGTTATCGCCCCTCTAAAATATTGGGTTTATGTGGCGACAAGAGATTGAATCAAAAGAGTTCGATCCTTTTGATTCAATACTTCAACACATTGTTGACCTCTGGCCTCTTCAATAAGCATAATATGATTTGTTATAAAAATGTTATTAAATTCAATACGATGTTTAAGCTTTTCAGTTTTGTATTTGTTATAAAAATATTATCAAATTCAATAAGATGTTTAATCCTTTCGCTTTTCATGTTTTTTTTCATTTTTTTTTGTGTTGTTTTATTGAGGGTTAAACAATTTTTTTAGTTGGGGGAGATAACCCAATTTTTTAATGGGCGTGAGATAACCAAAGGGTACCCAAAAGAATTTACCAGTAACTCTTTTAAGTACTGAGTACAAAAAAAAAAAGGACATTATTGACTAACTAAAAAAGAGAATCTCGTTAATAAGAACTCTGTACCTGGCAACTATGGCAGATTTCCTTGATTTGAGGAGACAATTTTGTAACATTCTTCACACAGTATGCTTGGCAGGAGGGATTGGTTTGGCAAGGCTGAGCATAGGTTTAAAGGTGTAGTATGTTTGCTGTGAAAGAATGATTTTCACGATTCCGTGTCCCACTAAGATAAAACAAGGAAAACAATTTTGGACCCATGCCCCACCATAAGTTTCCTAGGCCTCACTTGTGAGGTATATGACCTTACGTTGGGAATCACTGGTGTCTATGCATACGTTTGTAGGGTTGTGTATGTGTGTGCGTGTATGTGTGTGTGATTGTGAATGTGTGTGTGTGTGTTACACACTTTGTTATGAATGTGAGTGATAAAACGTACAAAAAAACGTAAACATAGGCGCAGGAGTGGCTGTGTGGTAAGTAGCTTGCTAACCAACCACATGGTTCCGGGTTCAGTCCCACGGCGTGGCATCTTGGGCAAGTGTCTTCTGCTATAGCCCCGGGCCGACCAATGCCTTGTGAATGGATTTGGTAGACGGAAACTGAAAGAAGCCTGTCGTAAATATATGTATATATATATATATATATATGTATATATATATATTATGTATATATATATATATATATATATATATATATATATATATAAGTGTGTGTATATGTTTGTGTGTCTGTGTTTGTACCCCTAGCATTGCTTGACAACCGATGCTGGTGTGTTTACGTCCCCGTCACTTAGCGGTTCGGCAAAAGAGACCGATAGAATAAGTACTGGGCTTACAAAGAATAAGTCCCGGGGTCGATTTGCTTGACTAAAGGCGATGCTCCAGCATGGCCGCAGTCAAATGACTGAAACAAGTAAAAGAATAAAAGAGAAAGAGAGAGAGTCTTGGTGGGAGCGTGTATGTACGCGGGCATGTATATATTGAGAATCAGTGAGAATACACATATCTGTCTATCTAAATATGCGCGTATGTATGCATGTATGTATGTGTGTATGCGTGTGTGAGTGGACTTGTACGTGTGTTAATGTGTCTGCATACTTACGTATGCATGCGTATATACATATATTTATATGTGTATTTGTAAATTCTTTTCTAGGCACAAGGCCCGAAGTTTTGGGGGAGGGGTCCAGTCGATTAGATTGACCCCTATACGCGACTGCTACTTAATTTATCGACCCAAAAAGGATGAAAGGCAAAGTCGACCACGGCGGAATTTGAACTCAGAACATAAAGACAGATGAAATATCTATTTCTATTTCTTTAGTACCCACAAGGGGCTAAACACAGAGAGGTACAAACAAGGACAGACGGATTAAGTCGATTACATCGACCCCA
>NC_042997.1:15850587-15853087 GCF_006345805.1 Octopus sinensis | reverse complement strand
TATTTACTTTGTTTAAAAAAATTATTTACTTTGTGTTTTTGTGTTTTAATCTTTTGCTTGTTTCAGTCATTTGACTGCGGCCATGCTGGAGCACCGCCTTTAGTCGAGCAAATCGACCCTGGGACTTACTCTTTGTAAGTCCAGTACTTATTCAATCGGTCTCTTTTGCCGAACCGCTAAGTGTTTTATTTACTTTGCTAGATAGTCGTTTGTAGGATCGACTAGTCACGACTAGCTAGCGCGGATGCACGAGTGCGCGCACCGCGACCACTCTTCTTAAATAGTACCGACATACTGAACATCCAATGTTCCCCTCTGAAATAATAAGGTGTGATTCGAGGAAGGTTTAGTTGGTATTCCTAGCAGGGGCGGACGACAGCGTGGGAGATCTGTCATGGCGGAGATGCTGACAGCGGAAGTAATGGTTGTTGTTGTTGGTGGTGGTGGTTATGGGTGGGGCGGTAATAATATTAAAGGGTGCAGTAATGTTTTCGTCATCGTCGTCGCTGTTGTTGTTGTTATTGTTGCTTATAGTCTCATGCCATTCCTGATCAAACAGAATATGATCAAAAAACGATACAACCATGCCCATCCCCTCAGTTTTCTTCCATACATAATGTATCCAGGCTACATTGTTCAATGTGTTCTTCCTTTCTTTTTCTTTTTTCGTTTTTTTTTTCTTTTTTCTTAAGACGGTAGAATGTGATTTGAAGAAGACTTTGCTGTTATTTCTAACAGGTCAAGCGGCCGTCCAAGAATTTCGACCTGGATATTTTCGTTTCCATGACTTCGATTTCCACCTCCCAGTGGTGTCGGGCGTCAACGAAGAGCCCTCGACTACAACAAGACCACCAAATTTTTTTTTTCCAAGGTCTGGGGTCTCCTGCCCCTAAGCCCTAGACCATCACCTAATCACCCTTACCCGCCTTGTTGCTTAACAACAACAACAACAACAACAGGTCAAGCGACCAAGTAGAAGACGTGTAAGGAACGTATAGCAAATGAATAAAAATCAATAAGGCTGGGAGGACGCATTCATCTGTTACAGTCTTGACCATTTTGTATTTTTAAAGTTTAGTATAGGCGCAAGAGTGACTGTGTGGTAAATAGCTTGCTTACCAACTACATAGTCCCGGGTTCAGTCCCACTGCGTCGTACCTTGGGCAAGTGTCTTCTACTATAGTCTCGGGCCGACCAAAGCCTTGTGAGTGGATTTGGTAGACGGAAACTGAAAGAAGCCCGTCGTATATATGTATATATCTGCATGCAGATAGGCGCAGGAGTGGCTGTGTGGTAAGTAGCTTGTCTACCAACCGCATGGTTCCGGGTTCAGTCCCACTGCGTCGCACCTTGGGCAAGTGTCTTCTACTATAATCTCGGCCGACCAAAGCCTTGTGAGTGGATTTGGTAGACGGAAACTGAAAGAAGCCCGTCGTATATATGTATATATCTGCATGCAGATAGGCGCAGGAGTGGCTGTGTGGTAAGTAGCTTGTCTACCAACCGCTGGTTCCGGGTTCAGTCCCACTGCGTCGCACCTTGGGCAAGTGTCTTCTACTATAGTCTCGGGCCGACCAAAGCCTTGTGAGTGGATTTGGTAGACGGAAACTGAAAGAAGCCCGTCGTATATATGTATATATCTGCATGCAGATAGGCGCAGGAGTGGCTGTGTGGTAAGTAGCTTGTCTACCAACCGCATGGTTCCGGGTTCAGTCCCACTGCGTCGCACCTTGGACAAGTGTCTTCTACTATAGTCTCGGGCCGACCAAAGCCTTGTGAGTAGATTTGGTAGACGGAAACTGAAAGAAGCCCGTCGTATATATGTATATATCTGCATGCATATGCATGTGTGTGTGTATATGTTTGTGTCTGTGTTTGTCCCCCCAACGTCGCTTGACAACTGATGCTGGTGTGTTTATGTCCCCGTAACTTAGCGGTTCGACCAAAGAGGCCAATAGAATAAGTTCCAGGCTTACAAAGAATAAGCATTGTAAGCTTAGTAAGATTTGCTCGACTAAAGGCGGTGCTCCAGCATGGCCGCAGTCAAAACGACTGAAACAAGTAAAAGAGTAAAAAGAGTAAAGAGTATATCTAAGGCTACAATATTCAATATTTCCTTTCTGATTTTTATGAAGGAAATTTACAAATTCTCCTCTGACTTAAGAATTTTAAGAACTTCATAATAAATAAGCAACAACAACAAAAATTACAAATCAAATATGTGTATTCTACGTGTCTTTTCTTTTACTTCCTAATTTCAAATTCAAACTTTTAATCCCGCTAAATATTATGAAGAAATGACTATCTCCCTTGTGTAAACAAGGGGACACCACTTGTTCTTAAGTAAAATTTATATTGAACTAGCAGTATCGCCCGGCGTTGCTCGGGTTTGTAAAGGAAATAACTATATAAGCATTTTTAGAGAGTTATAGCCAAAAAATAGCAAAAAAACATGCATTAAAAATGGAAAACAAATGATGGTAATTTTTTTTTTAAATCG
>NC_042997.1:15810587-15845587 GCF_006345805.1 Octopus sinensis | reverse complement strand
TCGATGAGAAGCAAACATCTTTTTAGTATTTCACTGATACACTGGATAACACCGGGGAAACTGGATACTAACATCTCTTTAAGAGGTATTTATATCTATTTCTTTATTGCCCACAGGGGGCTAAACATAGAGGGGACAAACAAGGACAGAGAAAGGGATTAAGTCGATTGCATCGATCCCCAGTGCGTAACTGCTACTTATATAATCGACCTCGAAAGGATGAAAGGCAAAGTCGACTTCAGCGGAATTTGAACTCAGAACGTAAAGACGGACGAAATACCTATTTCTTTACTACTCACAAGGGGCTAAACACAGAGGGGACAAACAAGGACAGACATAGGTATTAAGTCGATTACATTGACCCCAGTGCGTAACTGGTACTTATATAATCGACCCCGAAAGGGTGAAAGGCAAAGTCGACCTCGGAGGAATTTGAACTCAGAACGTAACGACAGACAAAATACCGCTAAGTATTTCGTCCGGCGCGCTAACGTTTCTGCCAGCTCACCGCCCTAAGAGATATTTATATCTTTGCAGTAACACACACACACACACGCACACACACACATATATATATATATATATATATATATATATGTTTGTGTATACAGTTAAGAGAATTTAATATACCTATACATACACACACGTTATCATCTCCTTGGTGGTCATCTTGCAATCAGTCCAACAATACATCTCACATATATTCTCCCTCTTTCTCTCTTTTCATTCTCTCCCTCCCTCCTTCTCTCTCTCTCTCCCTGCCCCTCTCTCTCTCCCTCTGCGATTAATCAATTACCTACACTCTTCTATGAACTCGCCTATGAAAGTAGTTACATTTTTCCGTGGTTTAATTCACCGTTGAGCAGTGGTAGCAGTGAAAATATACAAGTTGTTCGTTGGCATCTGTGCAGCACTGAGTAGAGTTCTGTCAATGGGGAAACTTAGCTGCGATAGATAGGCGTCATATCCAGTTGGCTATTTTCCTCTCATCCGTTTAACGCCTCAGAAAGCAAACATAATCATTGGCGCAGTGAAAACAGAGCGTGAAAGAAAATAATTATAGTGTTGATATATTTCTTTATTACCCACAAAGGGCTAAACATAGAGGGGACAAACAAGGACAGACAAAGGTATTAAGTCGATTATATCGACCCCAGTGCGTAACTGGTACTTAATTTATCGACCCCGAAAGGATGAAAGGCAAAGTCGACCTCGGCGGAATTTGAACTCACAACGTAACGCAGACGAAATACGGCTACGCATTTCGCCCGGCGTGCTAACGATTCTGCCAGCTCGCCGCCTAAGAAAATAATTATAGTGTTGATATATTTCTTTATTACCCACAAAGGGCTAAACATAGAGAGGACAAACAAGGACAGACAAAGGTATTAAGTCGATTATATCGACCCCAGTGCGTAACTGGTACTTAATTTATCGACCCCGAAAGGATGAAAGGCAAAGTCGACCTCGACGGAATTTGAACTCAGAACGTAACGGCAGACGAAATACCGCTAAGCATCTCGCCCGACGTGCTAACGTTTCTGCCAATTCGCCGCCCTGGCGAGCTGGCAGAAAATAATTATAGTGATGATAATGATGATGATGACGACGACGGCGATGTCGATAAGAAGGAGGACGAGGAGGAGAAGGGCTAGTGTATTGGTGGCGGTTATGACACTAGTGTATTGGTGGCGGTTATGACACTAGTGTAGTGGTGGCGGTTATGACACTAGTGTATTGGTGGCGGTTATGACACTAGTGTGGTAGTGGTGGCGGTTATGACACTAGTGTATTGGTGGCGGTTATGACACTAGTGTTGTGGTGGGGTTATGACACTAGTGTAGTGGTGGCGTTATGACACTAGTGTATTGGGGGCGGTTATGACACTAGTGTAGTGGTGGCGGTTATGACACTAGTGTATTGGTGGCGGTATGACACTAGTGTTGTGGTGGCGGTTATGACACTAGTGTAGTGGTGGCGGTTATGGCACTAGTGTAGTGGTGGCGGTTATGACACTAGTGTAGTGGTGGCGGTTATGACACTAGTGTATTGGTGGCGGTTATGACACTAGTGTAGTGGTGGCGGTTATGACACTAGCGTATTGGTGGCGGTTATGACACTAGTGTAGTGGTGGCGGTTATGACACTAGTGTAATGGTGGCGGTTATGACACTAGTGTAGTGGTGGCGGTTATGACACTAGTGTTGTGGTGGCGGTTATGACACTAGTGTAGTGGTGGCGGTTATGACACTAGTGTATTGGTGGCGGTTATGACACTAGTGTAGTGGTGGCGGTTATGACACTAGCGTATTGGTGGCGGTTATGACACTAGTGTATTGGTGGCGGTTATGACACTAGTGTAGTGGTGGCGGTTATGACACTAGTGTAGTGGTGGCGGTTATGACACTAGTGTTGTGGTGGCGGTTATGACACTAGTGTAGTGGTGGCGGTTATGACACTAGTGTAGTGGTGGCGGTTATGACACTAGTGTAGTGGTGGCGGTTTCTCTGTCTGGTCATATTAACCAGAATGGAAAGAATTGGAATAGAAAATTATAAGGCATTCTACCGTTTTCGCTATAAAATAAAAAAAAGAATCATTGCTTCCTTGTTCCCGCCTAAATTTGTTTCGAACATAAATGTTGTCTTACAAATCTTAACATAACCATTCTATGTTGATTTAGGTCCGTAAATCAGTTAAAATAACAATCTTTATTTCTCCCTCAGCAATAACTGTCGGCATGTATTGTCCCAGTCAAATAATGCGGGTATTTTCTTTACAATTTTGGTGTGTAACATGATCCTGCGGAGTTGTATACATTTTGAGGGAAATTGTTAACGATTGACTTTTATATTGATTTAATTGCCTTTTATAAGTTGATTCATATAATGAATGTACTTGTGGTTTTAACCCAAGGGCACCCCTGAGTGAGCAGACCCATGATCAAAGACATTCTAGGTGTGACCTTCTCGTCGTTTGCTAAGACAAAGTGAATCTAAAGACGGTGAGCTGGCAGAATCGTTAGCACGCCAGGCGAAATGCTTTGTGGTACTTCTTCCGCCGCTACGTTCTGAGTTCAAATTCCGCCGAGGTCGACTTTGTCTTTCATCTTTTCGGGTCGATAAATTAAGTACCAGTTACGCACTGGGGTCGATGTAATCAACTTAATCCCTTTGTCTGTCCTTGTTTGTCCCCTCTGTGTTTAGCCCCTTGTGAGTAGTAAAGAAATAGGTATTTCGTCTGTCTTTATGTTCTGAGTTCAAATTCCGCTGAAGTCGACTTTGCCTTTCACCTTTTCGGGGTCGATTATATAAGTACCAGTTGTCTTTCATCTTTTCGGGTCGATAAATTAAGTACCAGTTACGCACTGGGGTCGATGTAATCAACTTAATCCCTTTGTCTGTCCTTGTTTGACCCCCTCTATGTTTAGCCCCTTGTGGGCAATAAAGAAATAAGACAAAGTGAATCTGGAGTCAAACCATGAAAATGTCTCCTCATTTTTTACGAATCGCGCCTTAAGATTTCTAAGGGTATGTGATAAGGGAGATATGGTAGCTGTTTTTAGCCGGTTGATCGACAGTGTAAAGGCAGCCATGTTTGACTGTATAAAATAGTTCAAAATTGTTTTTTCATAGCCTTAATAAATTTATTGCTGATTTCTAACTTTGACATAGAGTCACAAATTTGGCGTCATTTTGTTCGATGTTCTTCTCATTTCAAATAATATAATGATTATGAGAAACACACTGAGTCAGTCTGTCTTCTAAATATACGCTGTAAAAAAAAAAAACAACAACAACGAAACAGAAAACAAAATGGACAAAAGAAGCTACTGTTAACCCGTCATAAATGCTCCGACGACGTACAGAAGATTAATGCATCGATACCAGAAACAAATATACATTCTTATAACTTGGAAGCACTCCGTCGGTTACGACGACGAGGGTTCCGGTTGATCCGAATCAACGGAACAGCCTGCTCGTGAAATTAACGTGCAAGTGGCTGAGCACTCCACAGACACGTGTACCCTTAACGTAGTTCTCGGGGATATTCAGCGTGACACAGAGAGTGACAAGGCCGGCCCATTGAAATACAGGTACAACAGAAACAGGAAGTAAGAGTGAGAGAAAGTTGTGGTGAAAGAGTACAGCAGGGATCACCACCATCCCCTGCCGGAGCCTCGTGGAGCTTTTAGGTGTTTTCGCTCAATAAACACTCACAACGCCCGGTCTGGGAATCGAAACCGCGATCCTATGACCGCGAATCCGCTGCTCTAACCACTGGGCCATTGCGCCTCCACTCTTACACCGAACAACAAACAGCTGACAAAAATTATTCGAGCATGCGAAAAAATAGTAAAATGCACAGCAACAGAAGATATTGGTTGACTACGTTAGAAAACAAGGCTGTAAAATACGAGTGAAGCAAGTAAATGTGGTAGTCACATTATTATTATTATTATTATTATTATTATTGAGTGAGAGAGCAGTTCATGCCATCAAAGTGACACTGGGGTAAAATATACGAAGCCCAATATACCCATCATGACTACCCGTCTGATAAGGGTACACCAGGCACATGCATCACAACCATATGTGCGCGACATGGTGATCTCATATCAAGATAAACAGCACATGACCTTGCAGGTGGGACCCAGTTAGAATTTTCTTCAGGTTGAGTAGCCCATCCCGCTCAAAAGGTCCCTGAATAAGGGTTGTTTAAGGATGTTGAAAGAACCACACATGTTTCCAGAGGTGAATTATTCAAACCCCAAAGAATCCCTCTCAACACATGGCTATGATGCTCCCCCATTATTATTATTATTATTATTGAGTGAGAGAGCAGTTCATGCCATCAAAGTGACACTGGGGTAAAATATACGAAGCCCAATATACCCATCATGACTACCCGTCTGATAAAGGTACACCAGGCACATGCATCACAACCATATGTGCGCGACATGGTGATCTCATATCAAGATAAACAGCACATGACCTTGCAGGTGGGGCCCAGTTAGAATTTTCTTCAGGTTGAGTAGCCCATCCTGCTCAAACGGTCCTTGAATAAGGGTTGCTTTAGGATGTTGAACGAAACACCATTATTATTATTATTATTATTATTATTATCATTATTATTATTATTATTATTATTATTATATTATATTATTATTATTATTATTATTTTTATCATTATTATATTATTATTATTATTATTATCATTATTATTATTATTATTATTATTTTTATCATTATTATTATTATTATAATGATAATTATCATTATTATTATTATTATTAATGTAACTTTCGTCCTGTATTTTGTCCTTACATTTTTTATTTGATTTTTGTTAGCCCTTGTGGCCAATAAACGAATTTATTATTATTATTATTATTATTATTATTATTATATTATTATTATTATAACTAACTGAGAAACCCGGCGTTGTTCGAGATTAAAACAGTATAGTTTGAATATATACTATATTATGTTGAAACAGGTGATACGGGAAAGTGCAATATTGACGACAAAATATGGCTAATTCGACTAAGCGACATTTGCAGTATTCCAGACCCTAACCTGTTATGAAAAATTGGGAGTAGGGGCTATGTGATTTTTGAACGTACAGAAAAGCTGTCAGTGGATACACCTTCCTTTGCGGTGGTCAGTGCTGCATCTAACACGACCCATCTTCTGAAGTTTTGACACCTCCTTCGGGTTGCCTTGAGAAAGTCTCATCTCTCTTCTGTGTTGAAACTCTATTTGATGTGTAGTGGAGGCGCAATGGCCCAGTGGTTAGGGCAGCGGACTCGCGGTCATAGGATCGCAGTTTCGATTCCCAGACCGGGCGTTGTGAGTGTTTATTGAGCGAAAACACCTAAAAAGCTCCACGAGGCTCCGGCAGGGGATGGTGGTGATTCCTGCTGTACTCTTTCACCACAACTTTCTCTCACTCTTACTTCCTGTTTCTGTTGTACCTGTACTTCAAAGGGCCGGCCTTGTCACTCTCTGTGTCACGCTGAATATCCCCGAGAACTACGTTAAGGGTACACGTATCTGTGGAGTGCTCAGCCACTTACACGTTAATTTCACGAGCAGGCTGTTCCGTTGATTCGGATCAAGTGGAACCCTCGTCGTCGTAACCGACGGAGTACTTCCACATTTGATGTGTTGCAGCATACGTTTGGTGATCTTAGGAAAGTATCATTTCCCTTCCCTCTTGACATTCCATTTGATGTGTTGTAGCATGCATTTGCTTATCTTGGAAAAGTCTCATCTCAATTTCATCTTGAGACTCCATCTGATGTGCTACCAGCATGCCTTTGCTGATCTTGAGAAAGTCTCATCTCCCTTCTTTCTTGAGACTATTTGACGTACTGTAGCATACGTTTGGTGATCTTGAGAAAGTCTCTTAAATATAATAGAAATAATATGATCTTAGTGTTATCACATAAGAATTAAAAGTGAAAGAATAAAAGTGAAACAATATTATATCACATTTCAATATAGATCTTATTCTTTCACTTTTGACACGTAATACTGAACCAGTGCCAATGTTATTTTGCTTTAATCCAAACGAAAACAAAATTGCATGTTGACACTCACGAGGTCTGATGCTATTACTTTGTAAAATTTGATTTGATTTGATCGAACTGTTTGAGAATGCTTAGGGAACAGACAAGCAGACAGACAGACAGACAGACAAATAATTCTATATAGATAGATAATAATTAACGTGGCTTAGTGGTTAGGGCATTCAGCTCACGATTGTAAGGGTGTGAGTTCAATTCCCGGCGATGCGTTGTGTCCTTGAGCAAGACACTTTATTTCACGTTGTTCCATTCCACTCTGCTGGCAAAAATGAGTTGCACCTGTATTTCAAAGGGCCGGCCTTGTCACACTCTGCGTCGCGCTGAATCTCCCTGAGAACTACGTTAAGGGTACACGTATCTGTGGATTGCTTAGTCACATGCACGGTAATTTCACGAGCAGGCTGTTCCGTTGATCGTATCAGCTGGAACCCTCGTCGTCGTAACCGACGGAGTGCTCCTATAACACCTTGGTACCAAAATTCGTGAAAAGAGACCCTGGGCGACTCATGGGAGACTTTTGACAACAGGTTGCTGTCCGCTTTCACAGAATTAACAGGAGCAAGTAAGATCGAGAGCTCTAAGAAGTAAAACATGATGATGATGATGATAGGATAGTAAAGAAGTCGAAAAACAACAACAAAAATAATACAATCCCTTAAAATTTGAAATTGCAAGAATTTGGAATATGGAAACACCAAGGGTTGTGCTTACAATAATTGGTGCATTGAGAACTGTAAGCAAAGGTATAGACAAACGGTTGAAGGAGACTGAAATAGAACGGCCTGTATGTAGAGTTTCTACAAAAAGTTTACCTCTTACAGACAGGAAAGATAATCAGAAGGGCCTTAAGCACTATGGAGACTATCGAAAGCCTGTGGATACTTAAGGTTACAGGCAATAACCCGTTCCCCACATAAATTCTACCAAGAATAAGTACGAACCAACAACAACAATAATAATAATAATTATAATAATGATAATAATAATAATAATAATAATATAATAATAATAATAATAATAACTGTTCCCGATCAACATAACGATAACAACGCGAACATTACCACCACCAGCCATTGTACCTTTCCAGTAACAGCAACTCTGACTTCTGAAGCAGTGAGATTTCGAGAACATTCCTTAGCAGATGAACCAGATGGACCAGATGAAACCGATGATAAATGTATCAACAGCATGTTAAAATACTTTCAAGAGGCTGAAGTGTCTTCTCCTCTCTTACTGATCAATATAGATTAAGGGACGCAATCAGCAATGTACATAGTGGTTTAACGTATCACAACATTATGATACCCTTTTCTATTATCCAATTAAACAATACGACAATGTGTTATTGAATAAACAATGTACCACTACAAAAGACAGAAGTAGCCAGCTCAGAACAGAACAGATAGCTAGAAGAGTAAATTAAAGTATAAAATAAATATTCTGCATAGAAAAGCAAGTAAAATAAACCAGATGTTAGTAAAAAAACCCTTCTTGAAAAATTAACATAAATACGTAGCGAATAATGATTAAGTGTAACATAAACATTTAAGAAACCTGACTGCAAACACTTGAACACTTAAAGCAAAAACCAAAAAATATATAATCGTTTCTAAATAATAGACTGTTTTAGAAAAGAGGTATTCTTAAAAACTCTTCTTTTGATAACCTGCAAATATACTTTAAGGTAATACGTGCTAAGAACATAAATGTTAAATATGACAGCCACTAAAGAAGAATTACATTTGGGAAATGTAGACTCGAAAACGAAGGTAAATATAAGAAAAACAATAGCTGGGTAGAGGAGTTTGTAGTAACAAGAAGTATTGATGATATCTGGTTTGACTGAAGCTTTCTTTAAATCGCGTTAGGAACTGGAGAAATCCTGGAATTGATGGCATTCAAAGCTAGTGAGAAAAAAATCAGACACAACGCAATAGCTCCAACATTCTTCAAAATTTACCGTCCTTTTTATATTTTTATATTTTTAGTAGAATTGTTAGCATGTCTAACAAAATGCTTAGTGGTATTTCTTCTGACTCTTTATGTTCTTCAAATTCCACCGACTCGACTTCACCATTCATCCTTTCGGGGATGATAAAATACGTGCTAATCGAGCCCCGGGAGTCGAGGTAATCGACAAGCTGACTCCACTCAAATTTACTGCGGAGGCACGTGGCTTAGTGGTTAGGGGTGTCGGACTCATGATCGTAAGATTGTAGTTTCGATTCCTGGACCATGCGATGCGTTTTGTTTCTGAGCCAAACACTTCTGTACCACCGAATAGTCACAAATCCATCACAGACAAGATAGGAAAAAATATCAAGATAGGAAATATATATATATATATATATATATATATATATATATATATATATATATATATATATATATATATATATATATATATATATATATATGACGGGATTCTTTCAGTTTCCGTCCAGCAAATCCACTCCCAAGGCTATAGTAAAAGACACTCGTCCAAGGTGCCGTACAGTGGGACTGAACCCGGAACTATATAGTTGGGAAGTAAACGCCTTACCAAACATCCACATCTACGACTATATGTATATAAATGTGTGTGTGTGTGTGTGTGTGTGTGTGTACACTGAGAAGAAGACAGAGAGGATGAGAAAAGGAGAAGGAAAATGATAGTTTCACAGATTCACTGAGCATAAGTACGATGGCATGAAATATCATATGACTCGCTGGGAATGGTTTCTAGGTCACTTTACAGATGGTCCACTTGTTTGTCACCTGATTTGATTTCTTTCTTGTTTTTGTTTGCTTTTGTTTACCCTTTCTAAATGACAAATTTTTTTTTTCCTTATCATTTAGTTAGGAGAGAAGTTGATGTCCAGGACCATTTTAAAGAGCCTTCGAGAACAATGGGAGTGAATGAAGAAGATATATTTTAACTGAAGGACTTGGCTCTAATGTTTGCAATAGAGAGGACCCTGCGAAAAGTACCAAATGCGCTAAGTGGTTATCTCATACATGCTAAAATATTTATCGCAAAACATTGTTCGATTTTTGCACTTCTGCAAATACACTGCACTGAACTGGTACCTTTTATTATTATTATCCTTATTATTATTATCATTCTATGTTTGATTTTCGCTTTACATTTGCACAAGTTGGCTTCAAGTCTCACCCAGAGACCTCAAGAGACAACAAGTTGGAAGTTCATGTTGGTGTTATGCCTAGGGTTCCATATATTTGGTTTTCTACTTAGTGTTGTACTAGTAATGTCTAAAAAACATACGAAAATTATGTTTGTTTTAAAACTTGAGATTACATAGAAAGTATTTTGCGTAGGATATGAGCAGTTCCCATGAGCACTATCTTTTGAATTTCTGCCATTTTGGGGTTTCCTAGTATCTGAGTTAGGTAGCAATCAGCCCCTTTTGCTATCATTCCCAGGGCACCTATGACAACAGGTATTGTTTTAGTCTTCAGGTTCCACATTTTGCTGATTTCTATTATTATTATTATTATTATTATTGTTATTATTATTATTGTGAAGGCGCATGGCTCAGTGGCTAGAGAGTCGAGCTTACGATCGTGAGGTTGTGAGTTCGAATCCTGGACCGGGCTGAGTGTTGTGTTCTTGAGCAAGACTCTTTATTTCACGTTGCTCCAGTTCACTCAGCTGTAGAAATGAGTTGCGACGTCACAGGTGCCAAGCTGTATCGGCCCCTTTGCCTTTCCCTTGGATAACACTGGTGGCGTGGAGAGGGGAGGATGGTATGTATGGGCGACTTCTTGTCTTCCGTAAACAACCTTGTCCGGACTTGTGCCTGGGAGGGTAACTTTCTAGGTGCAATCCTATGGTCAGCCATGACCGAAGGGGGTCTCAGCTCTCAGCATTACTACTACTACTACTACTACTACTACTACTATTCAGATAAAGGCGGCGAGCTGGCAGAATCGTTAGCACGCCGGGAAAAAGCTTACCCGCATTTCGTCCGTCCTTACGTTCTGAGTTCAAATTCTGCCGAGATCGATTTTGCTTTTCATCCTTTCGAGGTTGATAAATTAAGCACCAGTGAAATATTAGGATCGATATAATCGACTCATCCCTCCTTCAAAATTGTTGCCCTTGTGGCAAAATTTGAAACCATTATTATTATTATTATTATTATTATTATTATTATTATTAAGGCGGTGAGCAGGCAGAATCGCTACCGCGCTGGGCGAAATGCCTAGTAGCATTACATCCACCCTTTACGGTAGGAGTTCAACTCTACCTTTCATCCTTCGGGATCAATAAAAAGAGTACCAGTTGAACACTGGGGTCGACATACCACGAACTTGATAGATTTGTGCCAAAATTTGAAATTGTTGTTGTTGTTGTTGTTAAGGCGGCTAGCTGGCAGAAGCGTTAGCACGCCGAGTAAACTGCTGAGCGGCATTTCATCTGTCGCTACGTTCTGAGTTCAAATTCCACCGATGTCACCTTTGCCTTTCATCCTTTGGGGGTCGATAAATTAAGTACCAGTTGTGCGCTGGGGTCTATGTAATCGACTCAACCCGTTCCCCCAAATTAGAGGCCTTGTTCTTCCAGTAAAAAGGATTATTATTATTATTTATTGTCTTTGCACAGCTGGAAATGTACTACGGTGCCAGCAGTTCACTACCAGTGAATTAAAGTAACACTCCTTATTTTTCGAGCACCATCCGGAGTATTCGAGCTGTTCCAAGCAGTGCTGTTTTCTACAAGTTATCCACCGTTTTTGCCGCCCCCATTTGTTCCATGTACTTCAAGAATTTTATTCACTGTTCCCAGGACTCCGACAATTATTGGTACTACTACCACATTTTTATCGATCACAACTGCTTAACCTCCCAAGTTAACCTGTCATATCTATCGACTTTTCTTTCATGCTTATCGCATACCTTATTGCATACCTTTCTTGCTTATCGCATCATCATCATCATCATCATCATCATCATCATCATTGCCTTTGCACAGCTTCTAACGCTGTAGGTGTACTGCGGTGTCAGCTGTTCACTACAAGTGAACCAAGGTAACACCTCTTATTTTTCGAGCACTTTCCGTAGTATTCGGACGGTTCCAAGCAGTGCTGTTTTCTGCAAGGGAATTATATTAAGAGGTTCCAGTATTGCTCCAGGTATTTAAGGCGGCGAGCTGGTAGGATGAGTACTGGGGTGGATATAATCGACTTAGCCCCCCCCCGAAATTACAGGCCTTGTGCCAAAACTTGAAATAAATGTTATTCCAGATATATTGAAGGCAGCGGGCTAGCAGAATCGTTAGCACGCCGGGCAAAATGCTTAGTCGCATTTCGTCTGTCTTTACGTTCTGAGTTCAAATTCAGCCGGGGTCATCTTTGCCTTTCATACTTTTGTGGTCGATAAAATAAGTGCCAGTTGAGCACTGGGGTCAACTTAGCCCCCCCCCCACACAACCTGATGACCTTGTGCCAAAATTTGAAACCAGATGTAAAGGTGGCGGGCGAACTGGCAGAATCTTTTGCATGCCGGGCAAAACGCTTAGCGGCGTTTCGTCCGTCTTTACGTTCTGAGTTCAAATTCCACCGGGGTCGATTTTGCATGTCATCGCTTTGGTGAGATAAGATCAGTACCAACAGAGCACTGGGGTCGATGTAATCGACTTACTCCCCCTGCCAAAATTGCTGGTCTTGTTCAAAAGTTTGAAATCAATATTATTTCCAATATATTCCAAAGACTTTGCTAATGCAAGTGCAATAACTTGCGCTCTGCTCGACGTAGAGAGCAAGATCCTTTGTTGATTTGACTATGTGATAGTCATTCTGGTGGTTACTGGGAGTAAAGCAATACTCAAAGTGACGAAGGAAAGAATTGTTAAAAACCTTTACACCACTATTAAAATTCTTGGAGTGAGATATTAAAGCTGGTAATTTGGAGAGTCAGAGGTCATGCTTTTCGGTGATTGGACACGGTGCAATACTGAAGAGAGAGAGAGACAGAGAGAGAAGGGGGATAAAGAAAGCGAGAGGGGAAAGAGAGAGCGAAACAGAGGCAGAAAGACAGACAAATTAAAGATTTTATTAGTAACAGAAGTTAGTACTGAAGCGTCGTTTGTGGGAGATGGAAGAAACACCGTCGGAAGCGGTTGTTTTGTTGGATTCAAGTGCGTGACAATCGCGTTGCGATGAGATTGAACACTGTAGTGAGAAAATGAAGTGTTTTGAAGGAGTATTTGCTGAATGCTCACCTCATGAAATCGGAGGAAAGTGGAGTCGCAAATATAACATAGAGTTAATATTAGCGCGAGTTGTTATGGACGGATGTTGGGTAAGGGGAATCACAAGGTATTCTTTTCGAAAGGGTCCAGATGAGTTTGGTGAAATTTGGAAAACAGGATACATAGTTCATTATGCGATGCATGAATATTGCAGGGCTTGTGATTATGGGTACAATCTAATAATGATGGGTAACTTCCTTCAGGCGTTGTAGGCAGGGTAATATTTTGCCTCTGTAGCACAGCTTGGCTCAGTGGTTAGAGCGTCGAGCTTACGATCGTGAGGTTGTGAGCTCGAATCCAGGACCGGGCTGCGTGTTGTGTTCTTGAGCGAGACACATTATTTCACGTTGCTCCAGTTCACTCAGCTGTAGAAATGAGTTGCGACGTCACGGGTGCCAAGCTGTATCGGCCCTTGCCTTTCCCTTGGATAACACTGATGGCGTGGAGAGGGGAGGTCGGTATGCATGAGCGACTGCTGGTCCTCCATAAAACCACCTTGCCTAGACTTGTGACTAGGAGGGTAACTTTCTAGGTGCAATCCCATGGTCAGTGTCGTGACCGAAGGGGGTCCCAGATAGCACAGCTTCTGAGAAACCTCTTGGGTGTTCAGGGTTTATGAGACCTGGTTACATGAGTAGCGTGTATAAGATATACTTAGAATGGTTTCGATCAACTGCTTAGCTCTCTCAGATGTGTCGAAGTTGAAGCACATTTGCTAGCAGAGGCAGTCGATATAAAGCTGGCATAACTGTTACAATTTAGCTAACTTGAATTACTAGATAATTCGTGGTGTATAAATGTATGGAAGGAAGATGTACGGTGTGTTTCCGCGAATAGGAAGTGAATCAGACTTTCTTAAAGGATACTATTAACTGAGTAAAGGCTAAGCTTGAAAGAAAGAGTTCAAGGTTATTCGGTCTTTCAGTGCCTCTCAGATGGTGATGCTACCTGATGCAAAGAGTTCAGAACAGCAAATAACTTATTCGGATTGCAGGAAGAGTACGAGAGCCTGGAAGAATTGTGTGCGTTTAAGTCTCTATGTATGAAATCTTCAGAGTTGTAAGATGTGTGATAGATCTCACATGACGTGAAATAGATATATATTTGATGGTGATTATTAGTTAGGAGACCGATATTTACAACGGACAAACTTAGCGACTTCGAGTCAGTGCATGGGAGGATCAGAGGGAATAGGGTAAGTTTATGATATTGGTTTACACGTGTCCAAATAATTTATAAGACGAGAGTCTATTGTGTGCCACTGAGAGCGAGAAAGAGGGACAGACAGAAAGAGAGAAAGAGAGAGAGAGAGATCTAGTAGTTTTAGAATGTAATTCAGCCTATTCCAGAATGGCTTTTTCTTGCGTTTTGTGATCTCTTACTGTTAGAAACATCAACATAGGTCTAAGAGCAGCAACTCTCATGTGGGTATATTTGTACTTTATATACGACCAAACGGCGTGATGTTTAAGATTCTTTTGACCGCCCTGCATGGTGCAGTGCTTGTTATGTAAAGAATATCTGATTGCTATGCGAGTTTATGTTATACCCCAAATAGTGGAGGCGCAATGGCCCAGTGGTTAGGGCAGCGGACTCGCGGTCGTAGGATCGCGGTTTCGATTCCCAGACCGGGCGTTGTGAGTGTTTATTGAGCGAAAACTCCTAAAACTCCACGAGGCTCCGGCAGGGATGGTGGTGATCCCTGCTGTACTCTTTCACCACAACTTTCTCTCACTCTTACTTCCTGTTTCTGTTGTACCTGTATTTCAAGGGGCCGGCCTTGTCACTCTCTGTGTCACGCTGAATATCCCCGAGAACTACGTTAAGGGTACACGTGTCTGTGGAGTGCTCAGCCACTTACACGTTAATTTCACGAGCAGGCTGTTCCGTTGATCGGATCAACCGGAACCCTCGTCGTCGTAACCGACGGAATGCTTCCTCCCCCTACCCCAAATAAGATATTGTAATCCTACAGACAATCAAGAGCCAGTAACTGTTTCAGTATGTACAACTTATATTCAACTCCCAAGTGGAAGCACATGGCCTAGTGGTTAGAGCAGCGGATTCGCGGTCGAGGGATCGGGGGTTCGGATCTCAGACCGGATGATGTGTGTGTTTATGAGCGAAACACCTAAGCTCCACGCGGCTCCAGCAGAAGGTAATGGCGAACTTCTGCTGACTCTTCGCCACAACTTTCTCTCACTATTTTCCTCCTGCATCTTGCAGCTCACCCGCGACGGACCGGCGTCCCGTCCAGGTGGGGAACTTATACGCCAAGGAAACCGGGAAACCGGTCCTTATGAGCCAGGCATGGCTCGAGAAGAAACAAACAACATTCAACTCCCATCAATTTTTATAGTGCGTTTGCGACTTATAAGCGATCATACTACAGTATCTAAGTTGCAGCTTAAAATATGGGCCTTAATGGTTCGAAGTGTTTTTGAGTAGATGTCGTGTAATTTTGGTTTTCCTCTTTCTTTCAGAAAATGGGAGACATCAAAAATTATTTCCCAAAGAAGAGAAATGTAATGGATACATCTCAGAAAAAGGGCCCCCTAGAAATGGTTAGGAGGGTTCGGTACACAGTCGAGCTGGTAGAACCGTTAGCACGCCAGGCGAAATATTCAGTGGTATTTCGTCTGCCGCTACGTTCTGAGTTCAAATTCCGCCGAGGTCGACTTTGCCTTTCGGGGTCGATTAAATAAGTACCAGTTACGTACTGAAAGAAGAGAAATCTAATGGATACATCTCAGAAAAAGGGCCCCTAGAAATGGTTAGAAGGGTTCGGTACACAGTCGAGCTGGTAGAACCGTTAGCACGCCAGGCGAAATATTCAGTGGTATTTCGTCTGCCGCTACGTTCTGAGTTCAAATTCCGCCGAGGTCGACTTTGTCTTTCGGGGTCGATTAAATAAGTACCAGTTACGTACTGGGGTCAATGCAATCGACTTAATCCGTTTGTCTGTCCTTGTTTGTCCTCTCTGTGTTTGTGGGTAGTAAAGAAATAGGTACACAGTCGAACACTATGGAATTTTAGACAACTCAGAAATTGACATCGTAGATGCGACATATACATCTTTATGGTAATTTAGTAGCTGTTGCAGTCGTGAGTTGTGATTGATGTCTAATAGCAGGTTAGCCTTGATCTTAGTTGTCCAAATATGATCATTTCATTTTATTTTCAGACATAGTGTATCCGGAACTACATTATCCAATAACCCGCCCCACGCACTTTTTTTTTCGTTTAAGCTGCAAGGCTGTGATTTGAGTGAGACTTAGCTGCTATTTCTAGTAGATTAAATGACTACGAAGAATCTCTCATAGACTTGGTAATGATGAGTAAAAGCCTACTCCTCATGTTGCAAACAGCTTTGTTTATACTCGTGCAATTAAGATGTAGACAAACCACTTTGGAATTATGGACATTGGTTTAGTGAGAAATGATAAAGGACATATCTAGAGGGACAGTTTCGCTCACATGAATCGGGTTATTGTTTCCTTCCGCAAACCCACACAAGAACTTGAGTTCAACATTAAACACTCGTACAACACTTATTGTACAGTATTCTCGCCGTTTACACAGTAAAAGTATCCACTCGCAGCGCCTATGTGAAATTTGATTTGGTCATTAATAGTTAAATGCTTGGTCATGGACACTGCACTGTGTTGTTGATTGAAGATGAAAAGTTAATCCATTAGATTGTGACCGATATATTCTATCGATAATATTTATCCTGTGAGAATAAATGTACCAAGATTGCCACTAGAGCGACGAACAACTCTCGGTGAATTTTGGGGAAAATTTGTACAATACACCATTTTGTCTTCTAAATACAGACAAATTTGTCTCCCCTGTCTGGACATAGAACAAACACCACAAAGTGTTTTTCCAATATCTGACAATTTTATCAAACCAATACCCTGGACTGATACTTTACTTTATGGGCCCCAGAAAGATGAAAGGTGAAGTTGTCCTCAACTGGATTTGAACTCATAATATAAGCAAGAACAAACCCTTTTCTGAATCACTCTAATGATTCCATGACCCTGCACTAGTACTTTAGTTTATCAACCTCCGAAGAAAAGCTAACCCCGGTGTGATTTGAACTCAGAACAATTAGCGATGATCAAATGATTCTGCGAAATTGTTACTTAAATGCAGTATAAACTATATGACAATTTACAAATATAAGTTAGAACATCAAGTAAAAACACTTAACGGCATTTCCTCCGCCTTAACGTTCTGAGTTCAAATTCCGCCGAGGTCGACTTTGCCTTTCATCCTTTCGAGGTCGATAAAATAAGTGCTAGATGAGCACTGAAGTCGACTTACCGCCCACTCCCAAACAAAAATTGCTGGCCCTGTGCCAAAATTTGAAACAAATTTACAAACATAAACGGACTTTAGTATTATCATTCACATGTTCAGTTTTTATGAAAACTAGGTTATTTAAAGCTGTCTAATTTCAGCAATTGCTATTGGGGTACCCATTTAAATACCTCTACTATCATTACCTTTTAAGGTTTAAATCCTGAGAGGTCTCTCTTAGCATTTCTTCCTCTCAGTAGAGGATAACATAAGAACCAGTTATATACTGATTATGACTATACCTCTTTCCCCAACACTTTTTGGCCATGTGCCAATGTAAGAAAACTTTCTTATGACTCGTTACTTATCTCTCTATATCTATATTTATACATACCTTAATGGATTGCTGGGTCGCTACCAAATAGTTTTTCTTGGTGTGTTGTGTTATTGTTGCTGTTTAATCCAAATCAGCTCTGACTGAACAGACCTATGATTTAAGCCGTTCTAATATTGACATTTAAAAAAATTAAACCCAGGGCTACTTCGTTTAAGTGCCCTGTGAAGAGGAAGATCTGATCGCTGTTTCTAACAGGTCAACTGACCGCCTTTATTCCTTTGTTAATCAGGTAGCGTGGTTTACTTGTATCACAGTTTCGGAGATAGATAGATTACCTCCATTCACCCCTAGAAATTGAATTTCGAGATCTTACCGTTCCTTTACAATGCTTGTGTTGTGTGTCCCCATGCTCATGCTGGTGAGTACAATTTGTTGAAGCCAGTTCATCATCGTTTATCGTAACTACGAGAAGTTACGTCTATCGTACCAAGTCAAATAGTACAATTGAGGACTTAAATATTCAAGAGAGAGAGAGAGAGAGAGAGAGAAAGAGAGAGAGAGAGAGAGAGAGAGAGAGAAAGAGAGACAGACAGAAAGTTTATCTCCCTTCTACAGTTGTTCGTACAGTGCGTGAGAATATGTGTCTAAGCTCATTAATGTATATAATTTTGATAGCCATCTCAATTTCTACATTTCTAAGACACCGATAAAGATAGATGAACTTTAATGGCCACTTTAGAAATTTTCAAGTATTTTGCACTTAGTTTGTATAATGTCTTACTCTCTCGTTAGTCTCAATTGCACTTTGTTCACATTGTAGATTAGTCTGGTCCATTATGGTACCCCGCCTTATGCACTGGCTGTGTGGTTAAGAAACATGCTTCCTAGTCACATGGTTATGTGTTCAGCTTCAATCCCACTGTGTGGCACGTTAGGCAAGTTCTTTCTACTATACCTCTGGGCTGACCAAAGCCTTGAGAGTGAATTCGATTGACGGAAACTGAAAGAAGCCCATCGTTTTGACATCACGTGACAGTTATAAATGAGTGTCAGTCATACAAGCAGTGTCATTCACTGTCAATATTATACGAAGATAAGGCAGCGAGCTGGCAGAATCGTTGGCATGCTTGGTAAAATGCTTAACGGCATTTCGTCCATCTACGTTCGGAGTTCAAAATCCGCCCAAGTTCGACTTTACCGTTCGTTTTGTCGAGGTCGATAAAATAAGTACCAGTTGAGCACTGGGGTCGATGTAATCGATTTACTCTCTCTCCTCCAAAATCACTGGTCCTCTTGCTCGTCAACAGTTCGCCTGGTTCACCGCAAAGGCCGCTTCGACAGAGAGTAGAGAAAGACCAACGTACTGTAAGGTTGGCTCTCTTTTGAAGTCAAATGCTGAACTTTTCAAACCTCACTTTTAAACTTACCAACTCTTCCTATTTTCTCAGTGTAACTGCTACTTACAATGTGGTTATTTCATCACAGATCAGGCAGACTGATATCAAAGACTTACCAGTATTAACCATTAAATCATTTTTGGATTTCCATACAGGTCACATTGCACAATAAATATTTTGTAAGAAAGCTAATGTGTGATTCTAGGGAAATATCCTGGTTATTTCTAAAAGGCCGAATGACCGCATAAAGGGCTCATTTGTTGATAAAGGTATATCACGTTGTTATTGTTGTTGTTCTTATTGACAACCTCGATCAAATCTTCACGTCTCAGCCACGGCCATAACTTACCGATCACCAGGACACAAAACCATCCATCTTCCTTTAGTTGATAGGTCCGACACGCTTATTGATTCATGCACAAGAATGTTAGGGCAAGCAGACAAGATAAAATATTGAAGATAAAAATTTCACGAAAGAATAACAAATACATTATTTTTGATGAAAATACATTTTTATTCATTCATCTTCTGTGAGTCACATTTGATAGAATGTAATTAAATATAATATATACAATGCAGATTTTTCATTTGTATGTACATATAGGTTCTTTATATATTTGATATATATATATATATATATATATATATACTATATATATATATAAGTGTGTGTTTATATTCTTTTATAATTTGTTCATTCATCCAAAATATAGCAGACATTCTACACAATCGCACATATATTCAATGAAGGTGGCAGTTAAGTCCCACCTCTGGACGTGTTTTTTTCTCCCATTTACAAGAGAGTTCCTCAATTAAATAGTCAATTAGACAATTTTTCAATAAAATTTTGTTATTTTTGTTTGTTTTGTTTGGGGGGTTTTTCTTTCACTATATGGGGGTCGGGGTGCATTACTGTCATAAAACTTTTTTTTAAACCTTTCTCTGCCACATTAATCATACTCATTAATTATAATATATATCGATTATATATATGTATTATATAATATTAAAATATACTATATATATATATTATATATAATATATATTTATACATATATATTATTATATATGTATGTAAACATAATTTTTATTTTCATGTCCATCTTAAGTGTTCAATTTATATATTTTATTATATGAATTTTTTTAATCACAAAAACAAAGTCTTCTTTGTTAAAGAAGACAAAGACTTTTTCGATCTAAACATTTGTTTGTTTTTTTTTTCTCTTTCCTTTATCTCTCAAACTTTCCATGGGCAAATATGTATGGTAAGGAACAACAAAAAGTAATGAAAATAATAATAATAAGAAGAAGAAGAATTAAATAAATAAATAAATAAATACGCTATCGAGTAGAGAGAAGAAGCGTTGAGAAATAGAGAGCTGGTGTGGAAGGAGAGGAAGGAGTAAGAAGAGACAGAGGAAAGGAGGTAAACGAGTTCTAAATAGTTATTGTGACGAAGCAGCAGTGGCGGAGAGAGAGAAAGAAAGAAAGAAAGAAAGAAAAGGTGAAATGAGAGAGGAGAGAGGGAGAGAAATAGAGAGAGATAGATAGATAGAGAGATGTGCGAGTCAGTGAGTTACATTGAACTGTTGTGTGTATATATGTGTTATTGTTGTTGTTTGGGAAAGATTGCCTTTGGGTTGAGTTAGTCGGCTAAGCACCCCCACACCATACAACCCGAACACAACAACAACAACAATCCCTCTATGAACGTCACTCGTTCAAACATCCACCCCCACACCCCACCACATCCATCTTTTTTCCAGGTTTTCTTTCAGCCAAAGTTATAAACCCTTCCAACTCTAAACCAACCCTTACTTTTAACCACCACGTCGGTAAGCGTCATACAAACAAATACGGTCTCTCTCTCTCTCGCTATATATATATATACATATATATATATATATATATGTATGTATGTATACGACGACGAGTCACTCCCCACCTCTATCGCTTCCTCTAGCACACGCACGCATACACACACACACACACACACACACACACAGAGGCACACAACGCCCAAACGTCTACTGCCACTACTACTTTAGAGTACACCCTACTTGATGAGTAATACAGAAGAGCCTTTCAGCAAGGTGACGGTGGTGGAAGTGGGAGAAGACATGGAGTAACGGTGGTGGCAGCGGCGAGGATGTGTTAGTCGTGAAAGGAGAGGAGAGGAGAGGAGAGTAACAGAGAATGCCCTAACTAAAAAGGCAAGTGAGATTACACACAAAGAAGCTTAAAACAAAGAGGGGAGAAGCCAAAAACAAACCAGAAAATGCACGTCACCATAACAATAAACCAACATTCCAGTTCGTAGAGATAAATCTAGCGTTTGATTTTTAGGGTGTCCATTTTCAGATATATAAAAGAATGAAGGGATTTTTTATGGAGGGAATGACTATTTTGTTGTTGTGTGTTTAAAACATCCACATCAGGTGACTATAAAGCTTTATCAGTAAATCACAGGGGGCAGTTCGTTCAGACCCAAATAAGGTGAGGCAAATTAAAAGTGCTTATTAAGTTTTTGCTAGGTAATAACTTGTGATGTTATATAACTGATACGATATATATATATATATACATACATACATACATATATAAATTTCTGTGATATATAATTCATAAGTATATAAATATTTGCTATTTACGTTCTTTTAGCCTTTGTCTACGTTGCTAGGTTCACCTTACAATGTGTTTTTGTTCGTTGAGGTGGGGAAACTCGCCCCCACTCACATGTTGAATAAGAAAAAATATAGTTTATGTTCACGGAATTGGATAGAAATGAGCTAACAGATTTTTTTTTTTATGTGTTATATGTAAAGAACCATCGATAGAATTGTACAATAATGAAGTCTGATTTGTGCCTTTGACGCTTCAACAGGTGGTGGGTGCTTTCGTGATCTATTTGAAGTAAAAAGTCCGCCAGTATTGCCAAGGTATTTGAGAAAATAACAGCGTTGCCGGTCCATACAGTTGCGGCAATTTTTGCTATGGAGTTTGTAAGAACTCTTCAGTCATAGGAGAAAGTTAGGGCATGACGATGACACTCGAGAAGGTTTCTCTGGGATTCACAGTATGTCAACAAGAACATATTATGAAATGCATACCCACTGTGGCAAGATCAACGGTGGTAGTTTACTCCACGGATTATGAACTGGAACTGTCTGACAAGTATCACAAAACTCGTAGCGACAGTGAAAGTTCTAATGTACATAATAATGTAATGGGACAAATTGTTTGGAAAAAAAAAATCGGGAAAGCAAGGCTAGAATAATCAAGTAAATGGACGATGACCAGATCCCTGAATTCGATGGTGATGGGCATGTTGTGCTTGATGCCTCGCCTTAAGTTGACGTATAATGTGTGTGAATTTAGCGCCGTATTTTTCTACGCCATAGGCGGGCATCAAAATGCTGGAAAACAGTTTTGAACCAATTTATTCTGACAAGCATCTGATGACATTATATCACATGTCAATGTAGGGGGTAGAATTAGCCAAACGGTAGCTAATTCGTCTGAGTTAGTGGAAGGCCTGTTTGGACAGGTCCACTGTTGAACTTACTATAAGTGGGTCTTCGGCCCTATCACTCAGTTAGTTGAGCTCAGGTCTCAACAAATAGAATATATGTCACAGCCGAGGGAGGTGCAATGCCTTTTCCCCGTGTTTTCAAAAACGAGAATTAATTTTTCATAGAACTTATCTGAATTCTCAGAGAAGTGTTTAAAATTGTTTCTTTGAGTAAATGTACAGTCTATAAAAATTTGTTTCTAAATTGAGCAGAATTACGTAGAAAAAAGCGGGAACGAGCATTAAGAGAAACGGAAGAGGAAAAAAGGGGGGCTCTGAGCTAAAATTAGAATTATGAAAACAATTGTATGTAAGGAATGGTCGTCATACACGTGAACAATAAACACATTAACTACAATACTTTTTAAGTGACCACTTCAGTTACACTTAAGTAAGGAAAGCAAACGTTCACTGTAAAAGATGCCTCATTCGTTTACAGGTAACAAGATATTAACATATATTCGGAGTTAGCACAATAAGGATTAAACTTCCACCTTTCCACTTTCGTAATCAGTAATTCGAAGAATCGATAAGAGGGGACATTTTCCATGTAGAGCAAAAATTATAAGATTTTGATGATAATATCAAAAATAATCAGTTAAATGTTCACAGCTACAAATAGATAATAACTGTCTGACATGTTAAATATATCATGCACAGATAATGATTTCCGTCTCAGACACCAGAGACAACTATAATGTATATTATGATATAATAAAACCAAGATAATACTATTACTACAGAAATCTTCACTGTCAATTAATGATCCGTGAAGATGGGCCGTTAAATCAGTTTCAACAAGTAAGATTGAATTTTTAAATAGCCAGAAGACACCAGCCATACAACTGGAAGTACTTAAGTTCAGAGAAAGATTCGAAGACCCAAGTCAACCGAATCTATATCTCGTGTGTCTATATATTATGTAGATCAATTAATATAACAGAGAAAATAAATCCTGCTACACAGGAACACATCTAAATTCAGACTTATAATTAATCTGTTGCTATGATTCAGAATTAACTACTACCGGGGAAACTTTCATTAGGTTCTTAATTTACTAATTTTCCCACCAAAGTCTTTACAACTAAATGTATTTCAGGATATTAGACAAATGTTTAATCACAACATAAGAATATGGATACGTGCTTCCTGTTGTCGACTGAAATTATACTTCAAGAAAAATTTAAATAATAATATTCAAAGGGAGAGAATTACTTAGAACTTATACCCACATCATATAACATGTATACAGTAATTGCTATAACATTCTTCTACTCAAAAAGCAAAATAGAATGCCGAAAAGCATTCTAATTTTATCCTTCCACTTAAGAACATTAAGTTAATGAGTGCAGTAACGTAACATAACCACACCAAGTCAAGGATTCTATAATAATAGCCTATTTTTCTTAGAAACTGATAAAACATTCAAACAGAAAATGTGGAAATTATTAACAATTCTTTTCAATTAGGAAATGTTATAATTATTGCCAAGAAATCAAAGTAAATTTGGATCCCGAATCAGTAATCTTGTAACATGAAAACTTAAAACACAGCTACCTGACATAATACAAACGTAATGTGTAATTTGAGAAAGTTCCAGCAACAGTACCACTGGAATTTCTCTTTATAAATAAATAAAATTTCATTAAACTATAAACCTATTCGCAACACACATCTCAGCTACAGTTACAAATTATACAGGCACATGCTATCTACACGAAGAACATGGTTGTATGGAGATGGGAATTCTTGGAGCCCAGTTTATTAAATCCTAACTCCCCAAAAAGAAATATTTGAAACAAACATCAAAATAGTAATAATAATAATTGTACTTAAATCTCTCACAGAATTTTGGCATCAGACAGGTAAGATAGCTAGGGAGTGTTACTCGCTGCCTATGTTTATGGAAAGGTAAACGGATGAAGGATAACCATTATTGGCTTGAGAAATATCATGTCCAGTGGAAAGTTTGTGAAAATAGTGAAGCAACAGGTAACCCAGAAGAAAATCTTCCAAGTAATTAATGAATCTACCAACTTCTGCCAGAGCTGGAAGATATGAACCATTATTAATTATTCAGACACAAGATATAGAGAGAAGTTATCAAATGATAAGGTACCCCTTGATTAGCTGATAAAATTTTCAGTTACAGCTGATCGATCCTGCCTAGATTAATTTAGCCCAGAAAAGAACAACAGTGAATGACAGACATATAATTCATTAAATAGGATTAATTATCGTTATTTCTTAGATGAGTAACCAAGTAGAAAATGACGTGCGTTTTTAAAATAAAAAGTAGGAAGTGACTCCAAATAGGAAATAGAAAAACTGGTTGAGGACGTCAATGGATAGAAGCATAAGTGTAAGCAAGGAGGATGTAGATGTATATAATAGATGTTAATGCAAAGTAAAGCTAAGAAACAGTGAGGAAAAGAAGTGGGGGGGACCATGGAGGGAGAAATAACAATCAACAACAAAGAAATCAGGTAGAAGCAGCTACTCTTACCTACTGAGTAAGAGAAACAAAAAAACAATAATAGTTATTATTTATTATAAAGAAAGTAAACTTAAGTAGGAAAAGAAGGAAAACTCATCGCCTTGCACCCAGTGTAAGTTGATGTGAAATTTTATATATGTATATATATATGAGAAAGAAGTGAAGAAAGAAAAAAGTGATTGGATTTATCGTTCCACAAGTGTATATGTATGTGTGTGTATATACATATATATATACATATATATATATACACACACACACATCATGCTACTATATAAGATGGACTGACAAGAACAGAGTAGTTTCCTACCACTCCCTTGCCGCTTAGCTAAGCTAACTCGAAAATCTTTGTCGATTCGTTCGTCACAGCCGGTTACAAGTACAGACAGATACGCCACGCACACACAGACACAAACACACACGCACAAGTTTTCACACATGTGCGCGTATTCAATGCGAGTTTGTAACATGGCTTCCGTGTTGATAACAGGAATTTTAGTAAAAACAAAGGATTATTATTATTATTTTTTTTTTTGAATGGGCGCAGTGAACAATGAAATTCAATTAAAAAAATTTGTTTTAAACCCAGGCTAACATATTAACCCGTCCCTCACACCCACAAAAGTAAAGAACACGGAAGCATTGTTGTCATCTGTGTGTAATAAATATCACCCCCTTGTGAACAAAGGATTGGTCAAAAGTGTGTACTAACAGATATGTAGTGTTAGATACAAGGAAAAAAAAAAGATATTAAAAAATGTGAACCCCTCTGCACCCCCCAAATACGGAATGAACCATTTGTTGTTTAATAATAATTCGCATATTCCCGCCCCCACCCAATTTCAAACTAAAAACTTTAACAAGGAGTTTGGAGTGATATAGAATAAATAGAAAAACTTTGAAAAACTGCAGCTCAATAAGTAATGTTTTAGCGGGACAAAGAATTTGAACGTAAACATTCTTTTTTTTTTCTCAAAAATAAACTGATTTGATTTTCAGGAATTTTTGTTTGTTAATCATTAATTTCTTGGACTTTTAGCGTTTAAAAATTTTCTTAGATTCTTTCTAACTGAAACAATACTGGTTTCTTTTTCCTTTATTTAATTATTTTTTTTTTGGTCTAATTTACTTCCTAAAATATGTCAGAAAAATTAAATATATCATTTCGTTATATGTTATAATTACGGTTTTTAAACCTGAAGAGGGTTAATAAGTAGAAAGCTACAAAAAAAAAATAAAATAGTGATGAGAAACAAAAGGCCGTAAAGTGTTGAGAAAAGAAGAGAGGAAAGAAGGGGAACAAAAAAAAATACGAGAAGATTGAGAGAGGAAAATCTGAACAAGGAAATTTCTAGGAAACTAAGGAAGAAATATATATACTTGCTATGTATGTATATATATATATATATATATATAATACATTCATATAATGTGTTGATAGAAAACAAAAAAAAAAAGAACAAAGATTAACTGATAAAAATGTATTTACGTAACTGTCTGCTTCATTTTTTTTCCTTTTCTTTAAAATTTGCTTATCTGTTTGGTATAATTTAGTGGCATTTTCTTTCATTTTTTTTAATGTTTTTCCGCTGTAATAAGTTACAACAATCTCTTCTTGGACTTCCTTTTTTTTAAATATAAGGAAGGAAAGAGAGAGGGGCAACGGGGGGTCTGACTGTTTATTGTTGTCCTATGGGTGGTGCATGTGTATGTATGTGTGTGTGTTTGTGTGTGTAAGACAGCAACAGACAGAGAGAAGGAACCAAAAAAAAAAAAAAAAAACAGGGGGGTGGGGAGAGCCTGCCATGTGAATTTTCTTTTCCTCGTTATTTTTTTTCTTTTCTTTTCTTTTATAAATTTTATAATATATCACTGAGTTGAATGTCCTCTCTCTTGTGGAAAATTACTCACCTGGCAGGCTTTAGTGAGTTGTGTAGCTGACAGGTTTTGTGACGTAAGAAAAAGAGTACAAAAAAAAACATTTTGTATATACACATATATATACATATATATATATATATGGTATATATATGAGTAAATCCAGATCCTGACACACACACGCACACTTTGAACCAACTTATAATTAGAATGGCTGATAACCATTACAATAGATTTTTTTAAAGAATATTAAAAAAAAAAATCACTTTCTCTCTCTCTGTCTGTTAACGCTGCTTTGGATAACTTTTGTTATTGTTGTAATTATTATTATAATTATTATAATTAATATATTTTTTCGTACTAAAGACTTGTCTAATGATCGTATTTTTCTTTCCTTTTTTTTATAATTTTTTTTTTTTGTTTTCACTAAAAAAATATAATATTGAGTCGTTCATCTTTTTTGTTAAGGAGTGGGGGGTGAAAAAAAAAAAAAAGAAAAGAGAACAAAATATAACACTCACTCATTTCGCTCTCACTCGTTTAACACATATATATATATATTATCATGATCAGTCTTTTTTTTTTTCATTCCAAAATTTCATATTTACCACTACTTCAACAGAAGAAATCATACTGTCAAAGCAATGACCGTCCTCAGGCTAGCTTCAATTCTATTGTCTTTCACCTGGGTGCTGCAAGCTGCCGCTGACGATGAGAGGCTATCCACCCGATTGTTGGACAACGCTGCTGCTGTTTTGGTAGTGTTTGTTGTCGTCGTCGAGTTACAGCTGCTGCTGCTGTTGCTGTTGTTGTTGTTGCTGGATGTTGTACTTGTCGTAGACGACGTCGTCGTGGTGGTAGTAGATGTTGTTGTAGTGGTAGGAGTGCTGCTGCTAATCGTTGTTATCCCGTGGCTGTTGTTGTTGCCTTGGTTGGTAGTAGCTGTAGAGTTCGTACTAGTAGCAGTAGTCGTGCTAGTAGTGTTCGTAGTAAAATGTTGTGAAGGAGACAGGTTGTTGTTGCTACAGTAACTGCCGTTATTACTATTGTTATTGTTGTTGTTGTTGTTAGAGATGGTGCTGCTGCTGGTCGTACATGTGCTGGCTGTGGCGGCCCTCACGAAACTGCCCCCACTATCATATCCACCGCCACTGTCTTTGGTCTGCTGCTGTTGATGATGATTATGATGGTGGTGATCGTGTTCGTGGTCATGATGTAGTTGTTGATTATGATGATGGTCATTTTCCATCGTCGCTCTACTACCGTTGCCGTGAGTAATAGGGGTAGTAACAGTTGAACAAAGTCCAGAAAATCCCGAATGAAATATTGACACAAGGTTACTAATCTGTGACGTGCTATCTGCAACTGGCTGTTGTTGAGGATGGTGATGTGTTTGATGATGAGAATGGCTATTATTATTAACGTGGGGATGGTGTTGTTGATGAAACTGTTGTTGAATTTGCTGTTGTGGTTGTGATGACATCTCGTGTTCTGTGTTTAATGTGTCATATTTGTTATTGTGGTCCGCCAGTACTAAGCAGTCGGTTAGCCGACTTCTTTTCGGACAGGCGGGACTGAAGGCGGAAGAATAAGAGCAAGAAAGTGAAGTAGAACTTACAGAAGTGGGTAACGAAGGAACCAACTGGTTGTTATGTCCAGTAGCCATACCCCTGTTTCCATTGCAGCCATTTAGCATCATCATTGTTTGACCAGAGTCTGGTAAATCGTAAGAAGGTCGCTTTCTTTTGATGGCAGATTTAGACAATGTCTGGCCCTGAGAGCCAAGCACGAGTACATTGTTATTGTTACTACTAAATGCACAAGATTGTTGCTGGTTGTTGTCACCAGATACAGTCGCGTGGTTACTGTTCGTATAAGTACCCGTTGAATCTGTCCCAGGGTATAGGAAACAACTACTCGTTGTGACCTGCATCTGCAGAGGTTGAGGAGGAGGGTGATAATGGTGATGAGGATGCGGATGGTGACTGTGGTGGTGTAGTAGTGATGAATGATGTTGCTGCTGCTGCTGCTGTTGTTGTTGTTGATGATGGTATTGCATGTGGTGAGGTTGAATAACTGACGAGTTCACCATGTTAACACCAGTATTGTTAGCCCCACTGCTACATAAACTTTCTAAATCGTAGTCCATGTTTTGAGACGGAGGTGTGTTCTCCTTGTCGTCATTCATACAAGAATTATGGACCATTGAATAGTCCACAGAGGGCGTTGAAAAAACATCAACATTTTTATGACGAACTGTAGAACAGGGTCCGGAGATCATGTGGTTATTAGTCGTATGACTGGTATTATAACTGCGACTGTTGTTGGTACAAGATGAGACGACAGCATTTGTTATTGTTCCCGCCGGCAAAAACGACGAAGTGCTGGCTGTTGGAACAGAGTTTGTGTATGAGGGTACCACTTCATGACCAACACCGAGTACAGCCGTGGGTATCTTCCCACTTCCCTCAATGTCTTCTGTTTTATTACTCCTAGACAACATACAGTCATCTGTATTCGAATCAACATTGTTTCCAAAATCAATTGGACTGTTGTTAGGTATACTACAGGCAGCAGATTCCTGCTCCATAGCACACGAAGATGGCATCTCCAAACTGGGTCCACCCATAGAAGTGGTTGTTGTTGCTGTTGCTGTTGTTGTTGTGAGAGAACCATTTAAGTCGTGGTTAGGCGCAACATTGGAATGTTGTAATTGTTCTTTACTGTTGTGAACAGGGGGTGTGTTTACATGGGGTTCCATTTGACGATTTTTGTTCATGATAAAGGATTGGTAGTTTTCCAGCATATACACAGACCTGGCTCTATGTAAAACACTAGCCACGAGCAGATTTTTGTGAAGATTAATTCCACCACGTTGATTACGGGAGGCGGCAATTTTGCCGAGAGAAAGAGCAATAAGTTTCTGTGCTTCTGTTGCCATTTTGTTTATAATCAGAAAATAAAAGTTTATAAAGTTTTACAGAGTTGTAAAATAAGTTGGTTGTGTAAAAGTGTATAAATAACAAGATATAAGACTTATCTGTGTCACTCAGTATCAAATGATAGAGTTGTTATAATATCCGATGTGTGTCCACGGTTCAGTTGAGATAGGTAAATATTATCCCGTCGCACTGTTTTCTTTATAAATATACACCAAAGAGCATGAAAGTTTGTTGTATATATTATATGTACATTCATTCAGACAGACAGGAGAATATGTGTAGTGATGCATTTAAATATTCATATGTATACATATATCCTCTAGAGATGACAGTAATATGTTTCAAGTATACAGTCAATACAATTTACATGTGTAGTAGTAAAAGTAATTCAGTAGAATCAGTTTAGTCTCATCTGGTTGTTTACCGATGAGAACCGTCTGTCAAGTTTACCGCGAGCTTGTTTAAGCCTTAATGCTCGTTGTTAGTTATGATCGTGTGTTTAAGATGACGTCAACGGCACATGAACCAACCAATCAAATAGCGGAAACGACTTTGTGGAATGTCAAACGTCACCAGCAACCATCCAATGGGTGAAGCTCTCATAGCTATCACATGAGACGAGGCTTCAGTTCCCCATTCTATTTATAGTACCGGCCAATCAGCCAAATAAAGGCGACGCATGATAGAGTTGTCATGGTAGCAGAGATATTCATTCAGTCAAGCATCTAGTCACACTCACTTGAATATATATGTATATAATATCTATAATAAAGCACACACGCACACAGACATACTCACTCGCACGCAAACAAAAACACACACACGCATACTTTACACGTAGAAACACTGACATATACACAAACACAATTCAACGAGGAAGCCTCGATGCGGACGTTTACACTGCTAGAAATAGGAGCCAAATTCCATCAAATTCCCGCGCAGTTCTAAAATAGGAAGGATACGTTAAGCATTGCAGTCCCTAGTACACAAGCCGACGGGATAGTCACGGTTGGAATACCTTACTCAATCAGAGCCGACCTAGGGTTAAACTTCAATAACAACAAATGCAGGTCATTTGACTTTATTTTTTAAAAACAAAACCCTTCAGTTATAATGATTTCTATTTTAAGCAAATGGCCAACAGTTTTGAGTGGAGGGGAGAAGTCGATTACATCGACCTAGTGTTCAGCTGGTACTTTAATTTATCGACCTCGGAGGAAAGAAAGGCAATGTTGACTTCAGCGGGATTTGAACTCAGCGCAAAGGGAACAAATGCATTAGGGCATTTTTCCGACGTTCTAACGATTCCGCCAACTTGCCGCTTGTGCACCCACCCCCAGTTATAACAACAACAATTGTAGTTTTTTTTTAATTAACACGAAAGCAATGAGATTAAGTGGCGGCCCCTTCGTGGTCAACCAGTCAGTAGAAATAGCAGTCGAATCTCCTTCAGTGGGTTACGGTAGTCTTACACATATAACCAAAATGTCGAGATGGCCATGACCAGTACGCCATTGATCAGGGTCGACCTGGGACTGAACAACAACAACACCAAGGGTAATAACTATGTAATTAAGGAAAATTAATGGCATCGCCTGGGAATGGAAACCATGTCGTGGCCTCTCACTGCTCTAAAACAGGCAGTTTTATCTTCTTGTCCTGCAATTCTTATCACAATAACAAGAATGTATTCATTATGAAAGAAGTAAGGCGGAGGGAGGGAAAGAGAGGCTGGGGGTATTTGGAAAAAACCGGGAGGTGTTAGAGGTGGTGGTGGTGGTGGTGGTGAAGGTAGTGGCGATGGTAGTGGCGGTGGGGGTAGTAGTGCTCATACCTTTACTACTGTGTGGCACAGTGGTAATGTTATTGCTACTGCTGCTGAAAATGGTACTGTTGGTGGCAGTGCCGATGATGATGATGATGATGATGGTGGTGGTGGTGACTACCACCGCCACAACAACGATACTCTGTAGTAGTAGTAGTAGTTATTGGAATTACATTGAAATAGGCGTTTCTTATTACTCTTTCAACACTGCTATATTTACACATTCATGGCTTATTAAGATAAGCCTGTATCTGTGTATGCGGCTACGGGTGTGTTTATGTCTGTATGTATGTATGTATGTATGTACGTATGTATGTATGTGTGTATGTATGTATGTATATCTATGTCTATCTGTGTGTATGTACTTGTGATTCTATATGCATGTACTTGTACTTGTTTTGCGTACATATGTTAAGTCTGAATGCATGTATGTAGATGTATATATATATATATATATATATATATGTGTGTGTGTGTGTGTGTATACGCATGTAGTTTACGTGTATACATGTTCATGTGCGCATGTACTTCTTTGTGTGTGTATGTAATCAACACACGCATACAGTGTACTTATGTGTTGATATATATACATGTGTGTGAGTGTATATGTGTCTACGTATAAATATGAGTTTGTGTGTGTGCGCGTGTGTGTATGAATGAATGAATGTTGGTATATATATATATATATGTATGTATGTATGTATGTATGAATATGAATACGTACGAATGTACGTTTCTATGAACGTCTACGTGTATGTATGTATGTATGTATCAATGCATATACTTATATATGTACACATGTGTGTGTGTGTGTGTGTGTGTATCTATGCATGTATGTATTAACCGGGTGTGCTTTGTGTGTATGTAGGTCGACGGGTGTATTTGTGGGTGTGTATGCAATTAATGTACACATACATGCAAAAAAAAAGACGACAAAAAATGTATATAAAAAATATATATCTATATATGTCTGTGTTTTTATGCTGTTTCAAACACATATACAAGAACCCCCCCATACCCATATACGTATGTATGCGTATATATATATGTGAATGTGCTTGCGTGTAAGCATATACAATGTAGAAATGATGTGTGTGTGTAGATGCACACGTTTACAGATGTGTGTGTGTATATATGTGCAAATGTATTTTTTATATGTATGTACTATAAATACATGTATATATGCATATACATATATACTATATATATGTGTGTGAGTATATATATATATATGTATATTTGCGTGTATATATAAATATATGTATATTTGTGTATATATATATGTATGTATATATTTGTATATATATATGTATGTATATATTTGTATATATATATATGTGTGTGTATATATATGTATGGTTATATATACGTATATATAATATATATATATATATATATATATATATATGTGTGTGTGTGTGTATATATATATATATATATGTATATATATTATATACCGCATATATGTATACCGCACACGCATACACACACAGCAGTGCGTTGACTGAAATATGAAACAGTGGGAAAAACCAACAGGAATAACGTGGGGGCGGTGGTAGTAGTAGCAACAGCCGCAATCATACCGGGAACAACAGCAGCAGCAGCAGCAGCAGCAGCTGGCGACGGTGGAGATGAAAGCAGCAGCAGCAGCAGCTGTAGTAGTCGTAGTAGTCGCAACAGTGGTAGCAGTAAGAGTAAAGACCTCACTGGAGTAGCAAAAGCAGCAGCAGTAGCAGCCAAAAGTGGGTGGAGGAAGAGAAACTTAAGAAAAACAGGAACATACGTACACACGTACTAGAAACACACAGACACAAACACACACGTATACACACAGACACACATACGCGCACGCACACACGGACACATACGCAGAAACATACATACATACATACATACATACACATACGCACAAACACGCATACATGCACACAACTGACAGCCGTTCTCTCACACGCATCCTCGCTCATTCACATACTCATATACATATATGAGTGTAATAGACACTCATTGACAGATACACATCCACATATGTATACAGATATTGATGTGTGTATGTATGTGTGTGTGTGTTCTTACATTCGCATACACATATATACACACACACACACGTCTGACACAGTAGAAAGGGAGAGAGAGAGAGAGAGAGAGAGAGAGGGGGAGGGAGAGACAGAATGATGGGTCACAAATAAGAGCAAATAAGAAAATCCAGTAAATAAAAATACATAGTGAAATTCACACACACACACACCACACACACACATGTACACACAGATATGCATACATACATACATACATACATATATATATATATATATATATATATATATATATATCTATATATATATATATAAATATATACACACAGTATACGAAAGGAAGAGATATTGTCAGATAGAGAGAGAGAGAGAGAAAGCAGAAAGACGAACAGACAGAGGAAAGAGATTATTTATAAACGAAAGAAAAAGAAGAAAAAATATTGGCAAGAAATGGCGAACGAGGGAGGGAGGGAAGGAGGAACTAAAGAATGAAAAGACAAAAAAAAAAGAAGTAAGTACAAAAATAAAGAACGAGGAATTAAAGAAGGTAAAGAAAGAAAGGAAGGAAGAAAGAAACGAACAACCAAACAAAAATAGGAGTAAGGATCGATAAGGAAAGATGGAAGAAAGTAGGGATAGGGTAGAATAAAAGAGAACGAGATAGTAAGGAAAGAACAGTAATGAAGGAGAGTAAGTGTATATATTGAAAGGATACTGAAGGAAAACACCAAGAGATAGATAGATAGATAGATAGATAGATAGATAGATAGATAGATAGATAGATAGATAGATAGATAGATAGATAGATAGATAGATGATAGATAGATAGCTAGATAGATAGAGGGATAGGTAGATAGATAGGTAGATAGATAGAGGGATAGGTAGATAGATAGATAGATAGATAGATAGATAGATAGATAGATAGATAGATAGATAGATAGATAGATAGATAGATAGATAGATAGATAGATAGATAGGTAGATAGATAGATAGATAGATAGATAGGTAGATAGATAGATAGATAGATAGATAGATAGATAGATAGATAGATAGATAGATAGATAGATAGATAGATAGATAGATAGATAGAGTTAAGGAGTGCAGTAAGAATGCGAGTCAAAAGGAATGAAGTAGAAGAAAGAATAACGAACAGCCGGAATGACAAATAGATTGAATGACGAACGGATGGAAGAGCAAGCAGGGAGAGAGAAATAACAGCAAAAGAGACGAATATGGAAATGACGACATAAATGACTGACTGATGGACTGACATGGCAAACAAAAGGAATGATAGACAACGGGGATGATAGAGAAGGAAGGATTGACTCGCTGAAGGAATCCCAGACAGTGTAATGACAGACAAGGAAT
>NC_042997.1:15772860-15810487 GCF_006345805.1 Octopus sinensis | reverse complement strand
ACCACTGTGTAGCTGGCCGGGGTCTTGATGTTGGGTCCCAAGGATAAAATTAGAGTAAATATATGTACTACATGCCCGAGTCATCTCAACTGATACCTGCATAGATTAGAGATTCTGCCCGATCTCTAACTTAGAGCTGCTCAGTCGTATAGGAGTCTGCTAGAGGTGGCTCTCACTGAATTCCAGCTGCCAACTGCCATTGCTCTGTACCACTGACATGTAAAATATTGGTAGAAACTACTCTCTTTTCTCTTTTTCTCTCTTTTACTTGTTTCAGTCATTTGACTGCGGCCATGCTGGAGCACCGCCTTTTAATCGAGCAACTCGATCCCGGGACTTATTCTTTTGTAAGCCCAGTACTACTATCTATCAGTCTCTTTTGCCGAACCGAAGTAACGGGGACATAAATACACCAGCATCGGTTGTCAAGCAATGCTAGGGGGACAACACACACACAAACCACACACAAACGCATATATATATATACATATATACGACGGGCTTCTTTCAGTTTCCGTCTACAAATCCACTCACAAGGCATGGTCGGCCCGAAGCTATAGTAAAACACTTGCCCAAGTGCCACGCAGTGGGACTGAACCGGAACCATGTGGTTGGTAAACAAGCTACTTACCACACAGCCACTCCTGCGCTTGGTACATTCGGATGAGCTTCGTTTGTAAAACCTCTACATCAGTGGTTCCGAAAGTGGGCGGTACTGCCGGGGGGGGGGGAAACATCGGGGGTGGGGGCATTGAAGAAAAGTGAGGCAAATATGGGATGACCAAAGGAAGGTGATGAATCTAAGAACAACAAAATATGGGTCAATTTTTATTTGTTAAATACTGTTTTTTTACTCTTACTCTTTTACTCTTTGTACTTGTTTCAGTCATTTGACTGCGGCCATGCTGGAGCCACCGCCTTTAGTCGATCAATCGACCCCGGAACTTATTCTTTGTAACCCCAGTACTTATTCTATCGTCTCTCTTTTGCCGAACCGCTAAGTTGCGGGGACGTATACACACCAGCATCGTTGTCAAGCAATGCTAGGGGGACAAACACAGACACACAAACACACACACGCATATATATTATATACATATATACGACGGGCTTCTTTCAGTTTCCGTCTACCAAATCCACTCACAAGGCATTGGTCGGCCCGAAGCTATAGTAGAAGACACTTGCCCAAGGTGCCACGCAGTGGGACTGAACCCGGAACCATGTGGTTGGTAAACAAGCTACTTACCACACAGCCACTCCTGCGCCTTGGTACATTCGGATGAGCTTCGGTTGTAAACCTCTACATCAGTGGTTCCGAAAGTGGGCGGTACTGCCGGGGGGGGGTGGAAACATCCGGGGGGGGGGCATTGAAGAAAAGTGAGGCAATAATGGGATGACCAAAGGAAGGTGATGAATCTAAGAACAACAAAATAATGGGTCAAGTTTTATTTGTTAAATACTGTTTTTTACTCTTACTCTTTTACTCTTTTACTTGTTTCAGTCATTTGACTGCGGCCATGCTGGAGAGCACCGCCTTTAGTCGATCAAATCGACCCCGGAACTTATTCTTTGTAACCCCAGTACTTATTCTATCGGTCTCTCTTTTGCCGAACCGCTAAGTGGCGGGGACGTAGACACACCAGCATCGGTTGTCAAGCAATGCTAGGGGGACAAACACAGACACACAAACACACACACACACACATATATATATATATATATATACATACATATATACGACAGGCTTCTTTCAGTTTCCGTCTACCAAATCCACTCACAAGGCATTGGTCGGCCCGGGGCTATAGCAGAAGACACTTGCCCAAGATGCCACGCAGTGGGACTGAACCCGCAACCATGTGGTTGGTTAGCAAGCTACTTACCACACAGCCACTCCTGCGTTTTTTCTGAATTTGCTACAGAAAGTGGTCTATGTTTGTGGTGGTGAGGGGATGGGGGTGGAGGCGTTAGGAACGCAGCCGAGGTGCCAGCGGGTGACAACCAACCCAAAAATGTTTGAGAACCACTGCTCCACATCGCCTTCAAACATTTTAAAACCAAATCCAAGATCTAAATTGCAAGAAAGCTTTACGGCAACGTTAGGGGTGTACATTTCTTAGTATTACTATCTTCGCGGCGAACTAGCAGAATCGTTAGCACACCCAATCAAATGCTTAGCGGCATTTCGTTCCTCCTTACGTTCTGAGGTGGGGTGTCAATGAAATAAGTACCTATTTCTTTATTACCCACTAGGGGCTAAACATAGAGGGGACAAACAAGGACAGACATAGGTATTAAGTCGATTACATCGTCCTCAGTGCGGAACTGGTACTTAATTTATCGACCCCGAAAGGATGAAAGGCAAAGTCAACCTCGGCGGAATTTGAACTCACAACGTAACGACAGACGAAATACTGCTAAGCATTTCATCCGGCGTGCTAACGTTTCTGCCAGCTCGCCACCAGTCACGCACTGGGACCGATGAAATCGATTAGCCCCCTTCCCTAAAGTTTCAGGCCGTGTGCCTGTCATAGAAAGGATTAATGTCTTTGTTATGAAGGAGATTGAGCAGGCGGCAAAGAGCCAAATGACTGCCTGGTACTTTCCCTCGTGTAAAAGCGGATGCTGCTGATCTGAGATAACTGCCAAGTTAATCTAGAATTGCAAAACACACGGATACTCAGTGTAGTTTCAGGGAAACTTAGAAGAAGACTTCATGCAGGAGTGTCTGTGTATTGATAGCAAGGATGCATATTTTAAGGCGGCAGAACGTTAGCACGCCGGGCGAAATGCTTAGCAGGATTTCGTCTGTCTTTATGTTCTGAGTTCAAATTCCGTCGAGGCCGACTTTGCCTTTCATCCTTTCGGGGTCGATAAATTAAGTACCACTTACGCACTGGGGTCGATGTAATCGACTTAATCCGTTTATCTGTCCTTGTTTGTCCCCTCTATGTTTAGCCCCTTGTGGGCAATAAAGAAATAAGAAACGTTAGCACGCCGGGCGAAATGCTTAGCAGTATTTCGTCTGTCTTTATGTTTTGACTTCAAATTCCGCCGAGGTCGACTTTGCCTTTAATCCTTTCGGGATCAATAAATTAAGTACCAGTTGCGTACTGGGGTTGATCTAATCGACTGGCCCCCTCCCCCAAAATTTCGGGTTTTGTGCCTGGCGTAGAAAAGTGTTAATTCACCAGTGATATACATACATGTATCTCTCTCTCTCTCTCTCTTAGCTCTTTGGCCTTCCAGTGTTGTCAGCACAAGGGGCCACGAGCCTTAACCAAACATCTCGATTGCTCGCATTCCTCTTAGCTCCAACCGAAGTGTATTGTTCCATATCTCCTTTGGCCCCCACATCGCTCGTTTTTCCCCCCTTCGTGCGACGTCATTTCATCACGATGGTAGGATGTCCTTCCGGCGGTCATCGAAGCACATGGCCAGTAAACCGCATTCGCCGCTTGGCCACCATGGCCCGTAAACTTTTCATTCCAGCTCGTCCCGTTACTTCTTAGTCTCTCACTCTGTCAAGGTGAGAGATGACCAGCTTTGTATGTAGGCATCATCGCTGGAATACTTCCTACAGTTGAGAAATCTTCGCTGTCTTCTAGGTTTTACAAGCCTACATGCCTTTTAGGATAACAACACGTGTTCAACTGAAGCTTTATCTCCTTGCTGACAGTCTTCGATCTCCATATTGGACAAAGGCGTTGGAATATTATACATATATGTGTATGTAGGTATATGCGTACATATGTGTGTATGTGTGTGTGTTTGTGTGAGTTCGTATGTATCCACTCAATTGGAAGCCCACATATGCCAATTACACTTACATAAATGCACAACAATAAAAACATACACTCAGATAGACACACACCACACACACACACACACACACACACGCACACACGCGCACACATACACACAGACACACATACGCACGCACACCCACAGCTACACACTCGCGCGCGCATACACGTACGTTCACACACACACTTATATCACGATATTGGTTCACAAAAACAGCTGTTGCAGTCGTAAGTAGCTCCACAATAACAACCACGACTACTATTACGATTACTACCAGTACTACAGCTGCTGCTGCTGTGCTGCTGCTACTACTACTACTACTACTACTACTACTACTACTATTACTACTACTACGACTACTGATGATGATGATGATGATAATAATAATAATAATTTCTTTTATTTTTAAATAGTAATAATTATCGTCTAATTAATGACTTTACAACCATCACTACCACTACTCCCACCATCACAATTCCTTCTATTATTACCACTACCCCTTCCACCTTTACTACTACTACTACTACTATTATTATTACTACTACTATTATTATTATTATTATTATTATTATTAGTAGTATAGTAGTAGTAGTAGTAGTAGAGTAGTAGTAGTAGTAACTGAGAAGAAGAAGAAGAAGAAGAAGAAGAAGAAGAAGAAGAAAAAGAAGAAGAAAAGAGGAGGAAGAAGAAGAAAAAGAAGAAGAAGAAAGACGAAGAAAAAAGAAGAAGAAAAAAAGAGAAGAAGAAAAAGAAGAAGAAAAGAGAAGAAGAAGAAGAAGAAAAAGAAGAAGAAGAAGAAGAAGAAGAAGAAGAAAAGAGGAGGAAGAAGAAGAAAGATGTGAAAATTTCTAGGTTAATTATTCATTGCCTAATCTGGAATTTAGTGTTTGTTTTTTTTAATTTTTATTATTATTCCGTCGTCTTTATGTAGGCCAAGTTTAATACGAGTTAAAGCAATGATTCAATAGCTGCTGCTACTGCTGCTGTTGTTGTTTTTTAACCCTGGGTCAATCCTGATCTAGCGCCTCTATATGATCAAAGGATTTCCAACTGTGTCTATCTTGTGTGTGTGTGTGTTTTTTTAAAAATACTATCACAGTTTGTCTTGTAATGTAGATCAAGTTAAATAGTGTTTAAAATGAAAGGATTGATTCAATAGCTGTTGTTTAACCCTAGGTCAATCCTGATTCGGCGGTTGTCCTATATGGTCAAGAGATTCTCAGCTGTGGCTATCTTGTCTTTTTCTCCTATTATCGAGTATTTTCGCCATTTGTTTTGTTGTAATAGCTGTTGCTATTTAACCCCAAGTCGACTCTGACCCGACAGACGTACATAACCAAAAGAATTCCAACCTCGGCCATCCTGTCTTTTCAGTAATGCCTAGAACAAGATTATTTAATGTGTGTGATCTTTATTTACGACAGTGAAATGTGATTTGAAGGGATGTAGTTGCTATATTTGAGGGGATTTAGCTACAAATAGTGAAATCCTTTAAATGTCTCCTGGTCAAAACATATCTCATTTGCAACCCAGCTGTTGTCTTCTTCTTCTTCTTCTTCTTCTTCTTCTTCTTCTTCTTCTTCTTCTTCCAATCGAGACTCACGCCATTAGCCACAAAGGATAATCTCTAATTCGAGCCTACTCGTAGCTACTAAGAATGCGTGTGGCAACTTGAAGATCCACCCACCACACGCGATAGACAGGCGGTTGCACGGGCGCGAAAGCTACGTTGTTATCCTCATTCCGTAAACGATGGCTTTCAACGGGTGGAGAGCTGGACCATCATGGGGTACAGAGGATTCACAATCGAGACCAGGGTCTGAAAGTTTACCTCACCATAATGAGTTACACCATGGTTCCTCTGCTTTGTGGCAGAAGTAGGAAGAAAGAGTGAGAGAAAGTTGTGGTGAAAGAGTACAGCGGAGTTTATCCCACCCCCACCCGCCGGAGCCACGTGGAGCTTAGGTTTTTTTTGTTCAATAAACACTCACAATGCCCGGTCTGGGAATCGAAACGGCGTTCTTACGACCACGAGTCCGCTGCCCTAACCACTAAGCCATTGCGCTTCCACACCCAACTGTTGTTGGTAGTGATGGCGTTGTTGTTGTTGTTCTTGTTGATGTTGCTGTTGTTGATGATATGATGATGACGATGATGATAATGATGTTATTCCTTCTTTCTCTTTGTCTCTATTTTTTTCTTTTACACAAACACAACCATGTAACCTACAAATTTCTAAATGAAATGTATCTCTTAGGGTTTTAGTGTATAGTGTTGTTGTTGTTGTTGTTATTGCTGTGTTTATAGTTGTTTAGCTCCAAGAGAACAACACCTGACTGTGCAGACATATGATCAAAGATATACCTACTTCTTTACTACCCACAAGGGGCTAAACACAGAGAGGACAAACAAGGACAGACAAACGGATTAAGTCGATTACATCAACCCCAGTGCGTTACTGGTACTTAATTTATCGACCCCGTAAGGATGAAAGGCAAAGTCGACCTCGGCGGAATTTGAACTCAGAACGTAACGACAGACGAAATACGGCTATGCATTTCGTCCGGCGTGCTAACGACTCTGCCAGTTCACCGCCTTTCATGATCAAAGATATACCATCAACAAATGGTAACTAGAATTGCGCCCCTATGCCATTAAACCTCACTCCACTAAAAAAGAAAAAAGCCATCTTTTGAGAAGGAAATTTGCTACTAATGTTGGTAAGTCTTGCCATCGCGGAAAGATTTCTATTGTTTGGTTTTTTTTTTCTTCCTTTTTAAATATCGGTTATTCAGTGGGGGAGTGAGGCATTCCTTCCGTCAGTGTCGGAGGTTCTTAAACGGCCTCCGTGACCGTTTGAAGGTGACCTCAAACAGGATGCCTGCTCTGAATACTGGCAACTGAATAGGTTCCGGTAATGGCGCCCACGCTGACAGGTGATTGTATTAGGCTGGATGGCGGATTGAGTGTACCAGTCAAATAGACTAGGGTAGAATTTGAACCCAGAATGCAATTATTCAGAACAAAGACTGGAAGACATCCGCCCTAGACTAGCACTTCATTTATCGACCATGGAAGGATGAAATGTAAAAATAACCTCGGCGAGATTTGTTGTAGCTAGGTTCTGTGTCAGCCCAGTTAGAGCAGACCAATGTTCAAAGACATACCAACCATGACCATCTCTTTATTTTTGTCTTCCTTATTTGTAACGCCTGGTGGATGGAGGAGTGTCGATGACCTTTCCAGGCCTTCTAAGCCCGATGAAATTTATGTATTTCATGTTCCGTTTGAACTTCTACGTGTCGGAACCTGCAGTAAAACATGAGCTCAGCTGAAATTCCAGAAGGCCGATTTCACGAGGCAGAAGAACTGGGAATTGTAATTAATGTCAGAGTGGGTGTCGGAGTCAGAGTGGGATGGACACAAGAAAGGTGATGGGAGGAGGAGAGACAAGCAGGTGTGCCTGAGTGAGGGAGGTACAAGAGTAGTTAGCTCCGAGGAACAGAGGCCAACTTTTCACTGATACTCTTTACTCTTTTACTTGTTTCAGTCATTTGACTGTGGCCATGCTGGAGCACCGCCTTTTTTAGTCGAGCAAATCGACCCCAAGACTGATTCTTTGTAAACCTAGTACTTATTCTATCGATCTCTTTTGCCGAACCGCTAAGTTACGGGGACGTAAACACACCAGCATCGGTTGTCAAGCGATGTTGGGGGTACAAGCACAGACACACAAACACATATATATATATACATATATACGACGGGCTTCTTTTAGTTTCCGTCTACCAAATCCACTCACAAGGCTTTGGTCGGCCCAAGGCTATAGTAGAAGACACTTGCCCAAGGTGTCTTTTGCCGAACCGCTAAGTTACGGGGACGTAAACACACCAGCATCGGTTGTCAAGCGATGGTGGGGGACAAACACAGATACACAAACATATGCACACACATACATATATATATATATATATATCAACAATCAAGGAACGGCCATAATAGGCCATTCACCCACTAGAAATAACAGCCAAAGCTTCAACCGCAAATAAAAATCAATTCCGTAAACCAGGAGAAAATTTAAAAAACATTTACCCTGTAATTTCTTATACGATGCACCGTTTCATCTGCTGTTTAATGGTAAACTAACCTGATTAAATTAAATCAAGCCAATCTTCCATAGGCCCTCAGATTCTTCAGTAAGAAATAGCCAAGTCGGAACAGATATTTTCACGAGGCATTTCCGACCCTGCCAAGGCAATATCTGACCTAAAATTTTCAAATCATCGCACTCGCGCCAAATTTATCGGCAGCAAATAAATATAAGCCGTCGATTCCATTTAATTTAATCAGGTTAGTTTACCATTAAACAGCAGATGAAACGGTGCATCGTATAAGAAATTACAGGGTAAATGTTTTTTAAATTTTCTCCTGGTTTACGGAATTGATTTTTATTTGCGGTTGATTGAGCTTTGGCTGTTATTCTAGGGGGTGAATGGCCTATTATGGCCTTCCTTGATGTGATATTGAACTTAAAAATGGTCATGACTATTTAATTTTTTCCCACTAAACCGTGGTGGCAAAAAAATTCTACAAAATTTTTTTGCCACCCTATATTGATTAATTATGAATTTTCTGGTTAATTCCGTAATGGAATCGACGGCTTATATTTATTTGCTGCGATATAAAATTGGCCGAGTGCGATGATTTGAAATTTAGGTCAGATATTGCCTTGGCAGGGTCGGAAATGCATCGTGAAAATATCTGTTCCGACTTGGCATTTCGTACTGAAGAATCTGAGGGCCTATGGAAGATTGGCTTGATTTAATTTAATCAGGTTAGTTTACCATTAAAAAGCAGATGAAACGGACATCGTATAAGAAATTACAGGGTAAATGTTTTTTAAATTTTTCCTGGGTTTACGGAATTGATTTTTATTGCGGTTGAAGCTTTGGCTGTTATTTCTAGTGGGTGAATGGCCTATTATGGCCGTTCCTTGATTGTTGATGTTGAACTTAAAAATGGTCTATGACTATTTAATTTTTTCCCACTAGGCCGCTGGTGGCAAAAAAATTCTACAAAATTTTTTTGCCACCCTATATGATTAATTATGAATTTTCTGGTTAATTCCGTAATGGAATCGACGGCTTATATTTATTTGCTGCCGATAAATTTGGCGCGAGTGCGATGATTTGAAAATTTTAGGTCAGATATTGCCTTGGCAGGGTCGGAAATGCCTCGTGAAAATATCTGTTCCGATGGCTATTTCTTACTGAAGAATCTGAGGGCCTATGGAAGATTGGCTTGATTTAATTTAATCAGGTTAGTTACCATTAAACAGCAGATGAAACGGTGCATCGTATAAGAAATTACAGGGTAAATGTTTTTTAAATTTTCTCCTGGTTTACGGAATTGATTTTTATTGCGGTTGAAGCTTTGGCTGTTATTTCTAGTGGGTGAATGGCCTATTATGGCCGTTCCTTGATTGTTGATGTTGAACTTAAAAATGGTCTATGACTATTTAATTTTTCCCACTAGGCCGCTGGTGGCAAAAAAATTCTACAAAATTTTTTTGCCACCCTATATTGATTAATTATGAATTTTCTGGTTAATTCCGTAATGGAATCGACGGCTTATATTTATTTGCTGCCGATAAATTGGCGCGAGTGCGATGATTTGAAAATTTTAGGTCAGATATTGCCTTGGCAGGGTCGGAAATGCCTCGTGAAACATCTGTTCCGACTGGCTATTTCTTACTGAAGAATCTGAGGGCCTATGGAAGATTGGCTTGATTTAATTTAATCAGGTTAGTTTACCATTAAACAGCAGATGAAACGGTGCATCGTATAGAAATTACAGGGTAAATGTTTTTTAAATTTTCTCCTGGTTACGGAATTGATTTTTATTTGCGGTTGAAGCTTTGGCTGTTATTTTAGTGGTGTGAATGGCCTATTATGGCCGTTCCTTGATTGTTGATGTTGAACTTAAAAATGGTCTATGACTATTTAATTTTTTCCCACTAGCCGCCGCTGGTGGCAAAAAAATTCTACAAAATTTTTTTGCCACCCTATATTGATTAAATATATATATATTATATATACATATATACGACGGGCTTCTTTCAGTTTCCGTCTACCAAATCCACTCACAAGGCTTTGGTCGGCCCGAGGCTATAGTAGAAGATATTTGCTCAAGGTGCCACGCAGTGGGACTGAACCCGGAACCATGTGGTTGGCAAGCAAGCTACTTACCACACAGCCACTCCTACGCCTATAGTGTATTTAGAACCACACTTTACATTATTCTGACCATTTTCAAGACAGTAAGTTGTAATTTGATGGAAATTACATTGCTGTTTCCAGCAGGCAGAGTTACCCCTTAGATGCTCCATCACTTGGGAGTGTTAATCAAGAAGATGCTATAACAGCAATGATAAGAAAACTGCCGTTGTTTTTGTATTAACTCCGGTCTGTTCGTGTTTGCCCCAAACAAACTTTCTTACATGTAAAGTAACCAACCAATCAAAAGATTTTAAGAGCAAATAGTACACCATTACAATATCCGATTATACACCATATAGGATGTCCGGTATATTCATTTTGAGTTTCTTGTTCTCTCACACGCACTCTCATACTCATAATACATACACATTCTCAAACACTCATACACACACACACACACACTTTCTCTCACATATTGTATAGTCAAGTCAAGCATTCTTCATCTTACATCTTTCTATTCCTTATATCTTTTTTTATAATTTAACACGTTTTGATTTCTTCTTCTTCTTCTTCTTCTTCTTCTTCTTCTTCGTCTTCTTCTTCCTCCTCCTCTTCTTCTTCGTCTTCTTCTTCGTCTTCTTCTTCCTCCTCCTCCTCCTCTTCTTCTTCTTCCTCCTCTTCTTCTTCTTCTTCTTCTTCTTCTCCTCCTTCTTCTTCTTCTTCTTCTTCTTCTTCTTCTTCTTCTCCTCCTCCTAAATCTCAATAAATGTTTGTTAACATTTCATTTTATTTCTAATAATCATTTTAATTTCTTTCAATAGTTAATTAAAATATTAACACTTAATACATTGGATAGCATTTAAAACAAACTGACGAGAAGAAAATACCCGGTAACGAAGAAGAGAAGCAATATTAGTCAAATGAATAATATTTTTTAATTACATTCGACGAATTTCTTAGATTGTTAATCCTTACTGAATTAACCACGATAGCATTTACTTAACCTTTGCTTTTCTTACCGACTGCGTCATCGTTTTATTTAGTCTCTTGAAGTTTCTATTCTCTGTACCAACCAATATACACACTTCTATATCTATGTATTTTAATGATTCTTTCATCACTACTTCGATATTTACGGCAAAGATTATGCTCCGCTGATGAAGTCAATGAGACAGAAATATGTCCAGAGTTGTCTCCCGTACTCGACAAAATAATTGAAGTCTCATGATTCATTATTTAATGCTGTTTGTATGTTATGATTTTTCAAGTTGTAGGAGAGATGGTAATGGTGGTGATGATGATGTTACTGGAAGTGATAATACTGGTGGTATTATTATTATTTTCATTATTATTATTATTATTATTATTATTGAGTGAGAGAGCAGTTCATGCCATCAAAGTGACACTGGGGTAAAATATACGAAGCCCAATATACCCATCATGACTACCCGTCTGATAAAGGTACACCAGGCACATGCATCACAACCATATGTGCGCGACATGGTGATCTCATATCAAGATAAACAGCACATGACCTTGCAGGTGGGGCCCAGTTAGAATTTTCTTCAGGTTGAGTAGCCCATCACTCAAAACGGTCCCTGAATAAGGGTGCTTAAGGATGTTGAAAGAACCACCCATGTTTCCAGAGGTGAACTATTCAAACCCCAAAGAATCCCTCTCAACACATGGCTATGATGCTCCCCACTACTTCTGCTCGTGATCAGAGATGCACATATCGTCAGCCACTAAGGGACATGCTCAACTGGTTAAGGTCAAACAACTGACAAGCAAATCTGTGGTATTGAGCAGAATATTTGCTGTAGCCCATCTTTTATACCAAGACCAAACAATGTACATGATAACACTTCCAATCAGTTAAGATCAGAAGCCATGAGAGCCACTGCCTGGTACTGCATCAGGGCATTATTATTATTATTATTATATTATTATTATTATTATATTATTACTTTTTTTTTTCTTCTTTCAAATTTTCTTCCATTTCTTGCCGAGTGTCTTCCCGACTCCTAGGGCAAAGAAACTCATAGTGTATTGGTAGGCCATTAAACCAAACTCAGTAGTTCGTTCATTTTTTTTTTTTTTTTTAAAGTTAAATTAAAATACATGAGCAGCAACAGTTCTCACATCGACAATGCTCTTCTCAATACGTGTGATGTACCAGTTAAGACATCTTTTGCATTCTTGCAGGGATGGTAAGCCAGGGATCATTCTCATATAATTTTCGGTTCCCTTCTTGATCATTCCTAGTGCTCCTACGATCACTAGTATTGTAACCGCCTTGAGATGCCACATTTTCTCAATTTCAATGAGTAGGTCTTTATATTTTCTGAGCTTGTCAAACTCTTTCGCTGAGATATTATGATCACAGGGGATGCTCATGTCGATCAATAAGCAAACTTTATTGTTTTGGTCTTTCACAACAATATCTGGTTTATTGGCCTTGATGGTTCGGTCTGTATGTACTGGAAAGTGCCACAGAATGGTTACATTTTCTCCTTCAGTTACATCTGCTGTTTAATGGTAAACTAACCTGATTAAATTAAATCAAGCCAATCTTCCATAGGCCCTCAGATTCTTCAGTAAGAAATAGCCAAGTCGGAACAGATATTTTCACGAGGCATTTCCGACCCTGCCAAGGCAATATCTGACCTAAAATTTCAAATCATCGCACTCGCGCCAAATTTATCGGCCAGCAATAAATATAAGCGTCGATTCCATTTAATTTAATCAGGTTAGTTTACATTAAACAGCAGATGAAACGGTGCATCGTATAAGAAATTAAAGGGTAAATGTTTTTTAAATTTTCCTGGTTTACGGAATTGATTTTTATTTGCGGTTGAAGCTTTGGCTTTATTTTAGGGTGAATGGCCTATTATGGCCGTTCCTTGATTGTTGATGTTGAACTTAAAAATGGTCTATGACTATTTAATTTTTCCCACTAGGCCGCTGGTGGCAAAAAATTCTACAAAAATTTTTTGCCACCCTATTGATTAATTATGAATTTTCTGGTTAATTCCGTATGGAATCGACGGCTTATTTATTTGCTGCCGATAAATTGGCGCGAGTGCGATGATTTGAAAATTTAGGTCAGATATGCCTTGGCAGGGTTGGAAATGCCTCGTGAAAATATCTGTCCGACTTGGCTATTTCTACTAAGAAGATCTGAGGGCCTATGGAAGATTGGCTTGATTTAATTTAATCAGGTTAGTTTACCATTAAACAGCAGATGAAACGGTGCATCGTATAAGAAATTACAGGGTAAATGTTTTTTAAATTTTCTCCTGGTTTACCGGAATTGATTTTTATTTGCGGTGAAGCTTTGGCTGTTATTTCTAGTGGGTGAATGGCCTATTATGGCCGTTCCTTGATTGTTGATGTTGAACTTAAAAATGGTCTATGACTATTTAATTTTTTCCCACTAGGCCGCTGGTGGCAAAAAATTCTACAAAAATTTTTTGCACCCTATATTGATTAAATATATATATATATATATATATATATATACATATATACGACGGGCTTCTTTCAGTTCCGTCTACCAAATCCATACCAAAGGCTTTGGTCGGCCGAGGCTATAGTAGAAGATATTCGCTCAAGGTGCCACGCAGTGGGACTGAACCGGAACATGTGGTTGGCAAGCAAGCTACTTACCACACAGCCACTCCTACGCCTATAGTGTATTTAGAACACACACTTTACAGTATTCTGACCATTTTCAAGACAGTAAGTTGTAATTTGATGGAAATTACATGCTGTTTCCAGCAGGCAGAGTTACCCTTAGATGCTCCATCACTTGGGAGTGTTAATCAAGAAGATGCTATAACAGCAATGATAAGAAAACTGCCGTTGTTTTTGTATTAACTCCGGTCTGTTCGTGTTGCCCCAAACAAACTTTCTTACATGTAAAGTAACCAACCAATCAAAAGATTTAAGAGCAAATAGTACACCATTACAATATCCGATTATACACCATATAGGATGTCCGGTATATTTCATTTTGAGTTTCTTGTTCTCTCACACGCACTCTCATACTCATAATACATACACATTCTCAAACACTCATACACACACACACACACACTTTCTCTCACATATTGTATAGTCAAGTCAAGCATTCTTCATCTTACATCTTTCTATTCCTTATATCTTTTTTTATAATTTAACACGTTTTGATTTCTTCTTCTTCTTCTTCTTCTTCTTCTTCTTCTTCGTTCTCTTCTCCTCTCCCTCTTCTCTCGTCTTCTTCTTCGTCTCTTCTTCCTCTCTCTCCTCTTTTTTCCCTCCTCCTCTTCTTTTTCTTCTTCTTCTTCTTCTTCTCCTCCTCCTTCTTCTTCTTCTTTTTCTTCTCTTCTTCTTTCTTCTTCTTCTTCTTCTTTTCTCTTCTCTCTCCTAAATCTCAATAATGTTTGTTAAATTTCATTTTATTTCTAATAATCATTTTAATTTCTTTCAATAGTTAATTAAAATATTAACACTTAATACATTGGATAGCATTTAAAACAAACTGACGAGAAGAAATTACCCGGTAACGAAGAAGCAATATTAGTCAAATGAATAATATTCTTTTAATTACATTCGACGAATTTCTTAGATTGTTAATCCTTACTGAATTAACCACGATAGCATTTACTTAACCTTTGCTTTTCTTACCGACTGCGTCATCGTTTTATTTAGTCTCTTGAAGTTTTTATTCTCTGTACCAACCAATATACACACTTCTATATCTATGTATTTTAATGATTCTTTCATCACTACTTCGATATTTACGGCAAAGATTATGCTCCGCTGATGAAGTCAATGAGACAGAAATATGTCCAGAGTTGTCTCCCGTACTCGAAAATAATTGAAGTCTCATGATTCATTATTTAATGCTGTTTGTATGTTATGATTTTTCAAGTGTAGGAGAGATGGTAATGGTGGTGATGATGATGTTACTGGAAGTGATAATACTGGTGGTATATTATTATTTTCATATTATATATTATTATTATTATTATGAGTGAGAGAGCAGTCATGCCATCAAAGTGACACTGGGGTAAAAAATATACGAAGCCCAATATACCCATCATGACTACCCGTCTGATAAAGGTACACAGAGGCACATGCATCACAACCATATGTGCGCGACATGGTGATCTCATATCAAGATAAACAGCACATGACCTTGCAGGTGGGGCCCAGTTAGAATTTTCTTCAGGTTGAGTAGCCCATCCCACTCAAACGGTCCCTGAATAAGGGTTGCTTAAGGATGTTGAAAGAACCACCCATGTTTCCAGAGGTGAGCTATTCAAACCCAAAGAATCCCTCTCAACACATGGCTATGATGCTCCCCCACTACTTCTGCTCGTGATCAGAGATGCACATATCGTCAGCCACTAAGGGACATGCTCAACTGGTTAAGGTCAAACAACTGACAAGCAAATCTGTGGTATGAGCAGAGAATTATTTGCTGTAGCCCATCTTTTATACCAAGACAAAACAATGTACATGATAACACTTCCAATCAGTTAAGATCAGAAGCCATGAGAGCCACTGCCTGGTACTGCATCAGGGCATTATTATTTTATTTATTATTATTATTATTATACTTTTTTTTTTCTTCTTTCAAATTTTCTTCCATTTCTTGCGAGTGTCTTCCCGACTCCTAGGGCAAAGAAAATCATAGTGTATATTGGTAGGCCATTAAACCAAACTCAGTAGTTCGTTCATTTTTTTTTTTTTTTTTTTAAAGTTAAATTAAATACATGAGCAGCAACAGTTCTCACATCGACAATGCTCTTCTCAATACGTGTGATGTACCAGTTAAGACAATCTTTTGCACTTCTTGCAGGGATGGTAAGCCAGGGATCATTCTCATATAATTTTCGGTTCCCTTCTTGATCATTCCTAGTGCTCCTACGATCACTAGTATTGTAACCGCCTTGAGATGCCACATTTTCTCAATTTCAATGAGTAGGTCTTTATATTTTCTGAGCTTGTCAAACTCTTTCGCTGAGATATTATGATCACAGGGGATGCTCATGTCGATCAATAAGCAAACTTATTGTTTTGGTCTTTCACAACAATATCTGGTTTATTGGCCTTGATGGTTCGGTCTGTATGTACTGGAAAGTCCCACAGAATGGTTACATTTTCTCCTTCAGTTACAGCTCAGGGTGGTGATTATACCACTTGTCGGCAGTTTTGATATTGTAATGCCGACTTATTAGCCAGTGGAGATATTGGCCAACTCTGTCATGTCTTAATTTATACTCCACTGGTGCTAAGACTTACATCAGAGAGATTAGGTGGTCACTGTTTCAATCATGTCGTTGCAGAATCGGCATTTTGGGTCTGCTCCATTTTTTCATCACATTGGCCTGGTAGTTCCGGGTTAATAGGCTTTGGTCTTGAGCAGCCAGGATGAAACCTTCGCTCTCTGCTTTTTTTAGTGAGCTCCGCAGCCACTGATGGGTTTGCTTCTGGTCAACATCAGCTTGTTTGCTGCGGGTCACATATTGCCGTGCAGAGGTTTCTCCTCCCACCTATCAGCGAATTGCTCGTGCGCTTTTTTCATTGCCATCATTTTCACCTTCTTTGCAACAATAATTGCCGTACTTCCCTCGGGTTGTTCAGTTTGGGTATCCTTTATTATTATTATTATTATTATTATTATTATTGGCTAAATCGTTAGCACACCGAGCGAAATGCTTAGCGGTATTTCGTCTGTCTTGATGTTCTGAGTTCAAATTCCACCGAGGTCGACTTTGCTATTCATTCGATTAAATAAGTACCTATTACGCACTGGGGTTTTCTTCTTCTTCTTCTTCTTCTTCTTCTTCTTCTTCTTCTTCTTCTTCTTCTTCTTCCTCCTCCTCCTTTCCTCCTCCTCTTCCTCCTCCTCTTCTTCTTCTTCTTCTTCTTTGAGACTTTGTGCTTCCAGTAGAAAGGCTTATTATTATTATTGGTTGAATCGTTAGCACACCGGACGAAATGCTTAGCGGTATTTCGTCCGTCTTCACATTCTGAGTTCAAATTCTGCCGAGGTCGACTTTGCCTTTCATCCTTTCGGGGTTGATAAATTAAGTACCAATTGCGTACTGGGGTCGATGTAATCGACTATACCCCACCTCGTCAAATTTAAGGCCTTGTGCCTATAGTAGAAAGGATTATTATTACTATTATTATTATTATTATTATTATTATTAGCAGCAGTAGTAGTAGTAGTAGTAGTAGTAGTAGTAGTAGTAGTAGTTGTAGTAGTAGTAGTAGTAGTAGTAGTAGTAGTAGTAGTAGTGTCGGTGGTCGTAGTTGTAGTGGTGATGGTGCAACGTCGGGCCAGGAGTTAACCATCGGAACCATCTCTCGCTTGCTTGTTCAGGATCCTGCCGGACTGACTATTGGAGACTCACCAAGGAGGAAGGACAAGTGGTGTATCTCTGAAGTCATTATAGTCGAAGGTGCACCACTGAAGAAACCCGTCCATCGTAGGACAATCAACCTTGTAATATCTCTTCACAAGTGAAGCTAAAACCGCCGCCATCGTCCCCAACTTCCAATTGTCACTACCACTACTACCGCCACCATCTAACAAACCAAGGTGGGAGCCTCTGCTTGAAATAGAAGCTAAATTTACCTTAAATCACACCACACGAGCCTACGGAGAGAGTGACACATTGGATAATATAAAAACTAGGAGCACTCCGTCGGTTACGACGATGAGGGTCCCAGCTGTTACGATCAACGGAACAGCTTGCTCGTGGAATTAACGTGCAAGTGGCTGAGCATTCCACAGATACGTGTACCCTTAACGTAGTTCTCGAGGAGATTCAGCGAGACACAGAGTGTGACAAAGCTGGCCCCTTTGAAATACAGGTACAACAGAAACAGGAAGAAAGAGTGAGAGAAAGTTGTGGTGAAAGAGTACAGCAGGGTTCACCACCACCCTCTGCAGGAGCCTTGTGAAGCTTTAGGTGTTTTTGCTCAATAAACTCTCACAATGCCCGGTCTGGGAATCGAAACCGCGATCCTACGACCGCGAGTCCGCTGCCCTAACCACTGGGCCATTGCGCCTCCACAATTGGATAATATAATCTTAAATACTGTATCTGAATAGAAAATATGATCATTGCAACAAGTGATAACAAGTGTTGAAAAGTACTAAATGGTTTTTCATGGAATTTTTGTGAAAGTATATATAGAATGGATGGTTTCCTTTTCTTTTTTCTTTTCTTTTTTCTTTTTCTTTTGCGAGACTGCTAGAACACTAAGAACACAAACAACAAATAAAGTGAAGTGTTTTGTTCAAATACGACTGGTGCTCTATTTTATCAGCTTCGGTAACATAAAAGCAAAGTCAACATCAACCGGATTTGAACTCGTAAAAGCATTGCACTCTTAAAACCGCCTAACAATTCGGTTAATTGCTCTTAAGCGGTACTTTATTTTATAGATTCTCAGAAGACTGAAAGCGGCCGGATTTGAACTCAGAACGGAACAAATTCGGCAGGACCTTTTGTTTAACACCTTGACGATTCCGTCAGTTCTTCACTATTCTCTTATAAAAGAAAGAAGACGTATATATGCAGAATAATGTAATCCAAGATACAAAAATACATGATGACCACAGATGGAACGCCTTTGAGCTAGGGCTTAACAATAATAACAAAAACATCAGCAAAATACTCAATGATACCAGTTTTAGCCAGGTACAATATCAAAGGTGCAACGTCAATTTAAACAGCTCCTATAATTGACTGATACATATTTTATCGATCTCAAAATTCATCCTGGGGGAATATTAACTCATAGTGAAGGGGGTCATGCCATTTAATCTGTTTCTTCAGCAACAAAAATAATGATTTCTGAGATCACGAATCAAGGAGGCAGAAGCAATTTGTGAGTAGTACGTGGCGTCGATCCCGGGTGGATGAGTAAAGTTTACTCTTACGGAATTTAATGTCCGAATGTAATGGGACGTAACAACATCTATTTCCATCTCCACCTCTTATCCTTCACTCTACCTTTTATACCTTATACCACTCACAGTAATAAGGGTTCGTAATACAAGTCCAAGGCTGCATATATTGAGGAACCCATTAGCCCATTACATCGACACCAGTATTTTACTGTTAATGTGAAGGTGTAGTGAGAAACATCAAGTGTCCTAGTCAAAAAGAAAGTTAACTGAGAGCAAATTGTGTGAATTCAACCGTTAATCGAAACCTATTTACAAAAGAGGTATTCAGAGGTGCCCTCCTTCAGTTAAAGAGAAAACATACATCATTTATTTACAAAGCAATAATTTTTTTCCAATACAATAGATTTTGTTTTATTTTTCTCCCTCTCTTATTTTATTGATATTTTTGCATGTACTAGTCTAAAATAGCACTGAAAATCAACGATGACGAAATACAAGGTGCGAGGCGTCAAATGTCTCAACTAAAGAGACGCAATTTGTTGAGGTTTGTTATGTGAACTGATCCGTGTGTAATGACTCTAGCTGCTTCTGCATGATGAAGCATAGTGAAGGTAATTATAGGAGAAAAACCATTAAAATCTTTAAAAAAAATATCCAAATCAACACACACACACACACACACACATACACACACACACTCACACACACACACACTCACTCACACACACACACACACACACTCACACACACACACACTCACACACACACTCACACACACATACACACACACTCACACACACAAACACACTCACACACACACACACACTCACACACACTCACACACACACACACACACTCACACACACACACACACACACACACACACACACACATACACACACACACACTCATATTTTCTCCGTGAGTAGTTCCGTGCACATATTTAATTTTTTTGCTGATTGTAAACTTCTATTATTATCTTTAACATAACGAGGACGTGGGAATTACTTATTTTGATAGATAATCGATTATTGAGATCGATGAAATGGAATAATGATAGCCCGTCGGACTAAACTCCTAAAACTCTCATCCTATTCTGATCGTAGTCTAATAACTGAAAGACTATAAATCCTCGTTTCCAGTGTCGAGTTTGTATCTTGTAGCCTCTGTAGTTGATGATTTCATCTTCCTTGGCTCCAAAATAAACCGAGATAGTAACTGCACTCCAGAAATAAAGCGGCGGATAGTGCTTAGGCAGAGAGGCAATGGTCAGCATGAGCAAGGTCTGGAAGAGTAGAAACATCAGCCTCGCTACCAAATGCAGATTGGTGAATGCAATCGTCTTCCCAATAGCAACATATGGATGCGAGACCTGGACACTAAAGAAAGCTGACCAGAAGAGAATTAATGCATTCGAGCTTTGGTGTTGGAGAAGACTTTTACGGATTCCCTGGACAGCAAAGCTCACCAATGGAGAAGTTCTTAACCAGATCAAGCCGAAACTGTCGCTAGAAGCTCGGATCACCAAGCATAGATTGGCATATTTTGGTCATATTATGCGGAGAAAATCCCTGGAGGAGGACATCATGCTCGGAATGGTCAGTGGCAAGAGAGGAAGAGGCCGACCAAGAACCCGCTGGTTTGACACCATCAAGAGTGACACGGGAATGGACATAGCCAATCTGAAAGCAGCAACCCAGGATAGAACTGGCTGGAGGGCACTGATACATCGAGTAACCGAGAGTCGACTTCGACTGAGCGGATAGATAGATGGAGATAGATAACGAAGACGGACAAATTGAACTCTGGCCGAACACGACAGTAATTTTTTTTCCCTGTTGTCATTGAAATCCATGTCAGCTCTGGTTAGGATGGTCAAAGATCAAAAGGCTTTTAGGTTTGAATATTTTGTCTTTTCTCCCAACCTGATAATGTATCTGATAATACATTAACGAATATTTTTAGTGGTTATGATTACAAATGAGGTCTGGTTATTATTTCTAGCAGATCAAGCGGCCACATTGGCTCAAGGTAGCTATAACTGTTGCTGTTATTAGGTAGATCGGTTCGTAGTCAGTGGTGATGCACGTCGGGCCAGGAGTCGGAACCATCTCTCGCTGCTTGTTCAGGATCCTGCCGGACTGATATGGAGAGACTATACAATGTATCCCTGAAGTCATTATTTGCACCATGTAGGTCCATCGTAGGAAAATCACCTTGTTCAAGTGAAGTACCGATCATCATCGTCGTCGTCGTCATCATCATCATCATCATCATCATCATCATCATTACTAATTATATTATTAATTTTCCTGTGGAAGGAGCGCTTCCCAATGGTCAGGCGGTCAGTCTGCTGCCGGTACTCACTACGTGGTGGCTTAGCATGTCTTGGCTTCTGATGCGACGACATGCACTCAGGTTGCACCACGTACATCGATTTCTGGACGGTGTGCATGTGTGGGCGCCGTTTCTGAAGTGCGTCTTTCCGTAACTCATCTCCCTGACGGAACTACAGTCCTGAGGAGTGAAGAAAAGACCGAGACTGGCACCTAGAATGTGATAAGGTACTCACAGCCCTCTACCGGTCGAGAATGGAATCAGTGAAGTTCCACTTTAGCAATACACTGAGGATTAGTGGCGGAGAAGTGCGACGACGTTCTCAGGGAGACTCTGGGCGTCGACGAAAACGAACTGGTAATCTGTTCCGGAGGACATTCCGGTCAGGGACCACTTTGGATAATTTCAAAATGTCCTTCACATGGCTGTGCTACTGAGATGCTCTTCCAGTTCGAGATAAGCTCTACCGGCTTGTCCGAGGTGGGCGCAGAGCGACGAAACCTTTCTGCACGCACTCGTTTAGTGTCCGGGCATTGCTGACCTGCGAGGTTATGTCGAACAGCTGCTGTCGCATGTGAGACGGATCCATCTGTCGGCCGAGTGGATGGTACCACTCTGAGTATATATACACCTATTAGTCGGAGAACAGGAATTGATGTGTCAGGACGGTCATATTACTATCTTCACCCCCCTCTTATTTTATTTTTACTATTGTATACTATGTATGCCTCCCTTCTCTCTCTTATTGTATACTCTTTTCTCTTTTTTTCTCTTTTTTACTTGTTTCAGTCATTTGACTGCGGCCATGCTGGAGCACCGCCTTTAATCGAGCAACTCGACACCGGGGCTTATTCTTTGTAAGCCCAGTACTTATTCTATCGGTCTCTTTTTTGCCGAACCGCTAAGTGACGGGGACGTAAACACACCAGCATCGGTTGTCAAGCGACGCTGGGGGGGACAAACACAGACACACAAACACACACATATATATATATACATATATACGACAGGCTTCTTTCAGTTTCCGTCTACCAAATCCACTCACAAGGCATTGGTCGGCCCGGGGCTATAGCAGAAGACACTTGCCCCTGATGCCACGCAGTGGGACTGAACCCGGAACCATGTGGTTGGTTAGCAAGCTACTTACCACACAGCCACTCGTGATATTTTCTACACAAATATTTGTATATTTTTCTCTCATTTCATTACAGGTAAACCTCAACACTTGAAATCTGTTTCTATATTGTCTCCCTGGTGGCAAATACAAGAAATCCTTGTTATTATTATTATTGTCATTTCACTTCTCAGAGCTTTCGGCTTCACTTGCTCCTGCTAATTCTGTAAAAGTGGACCTGTCTCACGAGGACTCTTTCCACAATACTTAACATCCCAGGGCCAATTTCAAAATTCTTGCCGTCCTCAATTGAGCCATTTTCTGAACATGTTCTCCCCTCATATCAATTCCAATTTCTCCAACAAATGTCTCAAACCTGATTGTTAATGCTCCCAATGAAAGGGACTTAGTGGCTTAGTGGTTAGGGATATTCTACTCGCGATCGTAAGGTCGTTATTTCGATTCCCAACGGTGCGTTGCGTCATTTAGCATGATACTTTATTTCACGTTGCACCAGTACACTCAGCTGGCAAAAATGAGATGAAGCTGTGTGTCGAAGGACCAGCCTTATCTCACACCGTGCCACGCTGAATCTACGTTGAGGATACTCGTGTGTGTGGCGTGCTCAACTACTTGCACGTTAGTTTCATGAGCAGCTTTTTCCGTTCATCGGATCAACTACAAGCCTCATCGTCGCAATCGACGGAGTGACAACCCCTACAACCACTGGAATGACAATTACTTTCTTCATTGCCCACATTTGTGTAATCTCGTCTTTTTGTGACGTGTACTTCTCAACATTTTCCAGTTCTTTATCATTCACTCCTGGCAGAATCGCTAGCACTTCGAGCAAAATGCTTAGCAGTATTTCGTCCCGGTTTTACGTTCTGAGTTCAAATACTACCGAGGTCGATTTGCTTATGAGCCTTTCGGGGTCGATAAAATAAGAACCAGTCAAGTGCTAGGGTCGATGTAATCGAGAAGCCTCCAACCCACAAATTTCAGGCCTTTGGTAGAAAACATTATTTATTCAACGTAAAGTATACTAGCCATCTCAATATGGCTAACCACAAAGGGTGGGTGTTACTGTAGCTTTTAGCCCCAGGAGATCATCGTCTCCAGCTGGCTTTAGGCACACTATCTGTGCCCTTATGGTATTTATTCACATCTAAGTAAAAGCTAAATAACTTTACGAATTAAAACTGATTTGTAGGAATGGTCTACTGGGAATGTACACTTAATTTGTAACATTCATCACATACATATAATAATTAGCACCAATTAATAGCTATTTTTAATTATTAAACATGGCTTTACCCAATCTAGAATACGGTTTATTTTGGTCTGAATTAATTTTGCTGTGATGACACACTAACCAAATTAGCTTTAATTTCGGATATGTCGGATGCTATTTTAAACTATTTTAAACTAATCTAGGCTAGTTGAGGCTAATGTTTCTTATTTTACGACTGAAAGGTGTGACTTGAGGAAAGTTTGGTTAGTATTTATAGCACGACGAGCGCTTATACAGGGGACTCTTCAATTGTCTTTCTTTGTGTTGTGCCCCTCATACTTCACCCTGGGGGCAAATAAATGAAACCAGGGTTGGTAATTATCGTCGTAGTCATCGTCGTTGTGGCAGCTGTTGGGGGTCGTCATCGTGGCTGTCGGTGGTGATTCGTCGTGGTGGTCACCGTCGTAGCTGCCGCCAGGGTCATAATCGTGATCGTCAGGGTGATTCGTCGTGGTGGTCACCGTCGTGGCTGCTGCTGCTGCTGCTGTTGTTGTTCTTGTTGTTATTATTTTAAACAGTTTGATTCGGCCCCATGCAAGTTTAATTTTCGAAGGCCCATCACACACATATATACATAAATACACTCACACAGGCACACATATAAGCATGTATATTTGTATATAAGTATATTCATATATAATATATATATATATATATATATACTCTATATATATACTCTATATACACATATATATAATACATGATGTATAATATATATATATATATTATATATATATATATATATATATATATATATGTAGTATCTGTGTGTGTGCATGTGCATTGAACCACATTATCCAATGTGTTCATTTTTATGACAGTATAATATTGTGTGAAGGAGATTGGCTGCTCTTTCTTGCAGGTCGTTCAAACTGATAATGGTTTTCAGTAATAATTATTAAAAGTAAGGCAACTAAGCATCACAAAGCTTTTACATTTCGATACCGATGAAGGCGTAGAAACGAAAACGAAAATATCTGCAGAAGTGGCTGTGTGGTAAGTAGCTTGCTTACCAACCACATGGTTCCGGGTTCAGTCCCACTGCGTGGCATCTTGGGCAAGTGTCTTTTACTATAGCCTCAAGCCAACCAATGCCTTGTGAGTGGATTTGGTAGACGGAAACTGAAAAGAAGCCTGTCGTATATATGTATATATATATGTGTATGTGTGTCTGTGTTTGTCCCCTTAGCATTGCTTGATAACCGATGCTGGTGTGTTTATGTCCCCGTTACTTAGCGGTTCGGCAAAAGAGACCGATAGAATAAGTACTGGGCTTACAAAAAGAATAAGTCCCGGGGTCGAGTTGCTCGATTAAAGGCGGTGCTCCAGCATGGCCGCAGTCAAATGACTGAAACAAGTAAAAGAGTAATATAATATATTAATATCGATAGCTATAAATATATTTCTTTACTACCCATAAGGGGCTAAACACAGAGGGGACAAATAAGGTCAGACAAAGGGATTAAGTCGATTACATCGACACCAGTGCGTAACTGGTACTTAATTTATCGACCCCGAAAGGATGAAAGGCAAAGTCGACCTCGGCGGAACTTGAACTCCGAACCTTACGACAGACGAAATACAGCTACGCATTTCGCCCGGCGTGCTATCGTTTCTGCCAGCTCGCGATAACTATGAAGTAATTCGTAAGTGATTGATTAAATATGGTTATATAACGGATGTCATAGGTACCAGATGTGTCTTAAGTGGGTGTATACATTTATACAGATAACAATGGTGTATTATCTGTCTCGTGAATTATCGGATAACTATAGTTTTTCTGAATTTCGGTACAAATTGATTTTCATTACATAACATCGAACATTATGTAGTTAGGTAGGATTTACGTATTTTTATATATATGTATGATATTTAGTTTTATTTCTAGATTCGTTGTCATCCGAGCGGAGAAAGAGTCAGTTTTTAACCTCGATTTAAGGCTCCTCTGTTTGAATTTCAATAACATTAACCGGATATTTGTGTATGTTTGTATATATATGTATACATGCAGATCGCTGTCTTTCCTTTTATGCATGTACTAGCAGTATCGCCCGGCGTTGCTCGGGTTTGTAAGGGAAATAACTATAAAGAATTTTTAGAGAGTTATAGCCAAAAAATGGAAAAAAAAATGATGGTAAATTTTTTTTTAGTTAAAAAGGTCGAGTTGCGTCCCCTAGACAGTCTGTGGTTTGTGTTTCTGATTCTCGACCCCATGTCGAATTTATCGATTTTTTTCAGAACTGGGGGAACTTTTTAAAATTTTCGCTGGGTTAGTTTTGAATTATGACATTGGGCTATGTGTGTGTGTCAAGTTTCATCAGAATCGGTTGAAAGCCGTGGTCAGGGTGAGGGTACAACCTAACAGACACACAGAAACACACACAGACAAACTGCCGTTTATATATATAGAGATGCAGATCGCTATCTTTCCTTTTATGCATGTATACTCGTGCCTATAGTCGAATATCTAGACATGTATACATGTACTTATATGTTAAACTTTTGGAAAATTTTACATATTGTGTCAGTTTCATAAATGGTTTGTATCTGTAATCTTCTGACCAACTTTCTCCTTTCTGGTTTTGAAAACCTTAATTTCTCAAGATTAGTGATGAGACAGTTTAATAATTAAAAACCTCTTTCGCTAAGGCTACCAGACAAAGAATCACTGCCCACCCTTCCCAGCCAATGTAAGGTGGCGGGACGATCTTCACAATGGATTCAGTTGATAGCAGGAACCGTCGTACACGAGACAGTAGGTGCTCATCACAGACTCAAACGTCAGTTATACTCGGGCATTGATCTAGAGCGTGCAGAACAGTTTCGGCGCTCAGTACGCAACTGGGGCAAGCCCAGTTGACCCTACTTGCATGACATTAACAACAGCGAGGGCGTTGACAAAGACAACGACAGCGACGGAACCATGGCGGCGACTACGGCTACTACAACAACGACCACATGACACAACGCGGCCACGACGGTGACCACGACAACGAACCACGATGACAACTATGATGACGACCCCGACGGCTGTCATATCGACGACATCCACGACCACGACGATAGCGGCGACAGTGATTACCAAACTACACCAATGATTACCAAAACTAACTACTATGAGCCAATGTAAGAGCTCTCTGTATGAGCGCTCGTCGTGTTATAAATACTATCCAAACTTTCCTCAAGTCACACCTCTCAGTCGTAAAATAAGACACATTAACCTCAACTAGCGTAGTTCAGTTTAAAATAGCATCCTACATATCAGAAATTTAAGCTAATTTGGTTAGTGTGTCATCAGAGCAAAATTATTTCGGAGTGCTCAGTCCAAAATAAACCGTGTTCTAGATTATGTAAGGCTATGTTTAATAATTAAAAATAGCTGATTATCGGTGCTAATTATCATATGTGCGTGATGAATGTTTCAAATTAAATATACTCTCCCAGTGGACTGTTCCTACAATTCAATTTTAATTCGTAAAGTTATTTAAGTTTTACTAAGATATGAATTAATGGTAATGTTTTTTTTTTTTCGACCAAAGGTATAAGGCCTGAAATTTGTGGGTTGGATGCTTATCGATTACGTCCTAACTGGTTCTTATTTTATCGACCTCGGAAGGATCATAGGCAAATCGACCTCGGTAGTATTTGAACTCAGAACGTAAAACCGGGACGAAATACTGCTAAGCACTTTGCTCGATGTGCTTAACGATTCTGCCGGGAGTGAATGATAAAGAAGTGGAAAGTATTGAGAAGTACACGTCACAAAAAGACGAGATTACACAAATGTGGGCAATGAAGAAAGTAATTGTCATCCCAGTGGTTGTAGGGGTTCTAGGAGGGAGCATTAACATCCAGGTTTGAGAAAATTGTTGGAGAAATTGGGATTGACATGAAGATAGTTATACTTAGAAAATCGCTTTATTGGGGTACAGCGATGATTTTGAGATTGGCATTTGGATGTTAAATATTATAGAAAGACCCTTTGAGATCCTTGACAACCGGCTGTTGTCCACTTTCACAGTATTAGCTGGAGCAAGTGAAATCAAGAGTTCAGAGATGTGAAATTATTATTATTATTATTATTATTATTATTATTATTATTATTATTATTATTATTATATTATTATTATAACAATATAGCGGCGAAAGAATTTGACAAGATCAGTAAATATAAAGACTTGCTAATAGAAATTGGAAAAATGTGGTATCTCAAGGCGACTACAGTACCAGTGATTGTAGGATCTCTAGGAATGATAAAAAAAAGCTACTGAAACCTATTTGAAAATGATACCAGGCTAACCATCCCTACAGGAAGTACAAAAAATCGTGTTAACTGGAACGGCTCATGTACTGAGAAGAGCATTATCGCTGTGAAAACAACATCCATTCATGAATTTATTTATTTATCAATTTTTTAAATACATATTTTACCTGTGAATTTGCGTGTGTAATCTGGGAATGCATACAATGAGCTTCTCTGCCCTCGGTGTACGGAAAACACTCGGCGAGAAACGGAAGAAAATTTGAAGATAGTAAGAAAGAAAAAAATAATTATCCTTTCTGCTATAGGCACAAGGTCTGGATTTTGTGGGGGAGGGACAAGTTGATAACATCGACCCCAAGTGTTTCACTGGTACTTAATTTATCGACAACGAAAAAGCGGAAGGCAAAGTCGACCGACCTCGGCAGAATTTGAACTCAGGACGTAAAGAAGGGCGAAATGCCGCTAAACATTTCGCCCGGCATGCTAACGATCCTGCCTGCTCGCCGCCTTCCAAAACAACAACAACAACAACAAAAACAACAATAATTATTATTATAAATCATATTCGAGGTATCAGATATTAAAAGCTATTTTGGTTAATGTGTTATCAGAGCAAAACCGTATCGGAGTGTTTAAGTTCATTATTATTCTAGATTAAGTGAAGTTGCATCACTTGTCTGGAAATAGCCATTGTCGTTTCTTATCAGTGGTATTCAAATGAGTGTGGCGAGTCATGTTGAGCCATCCTGTGAGCCGTTCCGGTAAGTGCGTTTCCTTTTCACTGCACGGGCTAACAAGTCCGTCCTTGTCACACATTGTGGCACGTTTCGTTCATTGTGAGGCTTGCCTTATACTTACTTACACGTGGGTGACATTATATTTGTTTTGGACGCTACGATAATAGCTTTTGACTCCCTTGGGAATGTAGGCACTGATTTTTTCCCCTTAGTTGGCTTATTGTCTTATTTGGAAAATTTGCGTAATGTTTGATTCCATATTTCTATGCGCAATTTTCCCATTTTAAAGTTTTTCAACTTCATAATCTTTATATATAAAAGTGAAGTTGTGTGTCTGTCTCCTACGATTTAGATTCCTAACTACTCCCACATTTTGCGGTGCAGTTTAACCAAAAGCGGGTATCTTATAGTCGTGATTCATATCGAGCCCTTCTGGGTATTAGCGCGCGTCTACGATGAGTCTACGATTTAAAAAAAATTACCATCATTTTTTCCCATTTTTTTTGCTATTATATAAGGGAAGTAACTCTCTAAAAATTTATTATTAAATCTCAGAACGTAAAAAGCTACAGTAACCCCCCCCCCTTGTGGTTAGCCATATTGAGATGGCTATTATACTTTACATCTCTAAAAATGCTTATATAGTTATTTCCCTTACAAACCCGAGCAACGCCGGGTGATACTGCTAGTATACCATAAAATTTGCAATAATTAACAAATGCATCAAATTCTAGAACTGAAGACGTGTGAAGTGATAAAGTCAATTGACTTCTGATATTTGATGTTTTTGTTTTGTTTTTTTTGTCTTTCTATTCGAATGATTTAGTAACATTCTACTTGCTTTCTGATTACATCTATGTAGAACATGCACAGTGTGTCAACCGCAATTCCAGCTGGCGTAGTCGATAGATTATTGAATGACTTGCAAGATAAAGTGTCGACCGTTTCTGAAATTTTTTCACTACAGTTTGTTCCTCCCTGGAAGACATGATTCCCTTTCCCTCTCTTTCTCTATCTCTGCCTTCTTCCTTATTCTCACTCGAATTGTTCCGTAAAGTTTGATACTCCCCCTGGAAACGGATGACACTGCACACGCAAGCCGTAACACAGTTTATACTTATAACCTCAGTCTTACTGTAATGGACTCATTTCTCAACGTCCTCAAGTAAGATCGGACTCAACACTCCAAGTTACTAACGAGTTTTAATCAAAAGTCGCTATCTTAATAGAAAGTCGCCGTTTTCATAATATAATTTTATAGTAATTTGCCTTCCTTTCTATCACAGACACTTATATTCACGCTTATACGTGTATATATTTGCTGCTACGTATACAAATATAAGATCTGCAATATTCTCAATTATACATACAAAAAAGCATATATGGCGTACATATTTGTATGTATGCAGGATGCCTCATACCTATGGCAGCAAATGGAATATATATATCACATAGTTACAGAATCATTAACATTTTTTAATAATTTTATACGCATACATACTTTCAAAACTACAAAAAAAAAAAAATCCCGGACAAATATTGACAATTCACACACACACACACGCAGAATGCAACACACATCTATACACGTATACAGACATACTTTTAAAGCTACAGAAATGTACAAATATTGACAAATCTCCACCAAGTATAAGCAAACACGCCGCCACATTTAAGTCTACATAAATACACTATCATAGACGACGGTGAAAAACACACAAGCACATTCTTACACTTACGGATTCTTACATATACACTCATCATACACGTGATACCTCTATCAGTTCTTTCTCTCGGCTATCAACTTGATAAACTGAAGGTCATTGAATGTATATATATATATATATTTTTCTATTGATTTGCACTAGACCACAGATTTGTAAGGAAAGGCTCACAAACGCACACACACACACACACGCTTTTATGTGTGTGCGCGCGTACATTTGTGTGTGTATGTCTATGTGTGCGTGTGTGTGTGTGTATGTGTGTGCATGTGCGTGCGAGTCGCGAGTGTGTGTTGTATTGGAAACACGAGTTCTACTTTTATTTTTGTTCTATAGAAGTTTTTTCTTCTTCTTTTTTTTATTCCCCACCCCCCATATGAATTCTCTGTAGTTTGTTCAGATCAGTAAAGTTCTTAAATGCCTCATCAACGATTTTTTTTTTTTTAGGTATTTATAAATGTTGATGATAGATTTATGAATTTTATTGCTGAAAAAGATTGTAAAATAACAAAAAATGCGTATTAATAAAAAAATATATAAAAACTCATATTTTAAATACGTATCAAAGGAAACCTGTTCCCTATTACATACATACACACATACATACATACATACATACATACATACATACATACATACATACATACATACATACACACATACATACATACATAGATACATACATACATACATACATATATACATACATACATACATACATACACACATACATACATACATACATACATACATACACACATACATACATACATACATACATACATACATACATGTATACATACACACACACATACATACATAGATACATACATACATACATACATACATGCATACATACATACATACATACATACATACATATATACATACATGCATACATACATGCATACATACATACACACATACATACATACATACATACATACACACATACATACATACATACATACATACATACACACATACATACATACATACATACATACATGCATGCATACATACATACATACACACATACATACATACATACATACATACATGTATACATACACACACATACATACATAGATACACACATACATACATACATACATGCATACATACATACATACATACATACATATATACATACATGCATACATACATACATGCATACATACATACATACATACATACATACATACATACATGCATGCATACATACATGCATGCATACATACACACATACCTACATAGATACATAACATACATCATACATACATGCATACATACATACCTACCGTCAGAAATTAATTAGCACCTTGATTGCTCTTCACTCAAGGTATGTGCTGTCACCAGTGGCCATATCTCGAACTATTGCTTTGTTGCAGTTCACTGTTGCGCAGAACGATGACGTAACTTTGTTGCAGAGCAGTTTGAGAGTCTACAGCCTTATGATGTGACATAGCAGTGCAACAACAACTTGGAGTGCGGATGCAGACAAACTTCCTTTGTTTAATAGATGTAGGTAGCGCCTCGCAAGGACCGAAATCACACCATACTAAGTTTTCTCATCGCGTAGACGTTTTGAACAGCTCATAGGTTAATTGATTTAACCTATTAATGTAGAAATTGAGAAGTGCTAATTATTTCTGACGCAAGTGTACATACATGCATACATACATACATACATACATACATATATACATACATATATACATACATACATGCATATATACACACACACATACATAGATACACACATACATACATACATACATACATACATACATACACAATATACATACATACACACATACATACATACATACATACATACATACATACATACATACATACATACATACATACATACATACATACACATATAGACATTTATATATATATATTATATATATTATATGCACTCACGCGCGCGTGTGTACACACACACACACACACACACACACACACGAACGCACACATGTATGCACGCACGCAACCACACACGCACGCTTGTACTTACACATAAGCTCATTCAGATCATTTGAATAGGATTTTTTTTCCCCCACAACTCTCAACAAAGTCACATCTCAGACGCTCCACGGTACTACATTAAGTAAGACCCAAAATCATGTACTGCTCCCAATTTCGAAAGGTGTTGCGTCTACACACGCTGATGTTAGTTAGTTAGTTAGTTAGTTAATTTGGCTCAAAAGCAAATAGCAAGGCCATGTAGGGGGACATGGAGTTAAGTACAGGGTGGTGTTCATGTAAAGAGTTCAGGCCACTTGAGGTCAAGGGAGGCTTTGAACAAAGCGGTCGTCGGCATCTTCACCATCTCGTCTGGCAGCTTGTTCCACGGATCCGCAACCCGGACGGAGAAAGCTCCTCTCCTTCGACTGAGATGAAATCGTCGCAGGTAGTTCTGATATCTTAGAACTGCTTCTAAAGAAGGAACTTTGACTGATTGCTGTAGCCAGTGAAACACAGGTGTGCTGTGTCTTCTCTTTGCTTTTTCTACCGCTACTATAAAGGCCTCTGATTCTGAAAGTAGGGTGGTCACGTATCACCTCTAAACAGGCACACTCTACTCATCCTTTCTCCCCTCCGTCACTCATATAGTGATCAACGTTTTCTGATTTACAGAATATCATCCCTGATGTTGTCGGAAAGAAATTATAGCATCAATTTCATCAACACTTGCAAAGATCATTGTTTCAGCGTCTTTATCCGGATTTTCCGGGTTCAGTCCCACTGCGTGGTACCTTGAGCAAGTGTCTTCTACTATAGCCCAGGGCCGACCAAAGCCTTGTGAGTGGATTTGGTAGACGGAAACTGAAAGAAGCCCGTCGTATATATGTATATATGTATATATATATATATATATGTATATATATGCGTGTGTGTGTTTGTGTGTCTGTATTTGTCCCCCTAGCATTGCTTGACAACCGATGCTGGTGTGTTTATGTCCCCGTTACTTAGCGGTTCGGCAACAGACACAGATAGAATAAGTACTGAGTTTACAAAAGAATAAGTCCCAGGGTCAAGTTGCTCGATTAAAGGCGGTGCTCCAGCATGGCCGCAGTCAAATGACTGAAACAAGTAAAAGAGTAAAGAGTTATGAACGATATACACTGAAAAGACAGTCATAAGACCGAAACATGTCCAATGATTTATCTCGTCCTAGCTAGCTAAAACAAAAATAGTATTAATCATGGATATTATTCTTTATTAACCCACAAAATGCTTATTTCTGATTAGCTTTTTACAGTATTTAATCTATTCCATGTACTGAATATGTTAATACTAACTTAGCTATTGTGTTCATTGCAAATGGCGCCACTGAAATATTTTGCTTTCTAAATAACAAATGTATAATATTACACATTCAATTAGTGATTTGATTCACATAAATTATAGCAAATATACTGAGGCATATACTTCGCTGATGAGTTCAACAAAAAATGTAAACATTCCGGAGTTGTCCTTCTTACTTGCCGAAAAAATAAAAAAAAAATAGTCACTGAGCTTTATGTTTTCCTTTTTTTTTTTTTTTTACTGGATGCCTATTTTTAGTTTAATTTTAAATTTTCTCATATAGTATGTTTGTCAACAGTAACATACCTAAAAAACATTCTGTCAGACTGTTTAAATTCAATAATTTTTCAATTTTATGCATATGCATGGGGTGGATGCGGATGTCTTTAAAGTAGGACTGGATCTCTTCCTGTCGGGTGTCCCGGATGAACCAACTTCACGGCAGGAGATGCAGATGAGGGCAGCTGCATCGAACTCTCTCATGCACCAAATGGCAGTTGCTAAAAAGCATTCGTGAAGTAAAATCATGTAGCAACACCAAATGGCGGTGCCCCAGCATGGCCACAGCTCGTGAGCTGAAACTAGATAAAATAAAAATAAATAAAAAGCATCAACACGCTACTCTTTTAGAAGAGCTCTCAGAAACGTCAAAATACAGCTTTCTCTATTACATATAGGCTAATTTTACAAATATTCTTTTCTACTATAGGCACAAGGCCCGAAATTTTCGGGGAGGGGGCCAGTTGATTAGATCGACTCCAGCGCGCAACTGGTACTTAATTTATCGACCCCGAAAGGATGAAAGGCAAAGTCGTCCTCGGCGGAATTTGAACTCTGAACGTAAAGACAGACGCAATACCTATTTCTTTATTACCCACAAGGGGCTAAACACAGAGGGGACAAACAAGGACAGACATAGGTATTAAGTCGATTACATCGACCCCAGTGCGTAACTGGTACTTAATTTATCGACCCCGAAAGGATGAAAGGCAAAGTCGACCTCGGCGGAATTTGAACTCTGAACGTAAAGACAGACGCAATACCTATTTCTTTATTACCCACAAGGGGCTAAACACAGAGGGGACAAACAAGGACAGACATAGGTATTAAGTCGATTACATCGACCCCAGTGCGTAACTGGTACTTAATTTATCGACCCCGAAAGGATGAAAGGCAAAGTCGACCTCGGCGGAATTTGAACTCACAACGTAACGGCAGACGAAATATGGCTACGCATTTCGCCCGGCGTGCTAACGTTTCTGCCAGCTCGCCGCATTAAATATACATGTTTGTTATAGACACGGCAAACGAATGTACCATGATATATCAACCGAATAATATTGTATATCTGTAGAATATACGTTCAATTACTGTTGTTGCTGCTGTTTTCATCTAGTCCCAGTTTATGCCTGATTCTGCAGACGAGGTGTACCTAAACTGGAGTAGATTACTCCCCAGGGGATGAAGTTCGCCCACTTACCCGGAGGTTAAACTTGATGATTCTGGATTGGTACATATTTTTCTTTCAAGAAAAGAATAACTGATGTAGATCATTTGGAGAAAATAGCTGCTTGCTTTTCTTTCAGTTTGGACTAGCTGTTTTATATATTTCTTAGTTAATGTGTTACTAATAGTGACTCTCTCTCTTTTACTTGTTTCAGTCATTTGACTGCCGCCATGCTGGAGCACCGCCTTTTTAATCGAGCAACTCGACTCCGGGACTTATTCTTTTGTAAGCCCAGTACTTATTCTATCGGTCTCTTTTGCCGAACCGCTAAGTAACGGGGACGTAAACACACCAGTATCGGTTGTCAAGCAATGCTAGGGGGACAAACACAGACACACAAACACACACACGCATATATATTATATATATATATATTATATATATATATATAATATATATATATATATATACATATATACATATATACGACGGGCTTCTTTCAGTTTCCGTCTACCAAATCCACTCACAAGGCTTTGGTCGGCCCGAGGCTATAGCAGAAGACACTTGCCCAAGATGCCACGCAGTGGGACTGAACCCGGAACCATGTGATTGGTTAGCAAGCTACTTACCACACAGCCACTCCTGCGCCTATCACAATGACTGTTCGTCATTACTTCATAAAAAAGGCAATATCACTGTTATGGGGTATTTTTTTTTTTACTGTGAATGTAATTTGAATTTGAAATAATGTCTAAGGGACAGTATTTAAATTTCTACTTTGTTAGTTGTTTTGTTATGAGATCATAGATGGTAATCTTCTTCTGAAGAGGGCTATATCAGTCCTCTCTGCTCCATTCAGACAAAGCGCACAGACTAAGGGAAACGCTTGTGATTCTGAGGTACCTACTGAAAATACGGAGAGGTTTCCAACATCGTGTTAGCATTAGTCACTATCGGAAAGTAACTCTTGTAGTTTCTGTGTGGGGCAAAGCACCTTTAGTGTTTATGTCACCAAAACAGAAATTACTGAATAAAACACAAACGGTGTGTAAATTTACTTTCAAAAAGTTGCCAGGGTGCAAATGGAGCGAAAAAGTTGGGAAACCCTGATGTAAACCTATGATTAAAAGCAGTACAGTTACGACCCTCTCGGCTTTTTTTTTTCTTCACAGACACGAAGTGTCAAGGGCTACATTATCCAATGGGTTAAGGCGGCGAGCTGGCACGCCGGGCGAGCTAGCACTCCGAGCGAAATACCTAGCGAATTTCGTCTTCCGTTACGTTCTGAGTTCAAATTCCGCCGAGGTCGACTTTGCCTTTCATCCTTTCGGGGGTCGATTAAATAAGTACCAGTTAATCACTGGATCCGATGTAATCGACTAATCCCGTTGTCTGTCCTTGTTCGTCCCCTCTATGTTTAGCCCCCTGTGGATAATAAAGAAATAATTATCCAATGGGTTCTCCTTTTTGAAGCTACTGGAATTTTGATTTGAAAAAGATTTGCTCATTATTTGAAGCAGGTCAAATAACGCGTGATGGAAGTGGGATCTCTTGAAACAGGCCATCAAAACTTTCTTAAGATTCTTGTTTTATTATTATAAAAATAAAAACGATAATATTTTGATACTTAATTTCCTCTGGTGTAAGTTATACATATTTTACATGGCGAATATTGCCATACAAACAGTTGGCTTTTCCACGTCAAACAGGACGTATTCACCCCCGATCCGCATACGAGTCACGACCGTCCTCGCACACATCAAACCCAGTAAAGAAAAGAAAGAAAGCTTCAACTGATTTATTGATCGTATACAATAAAAACAATGAATTCTATGGATGGAAGCACTCCGTCGGTTACGACGACGAGGGTTCCGGTTGATCCGAATCAACGGAACAGCCTGCTCGTGAAATTAACGAGTAAGTGGCTGAGAATTCCACAGACACGTGTACCCTTAACGTAGTTCTCGGGGATATTCAGCGTGACACAGAGAGTGACAAGGCCGGCCCTTTGAAATACAGGTACAACAGAAACAGGAAGTAAGAGTGAGAGAAAGTTGTGGTGAAAAAGTACAGCAGGGATCACCACCATCCCCTGCCGGTGCCTCGTGGAGCTTTAGGCGTTTTCGCTCAATAAACACTCACAAAACCCGGTCTGGGAATCGAAACCGCGATCCTACGACCGCGAGTCCGCTGCCGTAACCACTGGGCCATTGCGCCTCCACAATGAATTCTAACATATACACACACAAGAGAGAGAGAGAGAGAGAGAGAGAGAGACAGAGAGAGAGACAGAGAGAGGTGGTGGGGAATCAATTTATTATCTAACGAACCGATGAAATAAAGCTGCATGGCAAACCGACCTGTTAGAAATAACAGTCAAACGTGGATCAGACTACACGCTGTCTTAAAAAAAGAGCAACGAGACATTGAACTTTGTAGGTTGAGTTATG